>NC_137023.1:47930513-48070331 GCF_032717465.1 Coenobita brevimanus | reverse complement strand
AATGGTTATGAACAGGATGTTGGGAGAACCTATGAATGGTAATTAATAGGCTACTTGAGAGAGAGCCAGTGAATGGTAATGGATAGGGTGTTAAGAGATACCCTGTGAATGGTAATGAATAGGATGAAGGATAAAATGCTATTTGTCACAGTTATAATAAAATAGTGAAATATTTAAATATCTTACCCAATTTTTCCAATCCCTCTCCTATTAATTTCCATATTTTTTCTTTCACATGGTTATCGTTGTATTTTCTGTTGCCCATGTCATATAGTTCCTTGTAGCCTCTGACCAGTTCTAATAACTTCTCGTCACTCATGACTGCTTATAGTACTGTTCACGGCCAAAAGCAGTGACAGGCTGAAGTTGTCGTCTGTAAACACACCGTGACTGATACGTATCGATGATCACACTGATTGGTGGAGGTACGGAGCGTTTCCATACGTATACGTTTCGTTCGTTAGAGATTTCTTCCAAACGTAGCCGATCCGTACGAGTGAAAGGCGCACGAAAGATGAACAATAAACGGAAAATATAGTGTGAACATCCCCATTGATTTCGAAAAAATTAACGTATGAAAGCCGTATGGAGACGAACCGTGTAGTGTGAATCGGCCCTAATGTGTGTGAGGTGGAGGGGGGGGGGGAGAGAAACTGAGGGATTGAGTAGAGGATGTTGTAAATTGAAATGGGATGGAGAGAGAAACTAACTAGGAGTGTATGTGAGTAAGGTGGATGTGGGGTAAGAGGGAGGGGGAGACTGAGGATGAGATGGTGGGATGAGTGGAGGTATATAGGAGAGGAGGGTGTAAGTTGGGGGTGGAGTATGAGAGTGAGGTGGAGGGATGGAATAGAGGTATGAGAGGGAGTTGTAAGTGGGGGGGATGGAGAGTGAGACTAAGTAGGGGTTTGTGTGAGTGAGGTTGAGGTGGGGAAAGTGGCAGGGGGAGACTGAGGATGAGATGGAGGGATGGAGTGGAGAGATTTATGAGAGGGGGGTATAAGTTGGGGGAATGGAGAGTAGGAAACATAATCAGGAGGGTGTATGTGAGTGAGGTGGGGGGAGAGGCAGGGGGTGTAATCTGTGGGGAGGGCAGGTAGATGGCAGTGGCCAGGGAGGAGATATGTACCCTCACAGGATCAAGGTGTCTGGCTATAGGTAGATATAGCATGTCCACACTTTCACATTGTTATAGTAATATGGCCATTATATTTTTAGTTTTATTTGTTTGCTTGAGATTATACTCTGAACTTTAGCTTTGCCTAAAATTTTAAATCTTTCCAGGCTGAATTATGAGTTGTAACTTTCTGAAAACAGGATAGTAGGCACAGTGTGAAAAGGATTATGAGTAATAGCATTGCCTTTCTGTGCCTCAAGTTACTCTTATGTGACACAGCTGGAAAAGAATGAAAAATTGGGCCAAGTTAGTGAAGAGTAATTATTGTTCAGTGGAATGTGATTTTGTTGATATTTAACATGCATCACAACCAGTCCATGTTGGTATTTTTGAACCTCTTCAGTACTGTTACATATTTTCTCAGTGTATTGTTGCTGTGTCCCAGATGATTTTATTCTTGCTGCTGCCAGACGATTTTACTCAGCTTAGGAAGGGGGTCTCATACTGAAGGGAGGCTATGTCCCCTCCAGTATGAGATCGCACTCCAAGCTGAATAAAATCGTGTGGCATTAGCAGGAATAAAATGTCTTCATACTGAAGGGGTTAATTGGCTCATGTCTTTTGTATACTGTATGTCATGTTGATTAATGGTCCACTGCTTCCGGTTTAACATGCCTTAGCAAACACAACGTTGCGTGGTGCACACCGTGTTTAGCAATGCATGTTAAGTAGCCCTTTTGATCACTCTGTTGTATGCCATGTGTTCTTGTATAGCTCTGCCTGGCATTAGCTGGGCAGAGCAATATAAGACATGGCATCTACACAGTGATTTGAAGGGCACGGTCTTGGAAGCATCTTGGGGTAGGGCGCAGAACCTATCTCGATAAATCGGCCACGAAAATACGGACTGGCAACCCTCCCTTAGGGTTCCCAGTCCTTATTTCTCTGGCCGATTTATCGAGATAGTTTTTTTTTTCACCTTCTTCACTTAAATGTATCTTAGTGGAAATAAAACCAATGTATTTACCTTGTCTTTATTATATATACATATACCTTTTTTGTATATTACTTATATATATGTATAGTACTTATGTATGTATAGTACTTATATATGTATAGTACGTATATATGTATAGTACTTTTAGAAGTACTATACTTCTAAAAGTACTATACATATATAAGTACTATACATATATAAGTACTATACATATATGTATAGTACTTTGAAAAATATCAGAAAGAGAATACCAATAGACATGAATAGTACGAAGGAGACATCACTTCGTACTATTCATGTCTATTGGTATTCTTTTTCTGATATTTTTCAAAGTACTATACATATATAAGTAACTTATAACATATTCAAAATTTAGCACTTAGAAAAAATTAGGAACTTAAAAGGACAATATACAAAGACATTAAAGAATAAAAGAAACATTAAACACAAACAAAACAAGACACATGGAGCAGGACAGAGGAAGGACAGCAGGACATAGCACAGAAGACAAGGAAGGACATAGCAGGACATAGCACATGACATGGAAGGACAGGGCAAAATGACGGAAGGGCACATGACAGGGAAGGACACAGCACAGATGACAGGGCAAGAACAGCAGGACAGCACATGACAGGGAAGGACACAGTACAGATGACAGGGCAACAACAACAGGACATGACACGCATGATGGAAGGACACAACAGGGCAGGACATAGCACAAATGACGAGGCAGGTCATAGCAAGGCAAGACAAGCAGGATACAGCAAGAGATGGAAGGGCACGACACACAAGGGAAAAAATAGCAGATATGGAAGGGAAGGATACCCTAGGCAAAAACAGCAGGACACAAGGTAAGAATAGCAAGGAGGGGAGGACAGGCCAAGGATGGCAGGTCACAGCAAGAGTGCAGATGACAGTGCATGGGTGTAGGGCAGGACAGGGGTGGCAGGGCACAAAGCAGGACATAGCACAGATGATGGAAGGGCACAACAGGGCAGGTCATAGCAAGGCAAGACAAGCAAGACATGGAAGGGCAGGACACACAAAGGATAAAATAGCAGATATGGAAAGGCAGGACACCCTAGGCAAGAACAGCAGGACACAGGGTAAGAATAGTAAGGACGGGAGGACAGGCCAAGGATGGCAGGCCACAGCAAGAATGCAGATGACAGTACATGGGTGTAGGGCAGGACAGGGGTGGCAGGCCAGGGCAGGGCAGGGCAGGGGAGGGAATACCAAGGGTGAAGGGGAGGGCATGGCTGCATATTGCAAGGGTGTAGGGGAGGGCATGGCTGCATATTGCAAGGGTGTAGGGGAGGGCATGGCTCCATATTGCAAGGGTGTAGGGGAGGGCATGGCTGCATATTGCAAGGGTGTAGGGGAGGGAAGGAAAGTGCAAGGGTGGAGGGGAGGGAAGGAAAGTGCAAGGGTGCAGGACAGGTAAGTGATGGCAGGACAGGGGTCGAAGGACAGGACATGGTTGACAGAACAGGGATGGAAGGACAGGACAAGGATGACAGGAATAGCAAGGGACACCTGGTAGGGCATAGCAAGGGTGGGGGTGGTAGGGTGGGTTGCAGGTGGTAAGGTTAGGAAGAGGAAGAAAGAGGGGAGGAAGAGGAAAGAAGAAAAGAGAGAGAAGAGCGAGGAGAAGAGGAGGCCTAATAGAATAAGAGGGGGAAGAGGAGGAGAGGAAGCCTAATACAAAAAGGGGAGGAGGAAGAAGGAAGAAAAGAATGAGGAGGAGGAAGAAAAGAATGAGGAGGAGGAGGAAGAAAAGAATGAGGAGGAGGAGGAAGGAAGAAAAGAATGAGGAGGAGGAAGGAAGAAAAGAATGAGGAGGAGGAGGAGGAAGGAAGAAAAGAATGAGGAGGAGGAAGGAAGAAAAGAATGAGGAGGAGGAAGGAAGAAAAGAATGAGGAGGAGGAAGGAAGAAAAGAATGAGGAGGAGGAGGAGGAAGGAAGAAAAGAATGAGGAGGAGGAGGAGGAAGGAAGAAAAGAATGAGGAGGAGGAGGAGGAAGGAAGAAAAGAATGAGGAGGAGGAGGAGGAAGGAAGAAAAGAATGAGGAGGAGGAGGAGGAAGGAAGAAAAGAATGAGGAGGAGGAGGAGGAAGGAAGAAAAGAATGAGGAGGAGGAGGAGGAGGAAGGAAGAAAAGAATGAGGAGGAGGAGGAGGAAGGAAGAAAAGAATGAGGAGGAGGAGGAGGAAGGAAGAAAAGAATGAGGAGGAGGAGGAGGAAGGAAGAAAAGAATGAGGAGGAGGAGGAGGAAGGAAGAAAAGAATGAGGAGGAGGAGGAGGAAGGAAGAAAAGAATGAGGAGGAGAAGGAAGGAAGAAGAGGAAAAGAACAACAAGGAGGAGAAGAGGAAGCCTAATACAATACGGGGAGGAACAGGAAGGAAGGGAAGAACAACGAGGAGGAGAAGAGGAAGCCTAATACAATACTTAACTATATGAAGTACTAAAACACACAGAGAATAAACACTCAACTTTGTTTTCCCTTGTAATATTAATGCCAGCAAGGGGTATCATTTTATGTTTCAAAAACTGCTTGTGGGTCAAATAATAATAATAATAATAATAATAATAATTTACTGGCAAACCCCTATCAGTAATTCCTCATTTAAGATACTTTCACTAAGCACAGTCTCTCTCTTAATGTCACTCAAAAATACACTTTTCACAAACTTCGGAATTAATCTCAAAGGTGTGCTGTAAAAGATCAATGTTAATTCATCTAAAAATATAATTTTTTAAAATTTAACACAAATAAATATTGCTAGTTAGTTCTGTCTTGCATATGATCCTTAAATGCTGGAGAAAAAGTCCTTCTTGCTGGGACCCGACCCTAACTTCACGCAATCAGCAATTTACAGGAATGTATATCAATTATTAAATGAGGAATTACTGCTGGCATTATACACAAACAAAACTCACAATTTACACATTCTGTTTTTAACTGTGTGGAAAATGTGCCACTAGATCTCAGATGATGTGTTTATATATACAGTATTTCAAAGCTATGCATATATATACTGAGGTGTACATGATGGGCCTCTACAAACAGTTCAGTATTTTTATATCATTTGTATCGTACCATTCATGAAGGCTCCAACATGCATTCATTGGCCATAGTCACCTAATGGTGGCTGTCTATGCTGCTCAATCTCTGGCAGCCACCCTATGACCTTGTCTCGTATTTTTTTTCCAGTCTGCCTCACAACCCTACCCCCAAAATTCACACTTCTCACCTTACGCACCCAACTGTTATAAAATTGCGGTGCAGGGCAGACACCTTCAGGTGGTGGCACTGATATAGCCAATCCGTGTCCAGTGAAAGGGGCTAGATGCTCACTCACTGACCATTTAAGCCCCTGGAATCCTGACTACCTCACATATTTCTCCCTACATAAGTGCTTCAAAATTATCAACTCCAGGACTTTCCTATTCCAGACCAACACCACTACAATACCAGTTGGTGTTCTCTGTGCCAAAAATCCCTCGTGGCTAAACACACAGACACAGGACAACAAGGGGACTCTCAAAGCAGAAAAACACGAACACATAAACCACCACCACAACCCAACAAGACCTCCACACAACCCAACAAGACCCACACACAGAGTTATAAGGCTGCCTCCTCCCCTCAACCTCACTATGTACCTCTTCATAATAACTAATCACATGAAACAGTGAAATTTTTAGTACTGAGACAGGAATGAGTCTCCTTGATTACTAGTTCAACTGACCCTCCAGTCTGGCCCCACTTTGTCAGAGGAACATAAAAGCATTACGGCCATTCAAACCCCAAGGAAGTTGTACTAGACCTATTACTTGACCACTGCCCCAAATTAGAAAGTTACCTAAATCCAAATAAAATATGCAACCATTTTTATTTTTCCTCCTTTTTTTCTTATTACCTTTTTTTTTCTGTTAATAATTTATCATGTACATACTGCCTACCTAGCCACTACAGCCATTCAAAGCCTATAACACTGCACGCCAGCACTAAATTTCACAAGATATAGTCAATATTTTTTTTCCCACCCCTAAAACGGCCCCCATTCAGAAGGAACTGTGCTGTGAAAATACATTGAATTTCACAGTACAGGTCATCGGCTCCGACCACCTGCACTTGTCGCAGTCCGCCGATGGCTGTGGCCGTCAACCTCTTCTTTTTTTTTTTTTTTTTTAATTCCAGTACTTTATTATTTCAGAGTGTACACGCCTTTTTCTTTAAATAAATATATATATATACACTACTTTATTTTTATTATTTCACACTGTACCTAGCTACCTATACACACAAGGCCACTACAGACATCCACAAATCTGCAGCAAAACAGGACCCTTCAAAAACCATCACCAGACACCCACCCTTCACAAACAACCCTACCCAGAGAAACACAAATACACCTACTGTCTCTCACCCTCTCATTACTCTAACTTTGTCTAAAAATGCCTTGTGCTCTCTCTCATGGATCTATCTATCTATCTACTGCCAGACGCCTTAATCCCGTACGGGATGGCCACAAACGTATCGCCTCTCTCATGGATGCTGGGTTGTAAGCATAGTATATAAACACTAAAATACGATGCTGGTTATGAAGAAGAGCTATGGAAGGCATGTAATAAAAACCTGCATTACACAAAGTACTTTAAAAAATCTATAAACCAATACTCTGTTTACAATGCTGGGTGGTAACCATATAATCAAACCATATGTGATCCCTATGTGTCAACAAGTGGGTTGGTGAAGGGTTAGTGCCCCTCCCCATAAATAAAAGTCAAATGGCACCCCCTTACGTGATTATGGCAGCTGGCAGTAGGCAGACAGATAGATAGACATTCTCATCCTATACCCAACACTAAAATTCACAAGGATACATATTTTCTTTCCTACCCCCTTAAAACGGCCCCCATTCCAACAAAACCATACTGTGAAAAACATATGGAATTTCACAGTACAAGTCAACGGCTCCGTCCACCTGCAATACCTGTAGCCGAAGTGCAGATCCACCAGTGGCTGTGGCCGTCATCCACTTTTTTTTTTTCTTTTCTAACTTTATTTCTACTACTTCAGACGGTACATAGCAACTACCTAGATATACATGGCCACTACAGCCAAATAGAAGCCTTCAAAAACCATCATGAGACACCCACCCTTCAGACACAACCACATCCAGAAAAACACAACCTATACTGTCTCTCTCTTTTTACTCTAACTTGATCTAAAAATGCTCTGTGCTCTCTCTCATGGATGCTGTATTGTAAGAATACAGTATATAAGCACTAAAATATGATGCTGGTTTTGAAGAACAGCTATGGAAAGCTTGTAATAAGAACTTACATTACAAAGAGTACTTACAACCTATTCTCATCCTATACCCAACACTATTTTTCAGAAGGATACATATTTTTTCCTACCCCCTTAAAACGGCCCCCATTCCAAAGGAATTGTGCTGTGAAAAGCATATGGAATTTCACAGTACAGGTCACTGGCTCCGACCATCTGCAATACCGGTGGCCTAAGTGCAGTCCAGTAGCCCAAGTGCAGACCGCCAAGTGGCTGTGGCCGTCATCCACTTTCTTTTTTTTCTTTTTTAACTTTATTTCTACTATTTCAGACGGTACATAGCTACTACCTAGATATACAACAGAAACCTTCAAAAACCATCACCAGACACCCACCCTTCAGACTCAACCATACCCAGAGAAACACAACTCTAACTTGGTCTAAAAATTGCTTATGCTCTCTCATGAATGCTGAGTTGTAAGAATACAGTAAACAGGCATTAAAATATGATGCCTGTCACAATGAAAAGCTACGGAGTGAATGCAGGTCTAATGTTTTGTTTCTCCCAGTGGGACACGTTAAAAAAAAAACTACCGAAACATGAAAAGTTGTGCCAAGTTAGAGTGAAATAAGTATACCCAGACTTCAACACAATCATCATCTTTCTCTACTTCAATGCCAACACAATACACAACTCACACACAATGCACTATGCCCACAGTGTAATGCTTCCTGCCACACCACACCACACTCACATTTACCACAGTGTAAGGCCTTCCCCCCTCACCACAACACACTACTACAAACACTCACCACATGTATCACAGTGTAGGCCTCCTCCCACACACCACACCACACTACCACAACAGACAATCCTTCAACATATACCTTTGGGGCTGCCAGGGTTTCTGTAGTCAGTCAAGTGGGATTACAAGCCAAGATTTACTACTACATAGCAAATATTCTTCAAAACAGCATAATTTTGATATAATAGGTTTATCATCCACTGACAAAGGAATTCAATTTATCATGAGAATTAATTTGATGGAAGGGAAGGTTATGACGGCCAATACAGGTGATAGGAGGGTCACAGGCATGTAATGATTTTAGCACTACAACAACAGGGTGTCTCTATCTCTCATGACAGAAATATTTGAGGTGGGAGCAAAGAACAAAGAATAAACAAGCATTAAGAGAGCCAACTATCAGTACCATGCCTAGTGAAGTGGACTAATCATCATCATCATCATCTTTGTAACCAATTATTTTTTAATCATCATAACCATTTTTTTTTCTTTTTCAAGCAGTCACTCCTACCCTGTTTATTTATTTTTTTTACACATGGATAAAATGCATAGGGCCTATAAAGCAAAGAGGAAACCCAAGAGAGAGTGAAACTAACTACAAGCCCAATGAAATGGCTCATACACTCATTCACTTACCATTCAAATCCTAGTATCTTACACACACACACACACACACACACACACACACAAAACCATGGGGACATCACACATCCTTGCTCTCTCTAATCATAAACCACGACAACCCAACCCAACAGACATCAACACCATCACAAACACCCAAACGATACACAGACCAAGAAAACGCAACAATGAAGGAGAAATATCAACAGCATAGCCTAAGAATCAGCATAACGATAGTAATTCTAAAAACGTATCAACCATTGGCTGTGATGTTGGAGACCTTGCAACTTTATACAACATCGCCTGCCATCATCCAATCCTATGTCACCCCATAAGGAGCGTAGGAAGCCAGGGCTAGGCATACTGCACAAAATTATCTGCTCAACACAAAATACTGCTGATTTCTGAGATGCCCTGGGTTGAAAGACGATAGAGACCTGACAGGCAAATTGGTTCTTGCTCATGCTTAGGAAAATATGGCAAATGACTGTGTGATAGGAAGAGATATATCAAAATAGTTTAGTCTATGGGCACCCTAGGATCTCTCCCTACCTACCTATCAATCTATCTATAGCCTGACGCCCTAATCCATATAGTTATAAAATTTCAAACACGTAGCACATTTTCCACCATACCGATAAGAGTATAACATATTCCAATTCAACATATAACTATAGTCAGTTTATTTCCATCTGACAAAACAAGGCAACTTTTATCACTTCAGTACTAAATCATTGATGTATAAAAGTCAGTATGCCTTAGTGATGGGGTACGGATGAGTCTCCTTGGTTACTAGTCAAATTAACTCTCCAGTCTGACTACACTTGGCCATAAAGCTAACGGTTATCTCTGTCAGGTGAAGCAAACTGACTATAGAATATATCAACAAAAATAAAGACACCAAAAAAAACACTCCCACATCAATATATAAAACAGTCAGCCACAGGAAAAAAAAAAAAAACATAAACCGTATTAACAATAAATGTTCGTATATATGCAGGGAAAAATCTCGTTAATCTCTGACCTAAATGAAGGGAATCAACTGCTATGTTTAATGAGGGGAATAAACTCAGAAGGACTGTTATTGTTGGATATAAATGAAGGGAAACGACTCAAGTTGCTCATCAACCTTTGACATAAATGGTCGTTAACTAAGGATGCTTGTTAGTTTTAAAATCTCAGTGCTAATTAGGACAATACATTTTTCTTTTTAATGCAGAGAAGCAGAAACTGAAGAGTGCAAGAAATAATACACAAAATAGAGCCAAATGCAAGATATCTTACATCTGAAATTCCTGCACACATTGCATTTACAAGACTGGAGGTCACAGGCAGAGGGAAATAGAGATTGAGAAAAATAAATTCAAGTTGACCTGTTGCCAATTACAATCAACCAAAGAAGGACAAGAGTACATATTTTTTTCAACATATTTTTTCCTGTGGCTGACTGTGCAGTACATCACAATGACATGGTAATAATAATAATGCAAATATAACAAGAAAATGGGCATAACAATTGGCGTACAAATACAATAGCCAACATCAACAGTTCAGGAGGGATAATATATACAAAACACCCATTTTTATTGTTGGGTAAACAAGCACTATGGCTTTTTTGCAGAGTCCTTTTATTTGCCACAGTTATTTACGATCTTTTGGGCTGATAATACCTGCTGTTGTGGTGGTCCCTGGCTCATTTTAATTACTAAGAATCAGAGTCAATGCTGGAGAAACTAAATACTCGAATTTAATCAAAGAAAAGAGGCAATAGCAGCTCCAAAATTCTTACAACCAAGATTATCCTCTAATATTCTTCAGACGTGTGTGTGCATCTTTCAGGAGTTTACTCTGGAAAATGACACACATATATCCTTAGCAAAGTTTCATAGCTCATTTAGCCACATCTCATTCAAGAAGGTAGATGATCAGCACACACAGATAAGCTACAACCAACTGACACTGTTTTACTTAGGCAGCAAATATTGTACTGACAAAAATGCTGAAAATGATGCTATGTTGGTTCAGAGAAGTGGTTTGATTACAGCACTACTACACAGGCATATCCAAACACCTGCCACTGTCCTACTTAGCCAGGAATACAGGACAACATCAACAGCAGCCCACAATTTACTAAACCAAAATACAGGGCTGCCCATATATATCTGGTGTTGTCGGCTCAGTCTGCGGGTATGGGGGAAGCACGTATTTTGACAACTTAATTATGCTCCGTTTAACTGGGTATTAAATTAACATCATTCCTTTGTAAATGCTAGTTGAAACATGACTAATATGGTGCTAGTCATGAAGAAGTGCTATGGAAAGGATGTTGGGCCACAATGCTATCTTATTCTGCCAGTGACGTGAGGGAAATGAATCTGCATAAGGACAAAAATCTTGTCTCTTTGTGTCATGTTTGTGTCATACCTTGTGCCATGCTTTTGTGTGTCATGTCTGTGTGTGTCGTGTTTCTGAATGACATGTCTCAGTGGCTCTTCAATTTGTATATGGATGAAGCTATAAGAGAGGTAATAGGAAGGAATGTGAATATATTGGTATCTAGTGAGGGAGGGTAAGATGTGGAAACTTACTGAGCTGTTACTAGCTGATGATACTGTATTGTGATGAATGTGAACTGCAAGGCTTGGTGCATGAGTCTGAGGATGTAAGAAACAGAATCCTAAAGAGAATATACATATGGGTAAAGTTATGGTCTTGAGGGAAATCACAGCATACAGAGTAAGACTGGATGGTGAGGAAATAGATAATGAAGGTGCATCCAAGTACTTTAGAGTGATTAGTGAGGATGGAAGGATGTGCTTGAATGGGTACAGCAGGGTAGAAAGGTTGCTGGATCACTGAAAGCTGTGATGAGACGTTGAGAAATGAGGCTTAGATCCTGTTGGAAGGGCACAAGAGTGAGAGCAGTGGAAATGACCTGAGGAATGTATGGAGTTTTATGGACAGACAGATATACAAATAAGGAAGTGGAAAAGTGCTGTGGTGCTATTAGGAGAAATACTTTGAGATAGTTTGGCCATGTAGAGGATGGGGAATGAGAGAATGACTAGAAGGTATGTATATGATGTGAAGAGGAGGAGAGACCAAGGCAGAGACGGAAGACTGGAGTGGAGAGATACAAGGGAGGGAGGTGTGAGCTGGAGAGAGAGCAGTCAAATAGACCAAATAGCAGATGACAGAATGACATGGAGTTAATTTGTTTGTGGCCTCCCCTTATGCGACTGAGATGTCTGGCAATAGATAAAAGTCAGTGGAGGGTAAAAATCTCTGCTTACCAAAAGGAGTGAACTTTAAGCAATTACTGCAGAAAATGCAAGAGGAGATAATACTTGATAAAAAAATGCAACCAATGGATGCAAACAAGCAATCACTATCAAGTAAGAAAGGGTTATGGGAAACAGAAAATGATGCAGGGTAGTGATGGTAAAGCCGACTGAGCCTCCACCATACCAATCATCAAATAATCAAAATCAATAAAATAATCATCATTCATTATTATTAAAATCATCACTGCAATCGTCATCATCATCATCCCAGCCTCTTCTTCCCACCTAACGATGGGGTAAGGTAGGGTTCAAAATGCAACAACAAAACACATGGGATCAGACATGTGATATATGAACCACCCTGTAATTTTTAGCATCTGTGGCACATAACCAGTACTTAACTGCATCTGTTTGTGATGTACAGGCATGTGCAAAAGTATGCCAACAATACTCTGCCAGCACTAATTTGTATTTCATATTTACCACTCTTCCCCAAATGACTAGAGGGTAACATTCCTTCTGTTGCCTGTTTTCCTGATGCCTGGAACAGACACCTTCATATGGCAATGATCAGATATTGAATATCAGATTAAAATAACAGCCTTCAGTTCCTTTACTATCCCCATACAGGAGAATGGTGGACTAGGAAAGAATAGTAATGTTGATGTGCAGTCCTTACCACATAAAACATTTCAAACAACACCTTCCATTCCTACAGCTGGCAGAGAAGTGTCTACATACTTTGCTCATGCTCAGGACAGGATATATGCAAAACATTTCATAGCCAATGGTTGTGTACGGCTGCCCAGTTGTCTATAACCTTAGTCGCTTTACTCGAATCTGGCGAAGATGTCTTCTTTCAGAGCTGACAGCAGCAGGTAAAGAAACTGGTTGTTTGATACGATTACTAATCAAGGTCGACATCTCGTGACTATCATGGGTGACAAGCCAAGTGGCTTTTGGCTACCCAGGATATAAGTTACTACACTTGGTGGTAATATACAACTAGACAGTCACGTGGTGGTGTAAAGAGTTACAGCGCTCCAGCTGGATGTGGCAATATCCAGTATTAAATTAGTCAGTAGCTAGTCCCAGGTCTCTTCACAAAATGGGGAAACAAAAAATTGGTGAATGACTGGGTGGCTGTGAATGTGAGGTCCAGCATCTGATAGATGTGAACAAAGTATGCAACGTCTGGCTTGCAATATCCACTTAAGAACGTATGCCCAATCCTTGAGGCATTGCCTAGGCCGTAAAAAATAAACAAAAAAACTGGCCATCAAACACAACCCCCTCATAGAGCATTCCGCCCCCTTACTGTACGGCCACAACGTGGTTATTGCAAGCAAGGCCTGAGTGCATGTATACTTATATAATCATCCACCTGTGTGCCACTTATCCTTCCAACATACGCAATGATGGACTCCTTCTCACTGTCCGACAGCCCCCATTAACCACGTCAAAACGAATATATGTCATGGCACACAATGGTGGGTTGTGTGTGCTGTAAAAGTATTGACCCAACCCCCCCAGACATCCCCAATCCCCCAAAACCCCACTAGTAGCAAAGGGACTTGGGGCCACGCTACAGGACAGTATTACGGCAACTAAATCAGCACACAATTATTAATGCTTATTTTTACGAAGCAGACTTTTCGTTCATTTACTGCCGGCATAAAACTTTAATCTCCTTGGCCTGACATGGCGTATATTTTTACATCCGTACTTAGCGTTCTAACTTCCAGCATAAAACTTTAATAATTTATACATTACTCTGCTGCCTTATGTATTATGGTAGTTATTCCCACACCATACTTGTTACTAATCTTACTCAACCTTGTAGCATGCTTTTATAAGTACAGGTAACTCGCACGGAACACGATCTCACGGAACGCGCTCGCAATTATACACGGTAAGGGCTGGGATACATATAAGACAACGTAAGATTAAAAAACCATTATGAAAACTACAAATTAACGCAAGAGAGGCCTTTGAAAGATCAAATCCTCGAACGTCACCGCAGCGCGCGGTTTGTTTTGATTACGTGACGATCTAGGCGGGAAATTATTCAGCGAGTGAGACATTCCCGAGTACAGTAGCACAGTATTTGTAAGTTAAATATTTACAGTACTGTACTGTTCTGGTAAGTTTATGTGCAACTTAAAGTACTATTAAATAACGTTAAAGCAAGAAATAAAGTCTTATAACCAGTTTACCTGATAGGCGTCAGAATATTGCCTTTTTTATTTGTTCGTTTTTTCCACAGTGCTGTTCAGTATTTGTAAGTTAAATATTTACTGTTCTCGTATGTACTGTACTTGTAAGCACTTAAATAAAGTTAAAGCACTAAATAAAGCCTTGTAACCAGATAACCCGAATTATATGATTACCCATGATCGGCGTCGGAATATTGCCTTTTTTGTTTGTTCGTTAAACTCTTACTGTACTGCTTTTCTACAGTACTGTATTTGTAAGTTCAATATTTACTGTTCTGGTATGTACTTGTAAGCAATTAAAGCATTAAATAAAGCCTTGTAACCAGTTAACCTGATTTATATGATTACCCATGATCGGCGTCGGAATATTGCCTTTTTTTTGTTTGTTCGTTAAAGACTTATAATAAGAGAAAATACATTTTTGTCTTGGTATCTTTACCTATTTGCTCAGGTTTGCTGTAATGGTTTGCAACTTGTAGAAAACTGTGAAAACTTTCGGGAAGTGAACGAAAATCTGGGACATGACCTTGACTTCATCGTCTCATGTATCATCTGTCAGTTCACCACCGGCTATCGTGATGAGTGGATGTACGATTTTTTCGCTCATGGCCATGCCTAACCACACATAGTTACACCCATTATCTCGACCCAGACAGAAAATACAACCTTTTTCCTCCCTTGCAAAACACAAACAACCACCCTGTTTACGAGACAGCAATATATATTGCGAAAATAACAAGGTAAAATGATAAAGATGAACGTAAAATGATTGAGAAAGATGAACATGTTATGACGGAAGAAATACGTTTTCCCTGTCTGTTAACGTATTTATTTCTGCTTTGTATCTGTATTCGTAATAATTAGACTTATTGTTAGTTCTGAAACTGCATTACGATTCTATTTTTAGCCATTCTCGTGGTGTGGGAGCTGGAAGTTGTGACACAACTTCCTTATTGCTAATCGGACTGACCCTCCACTTTATTCTCCCGTGGCAGAGTCTAGCCTTGGAGGACGTGCAGTTTTCTCATTTAGGACTGAAAATTCAACTCTTTCGCTCCCTTTTCCAAGCATGGGCACAACGATAACGTAAAAAATAACTCGAAACTACCATAAACATATATCAAAAAGGTGAAAAGGTATTCATAACATTTTTTTTTTCCAGCCATTCCTAACAGATTATGTACTGAAATCATTCGATATCACAGTACTGCATTTCTAAGTTAAATATGTACTGTTCTGGTATGTACTTGTAAGTTAAAGCACTGGTACCAGTTAACCTAATTTATTACCTATGATCGGCGTCGGAATGTTTCCTTGTGTTTACGTACAGTATTTGTGTGTTGAAGTTTTGCTCAGGAGTACTGTATTTGTGAGTTATAACATTAAATAAACCTTCTAACCACTTAAAGTGCTTTCTAGTGACAGATAACAGCAAAACAACACATTTGGGGGGTCTAGGGAGCAAAATACGGAGTAGTTTAAATATACGCGATTTCGCACCTAACACGGCACGGTAGGAACGAAACCCTCGTGTTCCGTGCGAGTTACCTGTATGTCCAATTTCCATCTGACGTTAAGAATACAGTAATCGCTTTTCCTGCCACACACGCTTTCATGGAACAATAAGGTTAACTGTATACAAAGGGGAATCGACAGGGTCACGGTTTGTAAACAATGAGCATACAACTAGACAGTCACGTGGTGGTGTAAGGAGTTACGGCGCTCCAGCTGGACGTGGCACTATACGGTATTACATCAGTCAGTAGCTAGTCCCAGGTCTCTTGCAAAACAGGGGAAACAAAAAATTGGTGAATGACTGGGTGGCTGTGAATGTGAGGTCCAACATCTGATAGATGTGAACAAAGTGTGCAACGTCTGGCTTGCAATATCCACTTAAGAACGTATGCCCAATCTTTGAGGCATTGCCTAGGCCGTAAAAAATAAACAAAAAAACTGGCCATCAAACACAACCCCCTCATAGAGCATTCCGCCCCCTTACTGTACGGCCACAACGTGGTTATTGCAAGCAAGGCCTGAGTGCATGTATACTTATATAATCATCCACCTGTGTGCCACTTATCCTTCCAACATACACAATGATGGACTCCTTCTCACTGTCCGACAGCCCTCATTACCCACGTCAAAACGAATATATGTCATGGCACACAATGGTGGGTTGTGTGTGCTGTAATAGTATTGACCCAACCCCCCAGGCATCCCCAATCCCCCAAAACCCCACTAGTAGCAAAGGGACTTGGGGCCACGCTACACGACAGTATTATGGCAACTAAATCGGCACAAAATTTTTAAAGTTTATCTTTACGATGTAGACTTTTTGTTCATTTACTGCCGGTGCAAAACTTTAATCTCCTCAGTCTGACTTGGTGCTAATTTTTTTTAAAAGCATACCGGTACTTAGCGTTCCAACTTCCACACTGGGGAATTGACGGGCTGAGGTTCGTAAACAATGAGTAACGCCAGAACTGCAGGGTTGATTGGTGTGGGTGATTTAAACGGACAACATAGCGACAATATACACAAGTATCAAGCAATTGGCCATAAAAAAATCTGTCCACTGTGCATCAATTACAATACAAACATCAACATAATAATCAAGTAATAATCATATGCATATTTCACTTGGGTGTCTTCTAGGTGGCTCAGGAGGCTTGCTAAGAAATCACGTTAGGAAATCACCCCAGCCACAAAGAAGACAAGTCACTCTGACTGAACTAACACAAGACACTGTTCAACTGAGAGAAACACTACTAGTAGTCAAAGGCATCATAAATAACATGAGGAACCTTTCCATCACAAAATTCTTGCAGTATACCAGGTATCTACCTAACACTTACTGCAATATATCTACTATCTATGTGTATCTGTGTAATGTTTACCTATCTATGTACTTTATCTATCAGCTTGAAATATTGCTGAGCTGAGGCAACACCTTAGCAAGGAGACAGGCTAATCATGAAGTGCAGGGGAAAGGTTTCAAAACTATCTGCTACTGGTAAACCTGGGGAATTTACTTACTGTACTCTTGTTACTCTACCCAGGCATAAAATAAGCATCTTAGCAATAGTTTATCAAGCAGAATGCTAGTCATGAAGAAGTGCAGTGGGATGGATGTAGACATGTAGTACTGTGTTATTCTACCACAGAGATATATGAAAAAAGCAGGTGAATGGACAAATCCCAGGCCATGTTACAGTGCAAGAAGTATGATAATTGAGCATAGACGAATATAAATAAGTAAAAAATCCATCCAATCCCACGTCACCCCACAGAGGAGCATAGGAACCCGGGGCTAGGCAAGTTGGTCCTGATATTTAAGATGAAAATAAGTTAAAAATAAAGCTCATTATTATCCTTAGACCCCTAATGCATCACTCTCAGTTGAATAAAACCATCTGGTGTTAGTTGGAATAAAGACAGTTGCTCTCCCACTTACGAACAAGAGCTAAGAAGAATTGCTGTTGAGATTAAACACTTATCGGCTTGAGATTTCATTCGGCTGTGTGGTTGCCAGCCTGATAGTGCCAGGGATTGACTCCTGGCACTGCATCATCCTAGCTTATCATCAATCATTGTCGTTGTTGATTGGCCAGTAAAATCAGCACCTAGACTAAGTTAACTGGCCTTCTATATCCTAGTGGTGGAATGATCTAGTTATGGAGCCTAGCACTAACTATTCTATCATCAATCATTGTCATCGTCATCAATAGGCAAGTAAAATCAGTACCTAGACTAAATTAACTGGTCTTGTATACCCTAGTGGTGAAATGACCTAGTTATGCAGCCCAGCACTGCCACTGATCGTAATTAAAATCATCATTAGGCATTATCATCATCATTCCTGACTCCTCTTCCCACCCAACGATGGGGTCAGGAGTTCTCTATTAAAATATCGTAAGTAGAGGAGCAACTGTTATACTCTGTCCATCTCAACTTGGCTTAAAAGTGATCTGGAAAGGATGCAGACCCACAGCATTGCTAGCCTTGTCTTACTCTGCTTCTGGCCGATGAAATTAAGCTGCCAAGGACAAAACTCTCCGCCAAGTCAAGGTGGACCAACCAAAAATTTTCTAACTCACATTTCAGACGGGTGGTTGTAGCTGTAGTTGTAGTAGAAGGGACTGAGATGTAGAAGGGTTTTCAGGATCAACAGTGCTGGGAACCTCTATATCTATCAGAGGTATTTCCCGAGTTTTGAGGCCACTGAGTATTTTCAACATTCACCACACAATCTTGTATCGCCCTATGAGCAGCGAAGGAGCCCAGGGCTGGGCAAGTTGGTCCCGACATTCAAGATGAGAGTGACCAGCCACACTCATCCCCGAGTGGCATTACGTTAACGATAAACCCCAACCACCCTTGGGTATAAACATTGCATGATGAGAAAAATTGAGCCAGCACCATCAGGATCAACTCCAGCAGGCAGCACCACCAGGATCAACGCCAGCACGGCAGCACCACCAGGATCAACGCCAGCACGGCAGCACCACCAGGATCAACGCCAGCACGGCAGCACCACCAGGATCAACGCCAGCACGGCAGCACCACCAGGATCAACGCCAGCACGGCAGCACCACCAGGATCAACGCCAGCACGGCAGCACCACCAGGATCAACGCCAGCACGGCAGCACCACCAGGATCAACGCCAGCACGGCAGCACCACCAGGATCAACGCCAGCACGGCAGCACCACCAGGATCAACGCCAGCACGGCAGCACCACCAGGATCAACGCCAGCACGGCAGCACCACCAGGATCAACGCCAGCACGGCAGCACCACCAGGATCAACGCCAGCACGGCAGCACCAACACAGCAATCGCAGGAACAGCAGCCTGAGTAACACAGACGGACCCTGAAAATAAGGCAAGGTTTTAGGAGATAATCTCAAGTGTGTTCAAACTTAATCCTTTTGTCTGTGGAGGAGTTCAATATGGATCTTAATTAACCCCTAGTGTACTGGTGCTGGATGGGGGGAAAGGGCTGCCTGACTACATTTACACTTCTCAATGCCACACCTATCCTGCAAGAGGAGAATGATGGACTACAGAAGGGTAACTCAGCCTGCAGTCCACTGGGATAATGTTCTGCTGTGCCTGGGGTTGAACTACTACTAGTACACAAGACCTAAGATGAACAAATCCATTTAACATCATCTGTCTGGCTCAATTCCTTGGTTATAGTCCCTCAAGTACTTCCTTATTCCCAGCAGAACAAGAAATTCTGACGGCTCTGCATTATTTACCGAACTCTTCATGACTGGCTTTATTCCTGTGTTAATCTTTTGTTACAACTCAGCACTGAATAAGGACAGATGGCAGTTTAAACAGATAGATAGTGGGAAACTGGGTAGTAGATAGATTCCTTCACAATGATGGCCGTCTCCTAATATAAATGAAAGAGTCTGGTGGTAGCAAGTATATTATGACAAGAGCAGAAGGCCCCATACTACAAGTCCCTTTGGCAAAATTCAAAAAAGTCACAATAGGACGCTTACCTGAGAGTGGAGGCAGATGGTTGGTATTACCGTGATTGGGCAGCTGGTTGGTATCAATTTGGCAGCTGGTTGTGGCTTTCTTCTCCCCTTTCTCCGTCTCTGTTGGCAGTTTCCACAGCTGGGTCAATTGACACACCTGAAAAAATAGTACACATTAGTCCTTTCCTTCCAAACCTTGATTAACAAAAGTATCTGGTTAGCAGCAAGAACAATATAACCTGGGAACAGTAAGGTTTAATTACATGGCAGTAAGAATTTGCGGTCTGTAGTAATAATAATAATAATAATAATAATAATAAATAATAATAATAGTAATAATAACAGTAATAATAATAATAATTTCATTTTTAAAGGCTCCAACATGCTTGCATGAGTCGGCCTTGGTCACCTAATGGTGGCTAGCCCTCCATGCTGCACGATCTATTGCAGCCTCCCTGTTCAGTCCCTTAACCCTGAGGTCACACTTAACCCCTTAACCGTGGGGCGTCACTTTCGTGACGCTTGGGAGCAAGGGATCATACCGCGGGGCGTCGCTTTTGTGATTCTGTGTTATTTTGAATTCATCCGGGCTTCCAAGTGGGGGCTTGTATCATCTATCAGTACTGCCAATGTCCAACACTAGTCAGCACTCCTAATCTCATCTGTACTCCCATCCATTGTTGACAATTTAGCCATTTCTCCCCGTTCTTGACTCCCCTCCCTACCCCCCCTCCATTATCCTATCCTCTCGCCTGCACGGCCGTGCTACGCTAAGTAAATCTTCCCTGGAATTTTTCACTGATTTCATCCATTGAAATAAGCCCTGTGTCCTATTCTTATACCAAATAATATATACAAGAAAGAAATAAGGTAAGTGAGAGTGCCATACACCTGGAATTGGCTAATTATCACCTGACAACACCTTACGTGCACTCGTTCGCTAATTTTCGCTGTTTTTTTCCCCTTGAAATATGCCGTATAATCTATTTTCGTAATAAATATACATGTAAGGAGGGAAGGGAGAAGCCTAAGTGATATTTACATTCACCTGGAACTACCTAATTTATAATGTATTATCTAGATTTCCTGCCAATCATTTCAGTGCTAGACAAAGCTGTTTCAAGATCTAACATTGGTAGCTCTGAATATATATCTCCTAAGTAGGCCTCTAATCTATTTTCGTAATAAATATACATGTAAGGAGGGAAGGGAGAAGCCTAAGTGATATTTACATTCACCTGGAACTACCAAATTTATAATGTATTGTCTAGATTTCCTGCCAATCATTTCAGTGCTAGACTTAGCTGTTTCAAGAACTAATATTGGTAACTCTGAATAACCCCTAAGCAGGCCTCCACGCTGGCCCTCCGTTATCAGTTTACTCTCATCTTCCGAAGAGAGGGTACGTATGTTTCTTCTTGCTGACTTCAAGGCCTTTTTTCACCCCCATGCAAATGGCCCTGTGACCTTTACCCCCTACTAAACCTCGTGTGGAAAGAGGTAAAGGGCTGACAATTTATAAAAGAGTGACTACGATCTTTCTATTGTGTAAAACAGTGCAAGTGGAATTGTAAATAATGTGCAAACAGCAAGTGAAAGTAATGAATGTAAATATACGTGAACAATGGAAAATAGTTTTATAAGTTATTTCAAGTGACAGTGCACAACACAGTGTAAATAAAATAGAAATGTAAATAACGTAAATAAAATAGAGAACGTAAATAGAAATGTAAATGAGTAGTATTATAAGAATACGAGTATATACCCTAGGAGTAATGAAAGTGAAAGTTTCACTCTAGCATGTCTGAATGCTATGAGTTATGAGAGTGAAGATGAAAGTGACATTCACTCTCAATGCCAGTATACAGGACGAGAAAGTGAATGCTACGTATTTTACTGAAAGAAATTGAATCCCTACAGTGACAATAAACTAATACTACTGAAGGAAACTTATGGATAAAGACTGTAGATATATATAAGTGTTATATAGTAATAGAAATATAAAGTGTGAGGGGTTTTATGAATAATAAATGACAGAGTACCAAGAGCAAACTAGTGCCAGTGCGACGATCAGACGCACTCGTAATTTCCATTGCTTTGACAGTGTTTTTTTTTTTGAGTATGGATCCCAAACTACTTGAAAATTGTAGAATAGTGTTTATAGTGTTTGTATCTGGCTGTGGTAATCATATTACGGGTTGTCGGGAAGTGTAAAGTGGAGACTTCGTTACCCTACTTCAGAGGTCTCCACAAGTCCTACGGTAACCGATGAAGGCTCAACAATCATTCCAGGAGAAAGCTGAAGGTATGTGCCATAAGCATATGTAATTTTATTATTCTAGGACTAATAACTGATTTTTGGCAAATATTTTTTGAGAGTCTGTCGGAGCCCAAATAACCCCGCGGGACACGCAAGTCATTGGTAAACAAGCCCGCGGTGTAGGGGTTAATGACCTCGTCTCATGTCTTTCTCGGTCTACCCCTCATAACCCCACCCCCAATATTAACACTTCTCACCATCCTCACCCAATTATCATCCCCCATCCTCTCCACATGCCCAAACCATCTCAATTTACCTCTCCTCATCACAACACCAATACATTCCAGTCCCATCCTACCTCTCAACTCTTCCATCATAAACCCAGACCCCTCAGACCTTGCACACAGGGACGCACTACACATCCACCTAATCATTGTCATTTCTGTACGTCTAAGCCTGCAAATATCCTCCTCCTTTACTGCTCAGGTCTCACTACCATACAGCATGACACTCCTAACACATGCTGCATACAAAGACCTCTTAGCACGTAGGGAGAGTCCTCTCAATGTCATGAGAGGCAAGAGCTCCCTGAACTTCTTCCAACCACTTCTCACCCTAGCCACAGAACTAGCTCCAGCCCCACCTCCAGCACACAACATGTTTCCCAAATAACAAAACTCTTCCACACACTCAAGAGATTCACCAGCAAGATCAATCCTTTCACGCCTGACAATCTCCATCTGCTCTCCCCGACACACCGTACACATAAAATCAGCAGTATCTCACAGTATACCTCTGACAGCACTACATCTCTTGCACCCCCATTTATCACAAACACCGCACAAGTTGGAATTACTTCCCACGCCCTTGTGTCAAACTGCACATGGCCACTCTCCCTCGTCTTTGACAGGACCGCCACCAACCTTAGATATCATCAATTTGTTTTATCTGCAGTTACCCTTAAGCCCATGTGCCCCATACCATCCCTCCACTTCCTAAATCTTTCCTCCGCTTCCCTTTCGTTCTCTGCAATCAACAACAAATCATCGGCATGCAACATCTCCCACAGGAATCTGCTTTTGAAGTCATGAGAGAGGGCTTCAAGTACCATGATAAACAACATAGGACTCAAAACTGACCCCTGATGCACAGCAACATTCACGGAAAACTCATCATTCAAATCTCCATTCACTCTTACCTGGGTGCGTGCACCCACATACATAGTCATAACCACCCTAACCAGCCACTCCACCTAGTCAAGCCTTCTCATTGCCCACTTCACTACCTCTCTAGGGACTCTGTCAAAGGCCTTTTCCAAATCAACAAAAACAAAATACAGATCCCTTTTCTTACCAATATATTTTTCCTGAAGCTGTTAACAATGAATATGGCATCAGTGGTCCCCCTACCTGGCATAAACCCAAAATGCATCTCATCAACATTCACTCTCTCTCTAATCATACCTTCTAAGACTCTCTCCATTACCTTCATTATCTGATCTAAAAGCTTTATACCTCTATAATTTCCTCTTTCCAGGTCATCACCCTTCCCTTTATACACATTTACAATTACACTCTTCAGCCAATCATCTGGGACAACACCATCCATCCATCATCCAATCCTACATTACCCCATGAGGAGCGTAGGAGCCCGGGGCTAGGCAGTTGCTCAACATTTAAGATGAGAGTGACCAGCCTCACTTATCCCTGAGTGGCATTCACTCATAAATAATCATATTTGTCAGGTCAGTGACTAACCGCACCCCTATATCTCCTGAGGCCTTCAACATTTCGGCAGTCAACCCAGACACACCTGCTGCCTTACCCACCTTCATCCTGCCTATTGCCTCACTCACAGTAGCAGCATCAATCAAAGGCCAAGGGCCAAACACTGGATCTGCTGGCTCCAAACCTTCCCTGTCCCAGTCAAACTCCTCATTCAACAACCGGTTATAATGCTCTCTCCATGCATCTTTACTATCCCCACTGTTCACCACTACCCTTCCTTCATCTTTCTTCACACACTGCTCACCTATAATATCCCGATTATCCCTCTTCATCTGATCACTTAATCACCTTAAATATCATATTTTTCCTTTCCACACTATTTAGGTTATCAAACAAAAGTCTCGGTGACTCAGACTTCACCCTGTATACCTCTCTTCTAGCCCTATGCTTGACAGCCAAGTAGTCCTCCTTGCTATAATGATAATCATCATCATCATCCGGGCAAGGTGAGGAGTAGCAATGTCCAGACAGCCCAAATTTGCCCAATCCAATGGGCCACGCTTCCATTCGCTCACCATTCAAGCCCCCAGAATCCTGGCTCTGTATCATACGCCAAAAACATTGACCAAGTTCTGTAGCTTCACATAAACATATCCGAGAGTCAATAATAATAATAGTAATAATAATAATAATAATAAAAATGCAGTACCCCAGTCTGCAGTCCACATACAATATACGCTGGCTACAGTTTACATATTGAAGGGACAAAAAAAATGTCACCATATGCTGAATTAATCTGCCTTCCAATACAAAGAATTACAGAAATCTGCCTATATCACACTCCAGGGGTTGTTGCTGTTGATCAACCCTTGTCTGTCTAGATGAGCAGACCCATCAACTGCAGGGAAGCAACTGCCCTTCCCATGCACTGAGTCTGTATTCCCTTGCGGCTGACAGCGGGGAATAGTGTAAAAGTTTAGTTCCTGGATGGATGTCACATTTGGGTAATTCCACGAAGATGTCAACCTTTTGTGTCAAAATCAGAATTGCTTAAAATTATATAAATTATACATCATTTTAAAGCTTAATCATTGAATATTATGAATCTGAAGAGAAAGAGAGCCTAAACTGTCAACTTGGGGAGCTGCATAAAAAACTGTCACGTTATGTCGCCAAAGAAAAACCAGTGCTGAATATAGCAACTTTCATAACATCAATGACCAGCGTATGTTATTGTTTGGAATGCTGACACTGTGTTTTACTGAAAATGTGTCTATCTGAGTTGTGATTGACACTACAGTTGTCTACATATATTGTATGTTGTGGTCAGAATGTAGCATGACCTTTAAATGGAAGTATTTCAGGAGTAACGTGTCTCATGTTTTTTCCCCATTTTTCCCATACACAACTAACAAACTGGAGAATACCAACATAACTTTATATTATAAACAGGCATCCCAAGGCCTTAATAATGTAACGCTGGGATACTTTGAAATAAACCCTGGTAAGCCATAAGGTCTGTCACACACGTTACATGCCCACCATGAGGAACGTTACCAGAAAATGATGTAAAGTTTCTCACGCACACCTTTGAACAAAAAATCAAAGTACCTGCACTGAAGTCCAATGATAAAACCCCTGTTTGTAATTTTGTGTGTTATCTTTAAGTTTTTATTCTTTCCAAACAGTAAATTGATTTTGCCTGGTACCTGGTGAGTGTGCTTTACCATCATGTCTCCAATGACTCCAGCTGATTATTTGAATTCTGCTGGAATTCATTTTACACATGTATCATTGTGGACTGATGGGGCAGCAGCCCACTTCAAGAATAGGTATTCTATGGCAGCTCTAACCTCTTACAAAGCCATCCACAACTGAACTTCTAAATGGAACTTTCAAGAAAGTTATTATGGCAAGGGCCCTCACGATACGATTGGAGCTTTATTAAAACGGAATGTCTACAAGCGAGTTTTGCAAGGTCGCTGTACAGTAAGGTCTGCTGTAGAATTTTATGAGGAGGCTGAACAAATAACAGATAAAACTGAACTAATGTATGTGTCTACTGAACATATAAACACTGAGAAGTCAAGATATGTACAGATCTGGAAAAACTGTAAGGCAGCAAAATCCATTCTGCAGTGCAGGTCAGTAAAACCTCTTGGCCATTGTAAAGTAGCATTGTATCATTTGACTGCAGACCAATCACCTTTTAAGCAGTGCTAACTTCAGGAGACTGGCTATGACCCACAATCTGATTCCAGTACTAGCAGTGATAGGGAAGGTACACCATCTCTTGCAGAAATGTCAGAGTTATTCATGTCCCAGCCTGAGCCACAGAGTACTACTGATATTGAGGCAACACAAAAACCATCCCCAGGTAACTATGTACTAGTTCATTACACTACCAAGAAGCTGTCGAAGCATTATGTTGCAGTGGTAGAATCAGTTCCGGAGCCAGGCATGTTTGAAGTTAATTATTTAAGAAAGAGAGGCACTGACAAAATGGGTGATTGTCAGTTTCATTTTCCTGACAACCTGGACAGAGACGAGATCTCAGAGGATATGATTGTGCAGGTATTGCCAACTCCTCATTGTCAAGAATGACACGCACATTCAAAGGGGTGAACTTTCCTTCCTCAATTAATTAGTCTAAAAGGATGAATTTTCCATCTTCGATGAGCAAGTAGTTGATCTTTGTCTTGTTTATATCGCTGTTGTGATATACAGGTAAGCTTATCATGTAACTTTCACATCTCTTACTGGCTGTAGGGTTACCTACATGTTATAAGGTAATTTCTGTTCATCCATCCATCCATTGCCAGACGCCATGTATCCCAAACGGGGTGGCCAAGGGCTTAGAGTTAATTGTTTTACAGGGAGGGACACTAATCCTCCACCAACCCCACTTGACACGTAGGGAGAACGTTATGCCAACAGCATCTGGTGTTCCCAGATGGTCACCCACCCAAGTACTAACCAGACCCAACGTTGCTTAACTTCGCTGATCGGATGGGAAGCGGTGTACTCAACGTGGCATGGCCATTGGCATAATATTCAAAATTACATTGTTCTTTTCCGCTGCATCACCCCCAACCCTGCTTTGCAAGAATCATGTTTTGGTTAATTTATTGTGTTTCACATTAATACATGACTTACATTGTTTTGTGATACAATTATTGTAACCTTCACAAAAGATGATTTTGTAATTATATGAGAAATATAAATCGCACAAGTAACGTTTCTCACTTTTCCTGTTACGTGTCTCACGGTCACATTTTCCTTAACAGTAGCAAAATTCTTAGGGGAAATAGAATTTGCTGGCTATGATAATGATCCTCATACACTGACATATGACTGATATAAAGCACTTCTTGACCTAACCAGTAAAATCACAGAGTTATTGAAAATACTCACGCAAAGTAAAAGGTGGGGTAGCATTGCGGTAACGTTTCTCACGCCACTTTTAAAAATTTATATAAAATCAGAATAAAGGAAGGAATTTGAGTGTAAAGTGGAGGGACTGTAAGAAAATGTTCTGGAGAGATGTGAAAAGAGTAAGACACGGTGGAAGTGAAGTTAGCCCGGAGTGAATGATAAAAATGGTAGATTACTAGTGGAGAAGGGAGAAAAAGTGAGCAGAGGGAGAGAACACTTTAAGGAATTGTTGAACGTGGAGGATGGATTTATTCCCAAAGTTTGCCAGTGCCATTCAGTAATACCCTGTATATAACAGCAGCAGGCACAATACTCTGTTCTACTTTACTCACACCAGCTGATTATGACCTCTGTTTATTAGTAAATCATTAATTTTCAGTACCATTGTTTCCACTCCATCCTCTCACTTCTCGTATTTCTTTCTAGCCCTTTGAATACTCTCGGCATTCAAAGATAATTCATCAGTATGTAAAAGCTCCCAAGGTAGTAACTAACGGACAATGACATTAAGTGCCAGGATAACAGCATAGGATTCAACACAGAACTCTGATGCACCCCACTCACAGAATTCCTTGCTTCACCCTCCATCCTCTTTCATACACAGTTGCCTCTTCATACAGCAGCTGCATCAATAACCTGTCTTTCCACAGCCCATTTTTACTGTCAACCATGACACTGTATTAAATGCCTTCCCCAAATCCACAAATACAGCAGTACAGTATGTCCCCCCCCCTCCTCTGGCACCTGTCTTGTTCGTTAGTTCCTTCAGGGGGTGGGGGGTGGGGGGAATGTAGCAGCCGTGGCTCAGTGGGTTAAGAGTGTTCAGGTCTGATTGAAGGGTCAGAGGTTCGCATCCACCCAAGGGTCACTGGTAGACATCAGGAAGGGCATTTGGTCATAAAAAGCTATATGCTCCAAAACAAGGTCCCCTACCCAGGGGCAATGCCTTAGCCCTTATCGAAAAAAGGGGACATGAAGTACAGCTCAAAAAAAAAAAGGTAAACTCTCTGACTCCATCTTTCTTCTCCCTAACTCTTACCTTCCTTCTCCCTCACTCTACCTTTCTGCTATGTATCAAGCACTACATTCTGTCCTGTTTTCACTTCATACTTCCATCACAAAGTCACCTTATACCTAGGGGTTCCCTAGTCCAGCCAGACTACATCTCTGGCTTCTACTCTACTCCATACTGTACTCATTGCCATCTTCAGTAACTCACCCTAAGTTTATTTTGTCTACTTGTCTACCTCCCACGTTCGTATTTTTAGTTACAGGAGCTGATTTCCGGGGAGGGGCACTAACCCTTTGCCAACCCACTTGTTGCCACGTACGGAACAAGTATTGGTTGGTTATACAGTTACCACCCAGTGTTGTAAATGCTTTCCTGGTTTAGAGGAAATCAAGAGTGAGAGCAGTGGAAATGAGTAGAGGAGCATGAGGAGTCTCGTGGAGAGACAAACAAATGAGGAAGTGAAGGAGTGTTGTGATGTGGATGTGAAAGGAAGCGTTGAGGAGAAACACACTGAGGTGGTTTGGCCATGTGGAAAGGATGGAGTGAGAGACGAACAAGGAGAGTGTGTGAGTGAGGTGGAGGCCAAGGATGAGATGGAGGGATGGAGTGGAGAGGCTTATGAGAGAGAGGGGTGTGAGCTGGGAGCAAGGCAGTGAAATAGTGGGGGACAGGGCGATATGGAGGTGCTTTGTTTGTGGCCACCCCTTGTGGGATTAAGACGTCTGGCAATAGATAGATAGATAGATAGTCTACCCCCCCTTACTCTTTAAATTTCCACACCTCCCTCCACTACACAAAGCTTCTTGACTTCATGGCTTCTTTACTTCCTAAACTGGTTCCTAAGCTTGAGGTGTGAGTCTGGTAGTTAATCCTATGACACAAACTGCTCACCAAATGTATCCTTCCCATCCCTGACCAACTTGCTGTTCCTTCTGAGACAAAAAAATCATCTGACTTCAAGTTCCTATCTACTCTTAAGTTATCTACCAATTTTCTCCCTAAACACAGCACTACATGACACACTATCAAGGCTAGGGCTTACAAATTCTTGTAAGAGTGATGAAAGGTCAGTTTTATAAAAGACATGGAGCTGAGACACTTCTTGGAGCAGCCAACAACTGAGGTAAAAATTATATACGAAGTGAGGAAACTTGGTGATGTAAGTGTTAAAGAGTGTGTCTATTTATCTATTGCCAGACATCTTAATCCCATAAGGGGTGGCCACAAACAAATCGCCTCCATGTCGCCCTGTCCCCCACCATTTCACTGGCCTGCTCCCAGCCCACACACCCACCTCTCTCACATACCTCTCCACTCCATCCCTCCTTTTCATTTTTAGCCTCCCCCTCCCTCTCCACCTCACTCACATACACTCTCCTTGTCAGTCTCTCACTCTCCATCCTCTCCACATGGCCAAACCACCTCAATGTGTTTCTCCTAACGAGTGTGACATTAGACAGAAATAATTATATGGAGAGAATGGATGCAGATATGGTGGTGAAAAGAGTTTAGAGGTGAAAGGAGGCATGGTAGGACAAGAACCTATCATAATTATCTATCTACAGCCAGACACCATAATCGTGTAAAGGGTGGCCACAGACAAATCACCTCCATGTCACCCTGTCCCTTGCTATTTTGCTGCCTTTCCCCCAACTTACACCCCTCTCTCTCACAGAGCAAGAGGATGGATGGATATAGTAAATGATCATATATGAAGGCAAGGTATGGAAGCTGATAAGGCTAGGAAACTGAGGCAAATATGGTGACTTATATTACACAGGGGAAAATACATGATAAACAATTGCAAAGTAATATTACGTGCAAGAAAACCATCATCCCTCCCTCTTTTCCCATCCAAAGACAGGGTAAGGTAGGGTTTAGAATGCAGGAGAATAGAAAAATATGATAAAGTGAATAATGAGCACCTTAGTCAATAATATGGAGTATAAAACCACTCTGGTACTGCAAAGGAATGTCTTCATGCAGTGGTGCCAATAGACAAACATTCCTAACTTCCTAAACCCCACGAGGAGCATGGTGGACTGCAGGAGAAGGGCAACATCAGCCTGCAAACCCCCAGATTTAGTCTTGAACAAAATGCAACCACATTCAGGTACTTACTAGACAGTGGAGATAATTATCATGGTGACTGCCAGAGATCGGGCAGCGTGTAGAGCCGCCATTAGGTGACCAAGGCTGACGCAGGCAAGCATGTTGGAGCAGTTATGTACGATATGATACGATGACATGGCAGTTTCCACGGCTGAGTCAACTCTAACCTGAAAGTGAAAATTATATATTAACCTTTTCAGTCTCTGGTTAAGTTCATAACATTCTCTGAAGACAGCAAGATTTTGCATGGTTCTATCTATCCATCTATTGCCAGATGCCCTAATCCCATAAGGGGTGGCCACAAACAAATACAAGCATTTTCCTGAATATTTCCAAGAAAATTGACGGCATGAACTGGGAGGTTTGGGGTGAGTTGGCCTGGAATAACCCTGCAGCCTTCATGGGGTGGCACTGATGTAATGGTGGACTGCAGAAGAGGAACTTCCACCTGCAGCCCACTCGGTTCATGTTGCTCAATGAACCGGGGGCTGCAACTACTATTACTTATACTACAAACTTGGCATAAAATTGAAAAATCACCTTGAAACTGAGCTGAAATAATACGGTACAATGCCAGTCACAAAGAAGTGCCATGGAAAGGATTTTGAGTCACAACACTTTTTTCTATCAGAGCTGAATGAAATAAAGCTACAAGAGGCTGAAATCTAGGCCAGGTCAAGGTGAAAGAACTATCATAATTAAAACACGATGCATGTCAGTGCCTTACTTAAAGTCTGTGACCCCAATTCATGGTTTCTGTCTGTTAAATACACCTGGGGACTACAAACTGATTGCTGTGATTAGTGGCACTCACATAATTAGCTGGCTACACTCCCTGATTATACAAACATCCCTCAATTCCCTCCTTATCCCGTAAAAGGAAGCTGTAGTGGATCCAGTCCCTGGCTATACAAACATCCCTCAACTCCCTATCCCCTGAAAGAAGGATGGTGTACTGTGAGAAGAGCAATTTTGGTGTGAGCCACTGTGTTTACATCTGCTGAAGTACAATAACCACACACACACACACACATTTTAAATAATATGCAGATAATGCAGAATGATAACTAAACTCTTGCTCTCTCCACACTGCTCAGTATCCAGCAGCCTCCCTAATCAGTCTCTCACTTGTGAGGTCACCCTCTATGACCTTGTCCCAAGTCTTTCTCAGTCTGCCTCTTGCAACAGTACCAAAAACATTCACCTCAGCACACTGCATACACATGATTACAAATAAAATGCTTAGCCAACAAGGGTGATGCAAAGAGAAAGCTATACAGTACATGGTATCTATGCTATATCTTCACCTGGACTGGGCATTATAATAAAGTACGCTGGTACTAAGCACACACCCACTACCAACCTACCTTTCAGACTCCTGGTCATCCTCCTTTTGGGACTTTGGTGAAAGCTTTCCCACTGAACTTGACATCTCAAAGCCTTTCAATCGAGTCTGGTATAAATCTTTAATTTCCAAACTGCCCTCTTATGGTTTCTATCCTTCTATCTGTGCCTTCATCTCTAGCTTCCTTTCTGGTCATTCTATAGCCGCTGTTGTAGAAGGCCATCGTTCTCCTCCTAGATCTATCAACAGTGGTGTTCCTCAGGGCTCTGTCCTATCACCAACTTTCTTCCTTTTATTCATCAATGATCTTCTAAGCTGTACATCTAACCCTATCCACTCATACGCTGATGTCTCCACCCTTCACCTTTCCATTCGGTTCCTGCAACGCCCATCTCAACAGTTACCTCAACAAACAAGGGATGAGGCTATGGCACACCTAATGTCTGACTTGGCTCGTATCTCTGACTGGGGTAAAAATAATCTGGTTGTTTTTAATGCATCTAAGACTCAGTTCTTACACCTATCAACCCGACAAAATCTTCCACAGGTATACCCACTAATGTTTAATAATATTCAGCTTAATCCTGCATCATCCTTGAACATGCTTGGGGTTTCATTTACTCGGGACTTATCTTGGAAAGATCATATTACATCTCTTGTAAAATCTGCTTCCAAGAGATTGAGTGTGCTAAGCTGACTCTGCTCTTTCTTTACCCCTGCACAATTGTTGACTCTATACAGGGGTTTTATCTGCCCCTGAGTGGAGTACAACTCTCATGTGTGGGGAGGCTCCCCACATACAGCTTTTCTCAATAGGGTGGAGTCAAAGGCTTTTCGTCTCATTAACTCTCCTCCTCCTACTGACTCCCTTCAACCTCTGTCTCTTCGTTGCACTGTTGCATCTTTATCTCTTTTCTATCGCTGCTTTAATGGTCACTGCTCCTCTGAACTGTCTGCTTGCATTCCTCCACCCATACGACGGGCGCGTAGCACCCGTCTGGCAGCAAACTCTCATCCCTTTTCTGTCCAACTCTCTAATGCAAGAGTTAAGCGTTACTCCCAGTCTTTCATTTATGCAACAGGTCAGCTCTGGAACTGTCTTCCTCTGTCTGTATTTCCTGCTGCCTATGATCTCCAGTCTTTCAAACGCAGTGTGTCTAGGCATCTTAAAATGATCAGATCTTGAATTTGGCTCTCTATTGTATTTTGTTTTTCTCTTGGAGGGAACTGTTAGTGCAGGCTCATGGCCTTTGGTTCCTTCTTTCTCGCATTAAAAAAAAAAAAAAAAAAAAAAAAAAAATCACTCATTATTCAAGCTCCCGGAATCTTGGCTCTATTGGATACGCCAAAAGCATTAACTACGCTCTGTAGCTTCACATAAATGTATCCAACAGAGTCAATCTGGACATTATTGATGTTTTTATATACCTCTTGGTTGCTGTAGATCAACCCCAGTCTGTCTGGCCAAAGACCCATCAACCACAGGCATGCAATTATTTCCGAAGGGCTGTCCTGTGCAGTTATGGTGTATATACACATCAATCCACTCCCTTCAAAGGCACTGCACACACACCTCCATCATGGCACAATCTGAAATAAATAACTACGGCAGAAACACACAGAAACAGTACCAGTACATCATAAAACATTACCGCATGGGCCTGGCAATGCCAACTATGTTATAAAAACTCTAAATTTTGGTACATATGCAACACAGATAGTTAAATGTTGAATGCTGACTGCAAGAAGTGATTTGAAGTAAGGAAAAGCAAAGAATTAGCACCAACTCATAATATGGCACTGTAGGAGTAGAGGGAAAATAAAGGCCAGAAGAAACACAGAAATATCAAGAAGAGAGGTAGGACAGAAAAGCAGAAGAGGACAATAAGGAGAGAAAGACTGGAGACAAAAAGGCCCCTTTTAGTCGCCTCTTACGACAAGCAGGGATACTGGGGAAGTATTCTTTCCCCCCTCCCCAGGGGATGTGGGAAAAAAAAAAAAAAAAAACTTTCTGGGCATTTAAGGAAGAGGGCACGTTGCCTGTGGCAAATTTATGAAGCAGGACATGCAACTGCCAAATTCTGTGATGGTGTGGAGATTTCAAGATCAAGTGTTTCATCGATAACAAGAGTTTGGTGGACGCCCTTTACTCCTGCAGGAACACTGAAGACAGGAGATTGCGCAATGATATTGCTGCATTACAAGACATGTTGGAGCGAGGGGGGATTGATGAAGTGTCTTGGATGGACACATCACAACAACTGGCTGACTGTCTCACCAAGAAAGGTGCCTTGACCGAGCAGCTATGTGCAGCAGTCAGCTGGGACTAGAAGGATTATAGTACTTCAAGGGACACCAAATATTTGTATGTGGCTACAGACTGGGTCTTAACGGCACTTAAACAAAAGTCTATGTATTGGATACATAGTGTGTATTGGACCCCAATAATCCAATCAGCTTCGTCCTTGGAATCGTTCATCAAAGTAAGAAGAGAGAAAGAGAGTGTTAGTGCACATTGCTGTTAGAGTGTGTGTGTGCGCATACACACTTGTTACACTGCAAGTGGTGACGTCGTCAGAAGAGTCTTGCAGTATGCAGGAGGAGCCTGCTCAGTAGGAAGTGTGAGGCCGGTGAAAGCGGTTGTTTCACATTCCAACGCCTGGTATTGCGAATTTCGGATATAACGAACACCCAAATCGCGACTGAGCTTCCCCTGGATTTTGTGAACAAAGGTCACTAAATGAGGGGGAAGTTCGCAAATCAGCACACAGTGACAACAGCATCCCTTCCTGGGACAGTAAGTGTACTGCAACAGTACTACATTATACTGTATTCTTATTATAGATATTGTATTTATATGTACAACTTCATACAGTATTATATTTACATGTACAACTTCGTAAACCATTGAATTCTCCATGTAAAACTTCACTGAATTACTTTAGGTAGCATGTTGGACAGAACAACTCCACTTACATAGGGAACTGGTTTGGTAATCCCTCGGAAATACTGAACCTCGTATGTAGCGAACTTTCAGATATAGCAACCCACCCCTCCCCCAATTAATTTGTTATATCATGGGTTTACTCTAATGAAAAATGACAGTAATACCCACCTTGATTCCTCAACGACTTAAGGTAAATTACTACCGTTTATGACAGTCCAGTCATGGATGGCGGCTCACTTGGTGAACAGATGGACAAACCCAGAGTTGAGAGTCATCAGCAGTTGCAACCCTTCACACCTAAAAACCATCCACACCACATTACTCACTAACTCAAGGATGCTGTACTAGTCTATCAACTATCTATTGCCAGACACCATAATCCAGTAACAGGTGGCCATTTGACTTTGGGTTAGTTATATTACACAGAGGGACACTAACCCTCCACCAACTCACTTGATGGCACATAGAGAACATGTGTTGGTTGGTAGAGTTGTACTTGTAAAATTTCTGGAGTCAGAGTTGTAGTCAGGAAATATTATCACCGACTCCACAACCCTGCCTGACCATAGTGCTTTATAAAACTCAACACACCGTTTTGTTTTTACAGTCAACACATAATGTTTCCAATAAGGCACACCTGGTAGGGGCTGGATAATTTACCATGCCGTCCCTCTAAAATGAATAACTTGGAAGAGAATATAAGGTCATTTGTACATGGTATAATGCCTTCTAAATGGAGCTGAGAATTTTTAAAAGACTGACAGTAAAACAAATGGATGTAAAGCCCATTTTACTCGTTACTCTTCTGTTAAACCTTCCCATTTACCTGCCTCCTTTTATAGTTCTGGATATTTTACATCCTGTGCCAAAGATAACTATATTTATCTAAGCAGACGCCTTAATCCTGTAAGGGGTGTGCACTGACAAATCACCTAGATGTCGCCCTGCCCCTGCCATTTCACTGTCCTCTGCCCCAAAGAAAACTACACATGGATAATGATACCAATGACTGATAATTGCTACAGAACTGCAAAGCAATACTAACCTTCGTTCCACTATGGCTTAACTTGATGTGTAGTACCAACTGCAGATATGTGGTTTAGTCCAGTCATGGATGGCGGCTAACTTGGTGAAGACGTAGAAATGGCCAGAGTTGAGTCACCAGCAATGGCAAGCCTTCTACTCCTGAAAACCATCCACACCACATTACTCACTAACTCAAGGATACTGTACTTGTCTATCTACCTATATATCTATTGCCAGACACCATAATCTCGTAACAGGTGGTCGTTTGGCTGCAAGTTAGTTATTTTATATGGAGGGAAACTAACCCACCACCAACCCACCTGCTGACACATAGGGAACATGTATGAGTTGGTTATATAGTTACCACCCAATGTTGTAAATGGTTTCCTGGCATCTAGGAAACTTTTTGGCTTGTCAATCAATGTAAAGCCACCTGAAAAAGAAAACAAGATTAACAAAAAGTGACAGAAAAGATGGCAGAAATAGGAAAAGATGAGGACAGACACAGAAAAATGAGAGAAAATGTCGCAGTCAAGCTTACCTGGCAACACACGTTTATATACGGTACTGTGATCCCTTGGTTATCATGCATAACTGGTACAAGGCTTGGTGTGTGATAAAGAACTTGCACAATAACAAAAACACACTACCAATGGGATTTACCCTATAGTACTGGGCATCCCAAGTGCAATCCCAAATTTTCCCTTTGACAATAATACAGACCAACTAAATACATACATTATGATATGCTGTGTATCAGAAACACACACAGGAACGGTTAGATTAATAGGAAGTGAAGACACAATAAGGAACACACACCATAGAAAGACCTGAGATGGGCTTGAGATATGGGGTTCTCATACTAAGGGGTGGAGAAGTATCATTACTGGCAGTAGAATGGATTTGGAAGATGTGCAGACTGGCCTGGGAGGAAGGCAGAGTCCCGGAGGATTGGAAGTCAAGTATAATCATTCCCCTGTACAAAGGAAAAGGGGAAAAAGTGTATGGTAGGACACCTACTAACAGAGTTAGGGAAATAACAGAGGAATTAGCTGAAGAACAGGGAGGTTTTAGGAAGTGATGAGGTTGTGCAGATCAGATATATATTCTTAGGTCTTTAGTGAAGAAGTTTCTAGAGAACAGACAGAAGTTGTATGTGGCTTCACGGATTTGGAGAAAGCATGTGACAGGGTGGATAGACAAGGAATGTGGAAAGTATTAGGAATACATGGAATAAATGGGAAGTTGTTGAAAGCCATGAACAGTATGTATAAGGGTGCTAAGGCTGCAGTGTATGTGGATAGGGAACCGAGTGAATTGTTCTCTTTGAAGGTTGGATTGAAACAGGGACATGTCATGTCTCCATGGTTGTTCAATCTGTATATGGATGGGGTTATAAAAGAGATACAAGGTAGGACAGCAGATGTTGGAGCAGCCCTAATGACAGAGGGCAGTGTGTGGAAACTCCCTGTACTGTTGTTTGCAGATGATATTGTGTTGTTAAGTGAAGATGAAGGGGAGCTGCTAGGCTTGTTGGATGAGTTTGGAGGAGTGTGTAAGAAACGGAATCTAAAGGTGAATGTAGGGAAGAGTAAAGTTATGATCTTTGAGAGAAGTGAAGTCGGTGAATGGAGAGTGAGATTGGATGAGGAGGAAATGGAAAATGTGCGTGCATTTAAGTACCTGGGTAGTGTGATGAGTAAAGATGGAAGTTTGGAAGATGAAGTGCTTGAAAGGGTACAACAAGCAAGAAAGGTTGCAGGTTCTTTTAGGGCAGTGATTAAAAACAGGGAAGTGAGCATGGAGGTGAAAAAGTTACTGCATGACAGTACTGTGATAACAACTAACATATGGAAGTGAAGCTTGGACCTTGTTGGAAGGACACAAGTCAAGAGAGAGGGCAATGGAAATGAGTTATTTGAGAGAAGCATGTGGAGTCACATGGAGAGACAGACTGACAAATGAGGATGTGAAGGAGCGTTGTGGTGTAGATGGGCTAGGAAGCGTTACGAGAAGCAATATGAGGTGGTTTGGTCATGTGGAGAAAATGGAGTGACACTGATGAGGAGTGTGTGTGTGAGTGAGGTGGAGGGAGGGCAAGGCCAAGGATGAGATGGTGGGAAGGAGTGGAGAGGTACATGAGAATGGGGTGTGTAAGCTGGGAGCATGGCGTTGGACAGGGCAACATAGAGGCAATTTGTTTGTGGCCATCCCTTATGGGATTAAGGTGTCTGGCAATAGATAGATAGACAGAGCAGCAGTAGCTGGTAAATTATTTTTTTCAGTTTTACAATCCCTTATTATAGCACATATTCTCACATTCATGCATCTTTGGAGTTTATATGATATCATACAAATACTGTGTGTTCTTCATTACTGTCTGACAGTTAATGCAATTATTATATGCATTCTGTAACCAGGATTTGCAACACATTTCCTGTCACTATTGTATTTGTCACTATTATATATGATTTCTGTATTTTCAACGATGTTTTTATTACGTTTCCAGGTGTCAAAAACACAATAATTGTGTTATGATTTTATGGAACTTTATAATTAACATCTGCACTTCTGGCAAACTCTGAATATCATTTAAACTCCTGTCTGTCAACAAAAAATAATAATAATAATAAAATACAAAATAATAATAATCACAATAATACTTTCAGTATGAAATATTAAATTTTGCGCTTATCTACAGTTTCCAAGCATTTTCAGTGTTAGATATTGAAACTTAATTGACAGGTCAACTTGGGAAATATCAAGAAATAGGACCTCTTTTCCCACCCTAGGGCAGAGTGAGGAGTGGCAAGTCCAGACAGCCCAAATTTGCCCAATCCAATGGGTTATACTTCCATACGTTCATCATTCAAGCCCCCAGAATCCTGGCTCTATCGGATACGCTAAAAACATTCACCATGTTCTGTAGCTTCACACAAACGTATCCAATAGAGTCAATCCAGACGATACAACGCTAAAAGGGGTGCCAAATCCCTGATCATGACAAAAGCTGTTCAGATATAATTATGGAAGAAATGGGATTGCAGAATATAGAAGTAGTAAAGACAATCCGACTGGGGAAGAAAACTGAGGGAAAGGTTAGACGAGTTCTAGTAACAATAGGAAGCGAAAAGATGAAATGGGCAGTTATAGCCAAAGCAAAGACGCTGAAAAATAGCACTAAACCAGAAATAAACAATATAGGAGTGGCATTAGATATGACCAAAGAGGAAAGGGAAGAAAACAAGAAACTTAGAGATGAGCTGGCAGAAAAATGGAAAAACGGAGGAACATGGAAAATAAAGAAGGGGAAAACTGTTAGGTTAGAGGGTGAGGAGTGAAAGAAAAAGAGTACAAAAAAGGAGGATGAGAATGAGAATGTACTTATAAAACTTATAAACATACAAGGTTTAACAAAAGCAAAAATGAGTGAACTAAGAGAAATAATTGATGGAAACACAATAATGTGCTTAACAGAAACACAGTTAAAAGTAAGAAACATTTTCATAGACGATATGAAAGTATATGAAAGCATGAGAGAAAAAGAAGAGAAGAAAGGAGGAGGTATAATGTTACTACATAAAGAAAATAAAAAGATTACACTGGAAAAGGTAGAAGGTATAAATAAAGATTATTTATATGTGAAAGGAGAAATGTATGGGAAAGAGATACATATAATAACAGTATACTTCACAGTAAGTGATGATAAAAAAAATAAAACTTTACAGCAAGAAATTGAAACACACTTAAATAAATTAGAAGACAAAGCAATAATTCTATTAGGAGATTATAATGGACATGTAGGATTCAAAGGCAAACAATGTATAAATAAAAATGGACAATGGATACTGGAATGGATGGAGAAGTACAACTTGATAATGTTAAATGATGATCTAGACTGTATAGGGGAAGTGACGTGGAGCAAGAACGAACAACAAAGTGTAATTGATTTTGCACTAGTAACAGCTAATTTCTATGATGTATACCAGGAAATGATTATAGATGAGGAAAAAGAAATATTAGAACTATCAGACCATAATTTAATACAAATAAAACTTAAGATTAAGGGGAGATCGAATAAAAATCATAAGAAAAAAGGGTGGGAAGATAATACCTATTACAAAACAGAGGGAGGAAAAGTTATGGAGTATATAAAGGAAATAGAACAGAGAATACAAACAGAGGCCATAAGTAATATGGAAAAGCTGAATAAAATAATCAAAGACAGTGCTAACAAAAATCTTACAGCAAAATATAGAAGGAGGATAAATAAGACTGGACAAATAAAAGAAGAACCTTGGATGAATAAAAGTATTAGAGAGGGAATAAAAAAGCAAAAGTACTATAATAGACTTACAAGGAATGCTAAAACACAAGAAGAAAAAGAGAGGAATAAAGTTTTATATAATGAGCAAAAGAAAAAGGTCCAGCTAGAAATAAAAGAGGCCATAACCATTCATGAAGTAAAAATAACAAAAGAATTAACCCATGGAGAAAATAGAAGCAAAAAATTATGGGAAAAAATAAATAAATTAAGAAAGGAAAAAGGAAAAGAAGAAAGGGAATTAAAGATATATAATGAAAATGGAGAAGAGTTAGAAAAAGAAAATATCAAAACAGAAATAGAGAGATATTGGTCAAAAATATACAACAGACAACAAAATGGAATAGATATGGTGTGGAATGAGGAGAAAAAAAATGAGTACAAATGGATAGCCAGCAGAAACAACACTGGAAAAATCGAGATAAAAAGACAAAATAATGAAAATACAGATGAACAAATAATAACAATCACGCAACAATTAGGGGAACATATGGATATAGCATTACCAATAACCAAGAATACAACATACATGGAAAAACCAGTAGTAACAACAATACAACTGAGAGAAAATATGAAGAAACTAAAAAATAAGAAAGTGCCAGGACCAGACATGCTAAAACCAGAATTATATAAAATCTTAATAAAAAGTGACAAGATAATGGACACAATGACAGTGTGTTTTAACGAAATAATAGATAAAGGAAAGGTACCAAAAGAATGGAAAGAATCAAGAACTTTGATGGTGCCAAAAGTAAACGAATTAACCCTTTAACCGCGGGTGTCATTCCAGAATGACATTGAAAAAACTGGACCAAACCGCGGGTGTCATTCTGGAATGTTCATGAATATTTTGAACACCGCGCGTTTTTCCTGTGCGCAAATTGTTTCACACAAGAGTAGCTGTCGAGTTCTTTCACGCCAGCCCTCCCACACCTCCCTCCTCCCACCCCCCGGGGGCCCCCCCCATCCCTGCCCTGACACGTATCAGTCAGTATCTGTCCAGCTCTGTCCGTGATAATGGCGCTCTGTCCCGAGTCATCGTCGCTCGCTTCCTCCTCGGAAATTATTAGTGCTAGTGTGCCTTCGACCTCTACACCGAGGAAGGAACTGCTGATGGCGAGGCAGAAGGGGTTGAGCACCCCAGAAATTAGGACAGAGCTGGATAAAACTGTAAGTACAACTCTGGATTGTGGCAGTGAGAGTGATACACTTACAGCAAGTAGTAGTGATGACTATGCAGTGATTGGTGGTGAACCGTTTGGGATTGACAGTGACAGTGATGAAAGTGAATATGTTGTCTCCCCCTCACCACTCCCAACTTACTCTGGGAAAGGGAAGGCGCCTATGGGGAAAATTGGTGTAGCACGTGGGAAGGGAGTGAAGCGTAAACTTACGTCTCCTACACCCGGCCCTAGCAAGCATTTCCCACCACTTTCCCGTTCCCCTAGCCCTATTGCCCTCACATCATCTTCTGCCGTGCCTTCTCCTCAGTCTACATCATCTGAGGAATATGAATTCCCAGAGCCTGCACAGCGAGGGAAGGCAGGCCGTGCAGGCAGGGTAAGCAGGGCAGGCCGGCCTAGAACAAAGGGGATGCATGGCAGTAGGAGGGCAAAGCTGGGTGATAAGCGAGGTGATAAGCGGGGAAGAAAGGGTCAGATTTCACCACACAGCAGGTCAGTAACCCCCCCACCTGCCCCCCACCCAGCTCCCTCACCCTCGCCACACCCCCACTCACCTCCCTCCCGCTCACCTCCTGCCTCACCCATTGCCTCCACCTCAACTCCTTCTCACGGGGAAAAGAGTGCAATGTGACCTGCCACTGCCACTGAACCACGCACCGGGAAAGTGGATGCATTTGTCTGGACTGACGGTGCTGATTTTCAGCCACACAATCCGCCGTTTGACAAGACAAATGCTGGAATACAGTCTGCCTTCCCATGCAACGAAGGAGATGACTTTGTAGACTACTTCCTGGCCTTCATGGATGACGAAATCGTGCAGTTTGTCAGCGATGAGACCAATAGGTATGCAGCTCAGTGTGCAACAGAAGGGCTGGGACCTATCGGCTCACCAAAGCAAGTGTCGTGGTTGCCTGTCGGGATCAGAGAGCTGTATGTGTTCTTTGCTCTCATGTTCTTGATGCCCCATATCAAGAGACATGAGCTGGAGGAGTACTGGCTGGTTGATGACATTACTTCAATCCCAACATTCGGCAAGTACATGTCACGAGATCGGTTCCGACAGCTGCTAGGATACTTGCACTTCACTGACAATGGAAACCTGTCCCAAACTGACCCTTTGTGGAAAGTGAGGGATTTCCTCAACAGGATTAGGGATCGATTTATGCGCTTTTTCCGTCCTATGCAAAAAGTCGTCATAGATGAATCCCTGGTATTGTTCAGAGGACATCTCAAATTCATGCAGTACATCCCCAGCAAACGCCACCGCTTTGGGATAAAGTTCTTTGTGCTGTATGATTGTGAGACAGGGTATATCCTTGATTTCGTGATCTACTCTGCAAGTACAATGGACGTGGACAGGAAAGACCCCCTTGGCTTCTCTGGCTCCGTAGTAAAAGTGCTGATGGAGAGGTATTTTGGTGGGAATCATGTGCTGTACACAGACAATTACTACACAGCACTGAAACTCGCCAAATACCTGGCTGAACACGGCATCGGCACTGTTGGCACTGTACGGAGCCATAGGAAAGAGTGGCCAAGTTTCCCTGAAGCATCATCATCATCCAAGGGAGATGTGCACCTGAAGAAGTCTGACAAGCTTCTGGCGATCAGGTGGCACGACAAGAAGGTTGTGAATATGCTCAGCACTATCCACAAGGGGGAATTGCAGAGAACTGGGAAGGTCAGCTACAGGACGGGAGAGCCAATCATGAAGCCCGATGCCGTCACTGACTATAATATCAACATGAGACTTGTTGATAAGTCTGACATGATGATTGGCGAGATACACTGTCTCAGGAGAAACACCCGATGGTACAGGAAGGCTTGCCTCCACATGCTTGATATGTGCATGCTCAACGCCTTCCTCCTCTACAAGACACAAGTTGGGGGCATAAGGCAACCATCCCTGAGACAGTTCTCCAAGACTGTCGTGCAGCAGCTGCTTGCACGATTTGGTCAGGTGACGGCATTGGTCCCGAGGCGACACTCTGACACACAACCTGACCGTCTTGAGTGCCGCAATTACATGAGCCGGCACCAGCTTGTGAAATTGCCTCTCACCGCAGGCGGCAGGTTGTCACAGGGCCGCTGCAGAGTGTGTCATAATACCACACGGAGGCCTCGGACGAGAAAAATGAGCACACATCAGTGCCAGGAATGCCAAGTCGCTCTCTGTGTGACTCCGTGCTTTGCCGAGTACCACTCTCTGAGTAAATACTAATAGTGATAATGATATACAGTGATGCGACAGTGACGTGCTTTACCAATAATTGTATAAGGGATAATGTAGTAATAAGGGATATTTTGCCTAGAAAACAATGTAAATATTGACCAGTATAATAAGTGATATTGTAATAAGAAAATCTGCAGCACTGCTGTGATTCTGTGATGCGACAGTGACGTGCTTTACCAATAATTGTATAATATAGTAATAAGAGATATTTTACCTAGAAAATTATGTAAATATGGCCAGTATATAAGTGATATGGTAATAAGAAAATCTGCAGCACTGCTGTGATTCTGTGATGCGACAGTGAGAGCTTTACCATTAATTGTATAATATAGTAATAAGAGATATTTTACCTAGAAAATTATGTAAATATGGCCAGTATATAAGTGACATGGTAATAAGAAAATCTTCGGCACTGCTGTAATTCTGTGATGCGACAGTGACGCAATATAGTAATAAGTGCAGTGTAAATATAATGTATATTGCCCAAATTATATGTAAAATAGTATTAGAAGTTAGAAATAATGAAAACATCGCCGCTAACCAAACGTCAGTGAGCGTGTGATGCCGCAGTGAAGTGCGGGCAATTACAGTGCCTTTTACCTACCTCAGTGAACACAGAGTGGGTGTTTATCGTATGTGCAGTGTTCATATATGTTTATAGTACTATTATCAGACAGTGGTTGGCATTTGGTACTGGTGTGTGGGGCGTAAAAGAGTGATTTTACACCGCTCACTTCTAACGGCACTGCCCGTCCTGTGAAAGTCCACAAAGTCATGAAACCTACATCACTGCAAAGGTGAAGGTTAGTACTTTCTAATGGTCCCTTATTTTTTACTCTAGCTTTATTCTGTGCAGAGTTATTAAGGTTTAAATGTTTGTTTACATTTGGCTGGAACCCCCGCGGGAGAGGCCAGTCGGGGCAAAACAATGCCCGCGGTTAAAGGGTTAAGACCAATAGCGTTAACTAACATCTCGTATAAATTATTCATGTCAACTGTCATAAAAGATAGAATAGCAGCGCATCTACGGAATAATTATGAAATAAAGGAAACACAAAATGGATTTACTGAAGGAGGAAGAATTGAAAATAACCTTTTCATTTTAAAATATTGTATAGACAAAATTTATGAGCAGAAAAAGAGTCTAGTAATAATATCAGTAAACTTTGCAAACGCTTATGACTCAGTAAAAAGGAAGAAAATGATTGAAATACTAAAAGAATACAAGGTACAAGAAGATATAATAGAGGTAATAGCAGACACTTATACGGGGGACAGAACAACAATAGGATATGGCAAAGAAAATAAAACAGAAATAAAGATTAATAGTCGCATAAGGCAAGGATGCACAAGCTCAACCACAATATTTAAAATGATAACCTACTATATAATAAACAGGTTGGAAAAAGAAGGCACATGGTATAAGGATGAAATATTTAAAATAGCTGCACTGTTCTTTGCAGACAACGGGCTGCTACTAGCTCATACAATAGAAGAGCAGAAAAAATAGTAGACAGTTTGATTACAGTAGGAGAAGAGTGTGGGCTTAATATAAATAAAACAAAAGGTAAAATCCTGTGCCCGTATTAATAAAAACTCCTAGGAGTAAAAGTTCCTCTCAAAGTGAAATTTGGCTCCTAACTTCTAGAAGTACTCCTAAAAGTTACTTTCAACTCCTAAGTTTACTTGTAAAATCGCTAAAAAATAAAAGTCCTCCACAAGGACTTTTAAGGAGTTAGTAGGGCTTTTAGTGACAGTAAACACAGTAGCTGCGTCCCTCAAACACCAAGAGACAAGACAACATAGACCATGGCTGACCGACACCATCCACCACGCAGAAATTATCGAGCTGGAAGGATGCATTCATGGAATATGATGATCAAGAACTTGTAAGAAGGTATCGTTTCGATCGTGAGGGCATTATTTATTACTGATTTAGTAAGAGATGTACTGGAAAGGCCCACACACCGAAATCTTCCTCTCACATCCGAGATGAAAGTGTTGATACTATTTAGGTACCTTGCAACTGGAAAAATGCAGCAGTGTAATTGTGATGACTTTGGACCATCGCAGTCATCAGTGACCAATATGAAAACGGAAACACTCTATGCTCTAACTGCTCCACACATTGTTAAGAGGTTTGTGAAGGTCCCTCGTACACTCCCTCCATCCAGTTTCTCTTTCTCCTGAATTTATCTGCAGCCGTGGAATCTTGAAATTGTGCCATTGTTGACGGTCATTGTACTACGTACACACGATGCCCCGATGGTAGCAGGCACGATCAGCTGACCACCGGATGTGTTTACATTTTATCCATTTTATCGACATTCGTAACAAATCATAATATATGATCAAATAGATGTTGTTTCTATATATAATACCTAGTTTTTCATTTTTAAACTACATACTGAAACTCTAAGGCTTTGTAATGTTAATTTTTTAAATATATTAAGCAGATATTCTTTGTGTTGGTAACACTTCATGGTAGGAGCGAAATTACTGCTACGAGTCCTCCTAGGAGGAACTTTTAGAAGCAACTCTCAGCTGCAACCAATTTTAGTACCAATTTTAGGAGTACTACTAAAAGTTTTTATTAATACAGGCCCTGATCTTTAACATGAAAAACAAACCCGAAAAAATAAGAGATAGAGGTAACAAATGAAACCAAATATTTAGGAATTACAATAAACGACCAGAGAAGATGCTTTAGAGTGCACAAGAGATGGATAATTGAAAAAGCTAAAAAGATGGCAAACATCACATACACAATTATAGCCCAAAGTGTAAATAAGGTACTAATAGGCAAAACTTACTGGAAAAGTGTGGTACTCCCAACTATACTATACGGGGCAAATATACTAGAATTTACAAGAAACGAAACAGAGGAACTACAAAGAATTGAAAACAGCGTTTACAGATACATATTAGGGGCACCAAGATATGCTCAGATACCAACACTAAGAGGAGAAATAGGGGCATCATGTATGTAGAGCAGAATAATGGAAGGATATATCAAGTACTTAAAATATGGATTAGAAGAAGGTAAAAATGACTTCATTAAAAGAATAATGCAAGAAAAGATGGAAAGTAGAAAAGACCAGTGGATATGTACAGTAAAAACATACATGAGAGAAATAGGATTAGAAAATAAATCAGTAAAAAATATTAGTATTAAAGACATCAAAGAAAAAGTAAAGAACTGGGACTCATCTCAATGGAAGAAAGAAATAAATGAAAAAAAGTCTGGAAATTTATAAAAATTATAAATCAAATATAAAAGAAGAAAAAATATATGATAATACCGTAGCATCCATATTAATATATAAAAGCAGAACAAATAATATACCACTAAATGATAGGAAGAGATTTTCAGGGGGCAATAAGTTTGTAAATTTAAAGCTTTCCTTATATAATGCCCTTCATCTTTCCTGTGATTAACACAGCTGCTTTATGTACCTAGTGCCTGTTGCCATTAAAGATGACAACGCAGTGACCTGGCTCATGTATTCCTCTACAAGAGTGGACAGAACAGTCGTAGACTCTTGTGTCTCTGCAAACAACGGAAAAGTTACCATCTGGAGGGAAGAACTACTGCTTAGATCGAAAATATCTGATTCTCCAATATCTGCCATGCTGCTTTGCGTCGTCAGCTGACCGGGGTGTTTGTTTACATTCGTCAGTACGGCTCGTGTACTGTTTTTGCGGGGCCACTTTGGCTTAAGCCAAAGAGCCAAGCCAGGCTAGAGCCTCAGGCCTCACAAAAACGCGCCTCTAGTCTCTCCTTCCTCTTTAAGCCGCTGTTTTTTATATGAAAGTCTGGCTTATCTCACCGTCCTCCTCTCTCCCTGTTTTCATGTTTCTCTGCTTATACCAACACTCGACCCCTAAATTCTGGCTACTGTTGACGTTTCCTTCAAGGTTTAACTTCCACTGTTGCTCCTTTGGTGAAACTTCTCAGGAAGATAACCATTCTTATCAGCCAATGCTCTTAAAATAGTCTTTTCAAATGTGACTGTATACTTACCTTCCTGAATTAAAATATTCAATACCTTTTCCTTACAGACGCTCCTGGGCTTCACCTGAAAACCTTAAATGGAGTGAGGAGGGCTTTTTCAGAGACGACCAATTGAGCAGAGGTAAGACGGAGAATACCGGGGGGTACTTTTTGAAATATAAAAGTAAACAAAGTGTATGTAAGGATAAACAGATGCTGAAAGTTCGGTTCAGAGGGAGTGGCGGGAAGTTAGACGGAATTTAGAATAAGAGTGTCCAGTAGCAACGACAACTTTAGGGAAAGTGATGAATCCCGGTAACGACTACAGTCCGACAGGAATCAGTGCAATAAGGGAAGTTAACATGGTCAAAAGCCTTTAGGTCTACCATCTTCAGAAGAGTTGTATGTGTTATAAATCCCCCATAGCCTACACATGAGATGTATTCCATACAGTAATGAAGAAAACCCTTATAACAAGTCAGAAAATGGGAAGGATTAGATATAGCATAGAACATTTCATTATATCCAGCCTTTCAGGTGATTTTGCAGTTGCAGTACCATATCGTGACATTTCCGTGAACGGATATGAAAAGGGACACTGAGAAAGTTTGGCACACGAAAAGGAAGTGCTTCCATGTCACCATTTAATTTCCTAGATTGTTCGTTAATTCAACAGTAAGACTATCCATGTTATTAACCTGTATCTATATCATAATGATCCGATTTCTTTGTTTGTTGGTTTGTTTGTTACCGTAACACAGCAAAAACTGCGCAACATAGCGCAATTTCTGTTAGAGCAAGGAACCGTTAAAATGCTCTAACTTGAAGAATAAAACAATTTCCAATCCAATTGGGTCACCAGTTCCCGAGTTCTGACTCATTTCTGGCCTCTTGACATCGAGCGGAGGTCGCCGAAGGCGGCCTTTAAGCGAGTATTATAAGGCATACACCTGATCATATTTTCGTCATGTTGGAGAGTTTTTACACTGATGTACTGAACGTCTGACAACAGTGTCTCCTGGGTGCTTGATTTACTTAGGTCAATTATTCATACTTTCATTACGAGAAGTTTCATTTAAACTATATAAAAGTAAAAAAAAAAAAAAAAGTAGTAGCACGTAATATTGTGCTAAAGAATAATAATCGAGATTGTATGTAGTCCATTCATTACGAAAGAAATCCCTTACGTTGAATACATTTGCTTGATGTTGGCAATCATGAAAAAAACAAAAAAATGGGCTTCATTATATCGAAAGGATTAAGCACTGGTTTACTGATATTCGTTCTCTCTCTCTCTCTCTCTCTCTCTCCCCAAATCCTCTCATTCATCACTCTTAGTAAGGTGACATTATCAACACCACCACCAACTCGGTATTAATTCTCCCTCCCAATCCACCCATTCCTCCACCACGCTTCCTCTCTCTATCCATTCCACTCTTTCCGTGGATTCTATTCCTCTCAGGCATTCCCTTCATTCACTCCACTTCCCTCCCCTCCTGCTCTACTCCCTCCGTCTACTCCAGTCCTTCCGCCTGCTCCTCTCGCTCATCCTACTCTCCTCCATGTCATGTTCACAGTAATGATGTCACTGGCTGAATGAGTTACTATTTTCTCAACAATACTCTCTCTCTCTGTCACACACACACACACACACACACACACACACACACACACACACACACACACACACACTCATGCTTTATTCTCGGCAAACTCAAACGATTATATATAACTCAAATGATCATATACATACAGACTGACAGATAGATAGATAGATAGATACCGAAATATATATATATATATATATATATATATATATATGAGAGAAAATTCTTACCAGTCAAAGTCTTCAAGAATTATCTCGAGGTAACCCTCTGTCTGCCGCTGGTACACCCAGAAAATCTATTAAGGCAAACACCAGATGATTTCGTTCAGTAGAGAGAAATCTTAGGTGACAAAGGGTTAACTTCATATACACATCAATATCCATTTTGGCTGAGTCGTTCTTATGCCTTCCAGGTCCTCACTAATTCATTCGACAAGTCCTCCCTTTTTTCGCAGCGTTGCCTCTGTGCATACACGATTTTCTTTGTCTCAGTCGCTGTTTCATTAACATTATACTAGTAAGTTCAGCTGAGAGAAATCCTAAGCAGTCACTGGGCTAACCACTTCACTACAATGACGTACTGTAAATTGGATTCTTATTGCCACTGAACGATTTTATTCAAATTGCCGGAGAACCTCCACCAGCGAATGGATTCGAAACAATATCCATTAGCCTCTTCACTAGCCCCATTCAGTCAGATGACCTGTTGCTTTGATTTCATTACTGCTGCCACCAGACAACTTTATTCAGATCGAATTAGGAGTCAGTATAGCGATCACTAGCCCTTTCACAGCTAGAGGTCCTCCCTAAGTTGAATGAAATCTTCTGGAGGGAGCAAAAGTAGAATAAGAAGTATGCCCTCCTACTGAACGGTTTAAAAGCTGTTTCCCACCGCCTTCAATAGAGCTCAGACGAGATTTTTCGAACTCGAGGTCGATTTAGCTTTCATTAACCCCCTCAAGAGCTGCAGGTCCTCCCTGGTGGACCAATTGGAGGAGTTATCGCAACTCTCTCTCTAGAGAAGGTGTTGATGTCAGCTAGGGTAAAATCACATCGCCAGGTGATACCAACAGTGGAATAGGGAAGATATTATAGGGAAAGGGTTAATAAATGAAGTATACACCCACACAGAAAATGCGCTTCTTCTGTGCAGATTATCATCACAGTATTTTCAACTTTACCTTGATGCACAGTCCAGCCACTTAACCCTTTCACAATGCTCGCATCTACTCTAATAAAATATTCCTCCTAATGTTAGATGATTACATTCAGCTGAGAATGAGTCCAAGGAGCCTAAGTGTTAACACTGACTCCATTAACCTTTTCTTGATAAGAACAACTCAATGATTCTGCTCCAGCTGACACCAAACGACTATTCAGCTGAGAGTGAGTTACAAGTGCCAAACAGAGGTTATAGCCTTTCCATCGGATGATCTCTCTTAAATTTTATTCCGAACTCGACCTGATTAATTCCTGTATTTTTTCCTAAATGGAGGGGTTAGATAAAGCCAAATTTATCCCATTCATTACTAGAGGACATTCCTAAGCTGAATATTAAGCGGCTATCAGCTCCAAGAAAAAAAAATACGGATGGGAATGTATTGTTCACCGAAGCATGACATTAATAAATCTTTCATGCACGCTTCATATATGCTGCTTTTTTACACTTATATTTAAGAAACGGAACTTATTTTCATGAACTTAGAAATTTCAGTCTATGTTGAATGTGGTTAGAGACATGGAGAGAGCAATTATCAGCCTATGTAGCATGGTAATGGCTTTCTGTAGTTTCCTCCCATCATTTCCAACAGCTGTTTTGATCTTTTTTGAGCTATAGCCTACCTGAAATATATCCATTACGATTGTTAATATTATTTGTCTTGCTACAGTCGGATGAATTCTTATTTGAACAGACCCGCATATATCAAGGGATTGGAATGTCTTTGTTAGATCTTCATGCCACTGTATGATTACATTCAGCTATGGAAAAACTCCCCCGTACTGAAAGGATTTGAGCTTCACACTGCATGAGCTTCATAATAATAATATAATAATGACGTATAGAAAAGGGGGGGAAAGGAAGGAAGGTAAAGAATGATTGTGTATATGTGATGAGTGTTATACAACCAGGGCGACGACACATGACGGCAGGAACTAGGCCTTCCTTTAAACTCCCGGTCTTACTGAGAGTTCAGGTACCTGGTTGCATTGTGTAAAGTGCATTTTTTTTTTTTTTTTTTTTTTTAAGTAGGAGAGGAAGAAATTAGACTAAGAGAAAGAGTGTCGGGGCTTAACCCAACGTGCGTGTGTTTGCTGTTGGGAAGGGGGGGGGGTCTCGCACGTGCAATGTGTTGTAAATTAAGGACGGGAGGAGTGAACAGCTACGGCTTTCTCTACCAAGCATTAGCTTATTGGCTGCCTCTCAGGTTCATCTGATCGTTTCCGGCTCCAGGAGCTTGGGTAGGATGGTAGGATACGGGTGTTAGGGTAAGGTGTTGTAGCCCTAGGGGGCTTGGATAGGGGGATAAGGAAAGGGGAGGAGTGGAGGAAGGGGAGTCAGGGTAGGTTGTCTCTTGGGGGTGGGCGGAGTATTGGGCTGTTGCCGTGATCTTAATGGGGGGTCAGGGTCTGAGGCGGGGTGCTGGATATGAGGATGGCGGGTTGTTACGTGGCTGCCGTGATCTTGATAATGGGTGTAGGGGTGGTTTAGAGTCTTGAGTGAGTTGCTGGGTGTGAACTAAGTAGTTAATTAATGAATGGGTAAGTAATAAATAAACTATTGGTGCTTAAGTGAACAATGGGGTTGGTGCAGGTCTTGCGTCCGGGTGGAAGAGGTTGGCTAAAGGTCGTGTGGGGGGTGTGATCCGGGTGAAAAAGTCGATGAAGTCAGTGTGAACGTCGGTGAGTTTGGTGATTTGTTTTTGTTGTATGTGGTGAAGGTAAGCGTTAATGGGTGGAATGCTGGCGCGTTCATGAGAATGTATGTTGGTGACAAAATCATCCCACCGTATGCTCAGTGCCCAACGTATGGCTTTGTTTTGAACTCTCTGTAAATTTAGGATGTTGCTTTTGGTCGAAAGAGATAGACTTAACGGTGAATACGTGAGCAGTGGTCTGATCAGTGCTTTATATAGATGAAATTTAGTTGCAGATGCTATACTTCAAAAGCGGTATTTGTGTTAGTGCAGTGCCAGCCACGCCTGCCTTGCCTCGTATATGATGGTGAAATTTAAAGTTTTTGTCGTATGTAAGACCAAGTACGGTGCAAGCATTCCTAATAGGAATGGGAACGCGATCGGGATCACGCGAATTTAGAAAAAGTGGGCGGGGGTTGGCTGATTTAATACGGAAATATGTTACTGTGCATTTCAAGGGATTCGCTTGAATCCGCCACTTCTGCTCCCATCGTGCAATTCGGTCCAGCTCTATGCTCGCTTTGTTGGTAATTCCGTCAATTGTCGTTGATCGTACAAGTTGAGTAATATCGTCTGCGTATTGGATGGTGAGTGAATCGTCGTGTAGTGGGGTGGGGATGTCATTTGTGTAGACTCTGTAGAGTGTGTAGAGGGTGGGTGCGAGGACGGAGCCCTGAGGTACACCTGCATGAAGCTGGAAAAAATCTGAGTAATTATTTTTAAATTTAATGCGCATTGTGCGGTTGTCTAAAAAATTGCAAAGCAGTTTTTTAATGAGTGAAGGAAAGTTGAACTGTTCGCAGATTTTGTACTTCAGGCATGCGTGCCAAACTGAGTCAAATGCACGTTTTACGTCTCGGGTAATAAGGGCTGTCTTGTATGCATTGCGGATGTTTTGTTTGATGTGTAAGTAATTGGTGATGATGTTTAGGGCGTCCTGTGTGGATTGTCTAGGTCTGAAGCCAAACTGTCTGGGGGAAAGAAGGTTTTCGTCTTCTAAGTATTGGCGTAATCTACTGTTGATGATTCGTTCGAACGTTTTTCCTAGCACTTCGAGTAAACTGATGGGCCTGAAGTTTAAGGGGTCTGTTGTTGTCTTGTCTTTTTTGGGGATTAGAGTTGCTGTCGCGGTCTTAAACGCAGGGGCGGATTAAGAGTGCATGGGGCCCCTGGCTATACTTCAGGTGGGGGCCTTATCAAACAGTTGGCGAGCGAAGCGAGTCTCGATTATTTTATTCAGATCGAAAATCATTGTATTCAGCAGCCAACTGATTGGGTTTGAAATAACCTATATCTCTAAGTCAAAGCTAAATAATCTTTACCGATATCACAATTAGGGCAGATTTGTAAAACCCCTTTCAAATAAGACATTAAGAAAATCAATATGGAAAGCCTGTGGTAAAAATGTAGATAAAAGCATAAAATAATATCAACTCTAACGTATCAAAATTATTATATGAAAATAATTTGTTTCTAATGTTGCAAAACAATAATAAGCCTAAAAACTTGAATGAACACTTTATAAATATGATACTAGGCTGCCCTTACATTGCACGTCTACGAACTTTTTTCAAGCCAAACTCATTGATTAAGTCAGTGAAGCTCAGTTTCTCTACAATATCATTATGTATACTCATAAGAGAAAGCTGATTTAGTTGCTGCTGTCCCATGGTACTTCGAACTTCATTTTTTATTCTTTTCAACTTGGAAAAGGATCGTTCTCCACTGCAGTTTGAAGTTGCCATAGAAAGATAAATGGGCAGTGCAATGTGGACATTTGGGAAGCATTAAGTATACTTATTCTCATTCAGAAGCAGTAACATCCTTGACTCTGGGCTTGTGCTCTGTGCTTTATTCCATTCTTGGGCATTGACAGTTTTGATTAGTTCTGAAAATTGTACTAATTCAGAAGGAAAGCAGTCTTCAAAATCATTTGAATATTCTACCATCAATTTATTTGCTGCTTTTCTGATGGAATCATTGCTAAGTTTGGTTAGGTTGGAAAGAAAGCCGAACTTATCCTCAATTTCTTTGTAAGCATTTAAACGATCTTTGAGAGCTGAAACTAGCTTGTCAGTGATTGGTAAAAATACCTCAACCTTGAAACTTTCTCTGGGTGAAAATACTGTTTCAGCTAAGGGACCTTCATCAAACTGGTGCTTTCTCTTCTTTTGTCGGTTTGAAGATTCTTTGTATTCTTTGACCACTGACTTCATCATTCCTTTTTCTTCATAGCTTTCAAACTCAGAGCGCTGACTGATGACAAACTCGAGGAGAGATTTCAACAAATTAACTGCTGAATTCAAAGGGAGTCCACTTTCTTGAAGGGATAAGCTGGTTTACTGAAACCTCTCTAAAACTGTGTCCCATACTTCAATTAAGATTGAGAGTTCTAGCTGCTGAAGCTTCTCCAGAAGTTCTTCTGCCACAAGTCTACTTTCTCGTGGCTGATTTTCATCCATTGCCAATTCTTCTAGTGCTGAAATATTCTTACTGTATCCTATATTTACAGCTCTTACAGGCCTTGCTTAATACTACAAAATTTCGTCCCACGTCTCTATCATTATTAGAAAGGAAATTATGGCCAAAAATGTGTTTTGACCTTTTCGTTTCTGTGACCTTGATCTTTGACCCGATCTTCACAAAAATCAAATCACCTCTTCCTTGGACAACATCAAAGCCTACCGCAAAATTTCATTGAAATCCGTCAAGTATTTTTGAGTACGAAATTGTGGGGTATGACCTTTTCGCGTCCACGACCTTGACCTTTGACCCGATCTTCACCAAAATCTAATCATTTGTTCAGTAGGCCATGTCCAGACTATACGCAAAATTTCGTAAGAATCGACCCACGCGTTTTTGAGTAATTTTGTTCACAGACAGACAAACATACAAACAAACCAACACGGGTGAAAACATAACCCCTCCAACTTCGTTGGCGGAGGTAATTAGGTTTACTTAGACTATTAAAATGAACCTAACAATACCAAACTAGGTACTACCGGTATATGCTTTTACAATTACCTTATCTTTCCGTGTTTCATAGCTCGAAGAACACTATCAAAATTGATGGGAAAAATCGTCAGGCATTAGGCCTACTCGATAATTATCTTTAGTAAAAATAAACTAAATAGAACACAAAACCTAAACCGGAACTTCCTATCGATAGCATCATAGTGAGGACTAGTGATAGAGTAATTTTCTTCGTACAGTAACATGCTGCACAGCTGCTAAGTGGCAGGTCGGCTTGCAGAAGCATTGCATCTTTGTTGTCTTTCCGATGTGCGTTTAGTAGAGTCCACAATAATGCTTGAGGTACTCCATTTTATAAAAGAAGTAATGAAAATATCAAACAGAGAAACTTACGTCTAAATGTTGCTATTTTGGCCGCCTAGGACGGTCTTGGATTCCCTCTACTACACACGAGTACCGGAGTGTCATGTCAACAAAGACCTGAGCATTTGAGTAGGAATAAAATTATACTTTATAAATAATAATATTCTGATTCTCTCTCCCAGGCCTCACAGATACTATAGTAATTATTATGTACTAAACATAACTCAATAAAAAAGGAGACATTATCCTGAATATCTGTATAAAATATCTGCATAAAATAACGAAGTCATGAAAGAAAACCACAGCCCAAACGTAATTGAACCGGTAACTATTTTATTTTTATGCACCGGTCCAATTAAGTTGTATGTAGGCCTATTGTTATTTTTATTACTTTATATAATGAAAACCTAAATACATTGTTAATGTAGCCGTGGGGGAATACCTGAGGGAAGGTTTGTTATGGGGGATTGGGAAGGGGCCCCCCTGGAGGGCCCTCAATCATGCATTCCCCTTAGGTGACCTTTTGTATCAGATTTTCTGTTGACAAACTGTAGGAACTGGGGGCCCCCCAAATACTGGGGGCCCCTGGCTGCAGCCCAGTCAGCCCCCCCCCCCTTAATCCGCCACTGCTTAAACGTATTCGGAAAGTAGCCGGATGCCAAGGCAGCGTTGTATAATTGTGTAAGTGCATTTATGAATGTGTCTGTGAGGTGTTTGAGTATGTGATGTCCGAGGCCTGTGGCACCCGGCGCCTTCTTTGGAGTTCTAGCGAGCATAGACTTGACTTCGACTAGTATGGGAGCAGTGAGGGGGTTATGTATGTCTAGGTTGTTTATATGCATGTTTGCGTCTGGTGTGATATGTTCGTGGATGGTTTGAAGGTGTTGTTCTATATGTCTTATGTGACGTGTTGCGGCAGGATGAGGAGGGTTAGGGTGGTATACTTGTTGCCATGCATTTTTAAATGTGTTTGTGATTTCCCTGGGATCTGTGATTTCTCTGTTGTTAACAATTTCCTTACTCTAGGTAAGTTACAACCCTTAAGTCGGCGAAGGTGTTTCCAGAATTCCCAGGGCTTAGTTTTCCTGTGCTGTTGTGCAGTTTGTATGAGGCGTCGCCAGTGTGCATTGTGGTCGGATTCAAGGCTATTGATTACATGTGTCCGAAGGTGTGATAGATCGAACCGCACTTGGCCTAAGTTGTTTTATTTCTTTCCCGACATCTCAGCCGGCCAGTAGGCAGTCCAAGTGGCTGCAGCAGCTGTCACCTTAAACTCCACAAACTTGCCCCAAACTTGGTAATGGAGCAGCAATCTGAAAATGCATGGCAGACCTTTGCCAATACGTCCATTACTTCAGACGCGCAGGGAACTTGAAGGGCACGGACTGCAACAATTGGTATTCGTTAAGTGCCACGGCGTAACTTACAGGGAATGCACCAAAATGTTGAGAGGCTTGTACATGTTTCACTTGCTTTTTTTTAGACTTCTTGGAGGTGACCTGAATAAAATATAAAAGTCGTCGTTACAATGAATGAGTTGATTTAATATGTCCCTGCCTTTTTCATCCTGCATTTTTTCTACCTAATCCATCTTGCTTATCCATTATGCTATTTTTCTGTCTAGCATTCCACTGTACACTGCTTCATATTACACTTTTTTAAGACCTTCACTCATGTTTTTTGTCTCTCAGTCATTTCACTTTTTTATTTTTATTTTCACTTATCTGACCTATTATAAGGTTCCTTCCATCAGTTATGCCGTTTTTTTCTTTTTTTTCTCTCTCTCTTTTTTTTTTTACTTCTCTTGCTTATTACAATATACCAATACACCCATCATGGCTTTCACTCCTGCTTTCCACATTACCTTCCTGTCACATCATTTATTTCTATCGTCCACTCTTTCTATCACACCACGTTCCATTTCTATTTTCTGTTTTGTCTATCTTTCATATCATCCATTTCTGTCATACCATCCACTTCTCTCTCCCTTTTCAGGTATCACACAATCCGTTTCCTTTTTCCATTTTGTATCTTCTGCACTTCCTTTCATCTATCGCACAATCCTCTTTTATTTTCCATTCTGTCTGCCTCTCACTCCAGACATTCTCGGCCTGCCACTCTACCTGCCTGTCTAAAAACTCAGGCTCTCTTCCCACCTCACCTGCCTTTCACATATTGTTATCTATTTCTCTCTACTGCCACTCTCCCCCACACGCCACCCCTTTGATGACGAGCCAGGGGAAAGAGGAGATGGGTCAAAGTTCGTCCTCTCTCTCTCTCTCTCTCTCTCTCTCTCTCTCTCTCTCTCTGTTGCTATCAGCTTGACATTCTCTTTAACGATAGACAGTGACCAGCTTTGATATATTCATGTCGTGAGAGGTTTCCTTGAGGGGAAAGATGGTGGTGGATTGGTTAGCACGTCCAGCCTGGAACTGGTAGAACCCTAGTTTGATTTTCTGGCCGGTCTGACTGCCTTCCCCTTGTTGTTGTTCACCCAGAAGTACAGTTTAGGACCTGGATGTAAAACGATTAATGCGATTCGTGCTCTTGGGGAAGATCTGGACAAAATAAATATAGACTATCTACCTTAGTGACTCGTGCAGTTGGTAGTCCTAAATTTACTCTTTTTAGGTTACTGTTCCCTTAAGCTCTATGAACTTTACCTCACTCTCCTAATCCTAGTGAGCCCAGATTTTATTACTCCAATGTAAATTATCGTTTAAGTAACCTTTAATTTACAAAACACCACTCTGCTGTGCTTGATCCTGTGTTATATAAACTACAAATTACTTCTGGCGAGCAGTAAGTTTTAAGGGATATTGTATTAGTATTTTTATTTCAGTGTGGCACTAAAGGCCGTTTTCCTCATCCTTAAATAGTAATGTGAAATGCAGACCCTTAATTCTTTATATTAATTTTTGGAAAGCCTGTGGTTATTAAGGATGAACAGGCTTCATCTCACATTACAGAGTGCAGTCAGCACCAATATAAGAAGGCTATACGCTTTCCATTTGACTCACTGTCCCCAGAATTTAGCGTCAAAAATAGGGCCTTTGTATTCCACTCTGCAGTTTAATGTTTAAGCATAAGACCACAAGTCCTAGCTTTGGTCTTTCGTCACATGTGCGCAGATTACACTCAACTACAACGGAAGACAAGACATTAGCTTATAAAGGAATTCTACGTAATTACTGAACTCACTTGTTCAAAACTATTTTAACAGTTTAATCTAGCAAACGCCAAACGATTTTATCCGAGTTAAAGTAAATTTGAACGAACCTGAGCGTTAATGCAGGTACCATTAATCACCTCACGGTCGGAAAAACCCTTGCATTTTATTCAGCTAACGGCCGCAGACAATTTCATTTAGCTGAGAGTGAGTCGTGGGGGCAAGAACATGTTAACCATTGTATATTGTAAAGAAATGAAGGAATGAAAAAAGGTGAGTTGAAAAGCTACACACAAGGAAAAACAATAGTGAGGTGAACTGGAAGTATTTCAGAAACAGGAAACATAAGCAGAAATGGGTGAAAGGAAATGATGGAAAAACTTAAAAAAAAAAAAAAAAAAAAAAGTACAGGGATTGGAAAAGGAGCTCTCTCTCTCTCTCTCTCTCTCTCTCTCTCTCTCTCTCTCTCTCTCTTTGGCTGGAAGGGATAGAGCCACAAGGGAAGGGTGAGTGTGACTGTAAAATGCTGAGAGTGATCGAGTTAAGGAGTAAATTGGTAACTCATTTACCTGCGAGCGGTTGAGCGATGAAGTTACTGGCACGAGAGAGAGAGAGAGAGAGAGAGAGAGAGAGAGAGAGAGAGAAAGAGAGAGAGAGAGAGAGAGAGCAACTGAAATATAAACTTGTTAGTTGGAAATGAATATATCTAACGTTTACATTAAGGGATTGCATTAACTATACCGCTAAAAATATTTTAAGATTATCATTGCCAATAAGAATTTCATGCGAATGAGTAAATTTAGAGAAAAAAGGAGTCTAAGGAAAGAAAGCCATAATTAAGACGTAGTCATTTTGAGTTCCTTGGACGCAGTGCCTCAGTAAGACTGGGGTCGTTGGTAAGAGAAAAAAAAAAAGAAAGTTTGATCGAAATAATAGCGAGACAAAAATACAGAAAATGCTAAAAATGTTTTCTTTTTATTGTTCCATATAATCAACATAAGACATCTTGTGAGCCGTAAAAATCATATCACACATGACTCTTCCTCTGGTTATTATATTTTTCCCTCCTTCCTTCCTGTCACTCTCTCAATCTTAACTCTGAATTAATAGCATCCAAAAGGAATATGCAAGAATTTTTATATGTTAATATTAAACAACATATTATAAAGATCGAAGACTTGTTACATTTTCTTCACAGCTATGCTTCAGTCTTTTCAGCGGTTATTTCAGTTGTATTTGTCATCCTAGTTCAGCGTTTCTTAACCTTGGGTGCTAGCACCCCCAGGGGTGCTGAAATCAATTTTAGTTTTTTTTTTTTTATGCGAGGAAGAAGGAACCAAAGGCTACGAGCCCGCAATAGCTGTTCCTTCCAAGAGAAAAGCAAAATACAAGAGAGAGCCAAATTCAAGATCCGATCATTTCGAGATGCCTGGACACACTGTGTTTGAAAGACTGGAGATCATCGGAAGCAGGAAATACAGACAGAGGGAGACAGTTCCAGAGTTGACCTGTTGCATAAATGAAGGAGTGGGAGTAACGGTTAACTCTTGAATTCGAGAGTTGGACAGAAAAGGGATGAGAGTTTGCTACTAGACGGGTGCTACGCGCCAGTCGTAGAGGTGGAGGATTGCATGCAGACAGTTCAGAGGAGCAGTGACCATTGAAGTAGCGATAGAGAAGAGATAAAGATGCAACAGTGTAGCGAAGAGACTGAGGTTGAAGAGAGTCAGCAAGAGGACGAGAGTTAATGAGACGAAAAGCCTTTGACTGGAAAATGCTGCAATATTGTTTTTTTTTTTTTTTTTGGTTTTGCTTAGTACTGGCATCCTTGATTTTTTTTAAAGAATGTATAAAATAAACTGTTACGCAGTACTTCACTTCACTTTAACCCTGCAGTAGTGTAGCAGCTGCTGTTCCAGTAACCAGATGTAACGGGGTGCTGGACTGAGACCTTATTACAGGAGGGTGCTGAGGTCGGAAAAGGTTAAGTAACGCTGTCCTAGTCTATTATTCTGTCTGTCTGTCTGTCTCTCTCTCTCTCTCTCTCTCTCTCTCTCTCTCTCTCTCTCTCTCTCTCTCTCTCTCTCCATTTTTTAAGCACTCATGCCTCCACCTTTCATCTCAGTCATCAAGTCATTTGATTCTAGCACCGGAAATATCTGATTTATCTTGACTCTGCTGATGGTCCCTGTTATTAGTGTGTTGAATAACTTATGATGTGTTGGTCATCGTGCGAGGGGTAAGTGACACGACTGAGAACGTAAATCAAAGCAAAGGTGATTCATGGGATTCAAATATCCCTCAATGTTTATGTCACTGCAAAATGTTGAACGTTTTATCTTTATTCATGATCGTTCAGTGTATATATATATATATAGATATATATATATATATATATATATATATATATATATATATATATATATCCATCATCCAATCCTACATTGCCCCATGAGGAGCGTAGGAGCCTGGGGCTAGGCAGTTGTTCCCGACATTTAAGATGAGAGTGACCAGCCTCACTCATCCCCGAGTGGCATTACGTGAGCAATAAACCCCAACCACCCCTTGGATATAAACCTTCAACGGCTCAATCCGATTGGAGCGCAATAATTACCCACTCAACCATCAGGCGCCAAAATTTGGTTATATGGTTAACACCCAGCGTAGTAAATGGTTTCCTGGTGCACAGGAAACCATTTGGCTTGTCACTCAGTGTAGAGTCACCCACAGGCTGAAGGAAGTGGAAAGAATGAAGGAAAGAAAGACAGAAGAGAATGGAAGGAAAGAAGGATGGAGAGGAAAGGGCAGATACCCGAGAGCAGCACTACATGGAGTGAGTGGATATTATATATATATATATATATATATATATATATATATATATATATATATATATATATATATATATATATATATATATATATATATATATATACTCGTATTTAATAAATATATATAATATGTACATATTACATATTTTATATATATTTCTATCTATAGGGTATATCTATATCAGTCTCTCTCTCTCTCTCTCTCTCTCTCTCTCTCTCTCTCTCTCTCTACACACACACACACACACACACACACACACACACACACACACGCAGGAAGCAGAAAAATGTGAAAGCGAAAGGTATAAAGAGAAGAATATCTAGGGAGGAGAGAAAATATAGCGCGGAAAGTGCAAGGCGAATGTTAGTGGGAAAATGTGAAGTGTGGCTCTATGCAGCGTCAAATGCCCTCGACGCGATGGTGGTGTGTGTTGGAAATGTTGCCTGCTGTTGAGAGAGCACTGAAAGAGTCAACAGTGAATTGTGACACGGGTTGAAATGGTGAGGTAAACGGTGGCTCAGTTCAGGAATGTTTCCTCACATGACTTGCTTTATTCTATCATTCATTTTCAGAACCACTGACGGCTTTCCAGCCTATGACACTCTTTCGTTGTTTGTCGATATAAATTTAGCTGAAACAGATTTTACTGATCTTTTACAAAAGCCACATACGTCATAAAAACTATCCCTCTAAAATCATTACATAAGTCGTGAATGCGACAGCCTCACCATGTATTTAGTATAGATGGTGGGTGTTAGTTGTTGAAGTGACGTGAAGGTCTGGGTCACGTATTAGGACAATCGGGCCTCGGAACGAAGTGTAAAATCTATGCGCGCAGCGCACACACACACACACACACACACACACACACACACACACACACACACACACACACACACACACACACAGTAATATTTGCCTTTCCCCTCCTCCACTCGTCCGTATACCTGAATAAACTCCGTTGTTCCTGGGACGGAAGTTACCTACGACTGGAGTTTTAACCTAACTTATCCCATCACTCGACAGAGTTGACCTTAACTCTTGGACATGGCCGTAAGGGAGATGGGTAGAGGGAGAAATAAAAAGGAGCAAGACAACGGGTAAACTCAGCAAAGGTGAACAAACGTGTTTTAGATGCTCAGATGCGAAGTGAAGACATAGAGAACATAACAGTCAATAGTAAGGTTGATCACGGACCTAACAATGTAATTAAGTATATTTTATACATGTATGTATGTGTGTGTGTGTGTGTGTGTGTGTATATATATATATATATATATATATATATATATATATATATATATATATATATATATAATGTGGTAGGTGGGGGCGCTCACCATCCACTCACTCGATGTAGTGCTGCTCTCGGGGTGTCTGCTCTTTCCTATCCTCCATCCCTCTTTCCTTCCATCCTCTTCTGTCTTCCTTTCGTTCATTCTTTCCTTGTCCTTCTGCCTATGGGCAACTTTATACTCCATCTTCTGTCTTTCTTTCCTTTATTCTTTTCTCTTCCTTCTGCCTGTGGGTGACTCTACACTGACTGACAAGCCAAATGGTTTCCCGTACACCAGGAAACCGTTTACTACGCTGGGTGGTAACCATATAACCAAATTTTGGTGCCTGGTGGTTTAGTGGGTAATTATTGCGCTCCAATCGGATTGAGCCGGTGAAGGTTTATATCCAAGGGATGATTGTGGTTGATTGCTCGTGTATTGCCACTCAGGGATGAGTGAGGCTGGTCACTCATCTTAAATGTCAGGACTAACTGCCTAGCTCCGGGGTCCTACGCTCCTCATGGGACAATGTAGGATTGGATGATATATATATATATATATATATATATATATATATATATATATATATATATATATATATATATACACACACACACACACACACACACACACACACACATGGCTGCCCTTCAACCTCCAGTGCCAACAGCAGTAACCCTTTGCCAAGCATTGACTTTCTACATTAGACTCCCCAGCAGTGTGGTCTTAATAATCGGTTGTAACACCTTCAGTGAGATGGCAGTTTTTTATTTTATTCTTGATTCCATTGATCAGTTTGACATAGCTTCTGAGATAATTCCAAATGTGGTGGTTTACCCCAACATTATAAAAGCTGTCAACTAAAATGAATGTAAATGTGGAGACAGAAACTGCAAATCAACAAGGTGTCATTGTAGTGAAAGGATAATCAGAGGGTAAGAGCTGACTTGTGTTGAAGTACTATCAGTCTAATTGCTAATGGTATAAAGGAACCATGTCTTTCCTGAACCTCCCTCTTTTCCTACATTTGGCAAGAAACCAAAGACAGTCCTGATCATGTTTTTTCCCCTTCAGCATGACGTCGTCTTTTCGAGTATAATTTTTGCCATTGTCAGATGATGTTTTTCTGTTTAGGAGAGCCCCGTGGTAGTAAAGGGTTTGATGAAGGCTACATCTAATGTCTCCAGTTCGAAAAAAAACTATCTAAAGCTGAATGAAATTAGGAGAAACCAGAAAGAAGAGAAGCGGTGAAAAGGCACAGCAAACCCGTCCCTGACAGTCATTTTAGTGCTGACTTATAAACACAAAAGGATATCTGGTCAATGATGTAACGTATAAAATTTGAAATAAATCAGGTGAAAATTGACGATTTTATGCCAATTTGAAATTTCAGGCCCGACCCACCTGACATTGGCACCCCTCCGCTATCTGGGGGGTGACTCCCTTTATGTAATGAGGCATGTTATTGGATGCAGATTTGAAAGGTGCACCTTTAGGTTTTGGTTTCATGCCGATATGACGAATTTGAAAGGAATTATGGAGAAAAAGATTATTACCCGTCCCCGTTTTTTAACGTTTTTTGGCCCAACAGTCTGGGCCTTGGCCCAGTTTGGCCCAAAATTTAATTAGGTGACCAGAAAGTCATAGCCCATCATCCCTGTAATTTTAGTCAAAATCGCACCCGTTGTTTTCGCTTAAAGTTGTTAACAGACAGACAGACAGACAGATCAACAAACAAACATACAAACCGAGTGAAAATAACGGGGCGGGGGCGGGTAATAAGAATGATCTCCTTCGGCTGAAAGGGTTAATATTTTTTTTTTTTAGCTCCAGTTTTCACCTTTGACTTTGTGCCTGCATAATTCACTTATCTGCTGTCTGATCCTCGTTTTACGTACTGATTCATGGGCCATTTTTTCCCCTGCACCTATGGTATTTAAAACATCTGAAGATGCAGGAACATCTCTTGAGTGGTTCGGACTTTCCGTAACCCCCAAGATTTTTTGGAGGCACTGTGCTTTATTCCCGTAGTCTTTAGCGATGCTCCATATTGCAGCCTTCATTGGCCAGCATCAATTTAGTACGTGTTATTATATTAAATTGTCCGTTATGAATTTACCGTTTAAGCTATCATCCCTCCCCCCTCCCCAGAGATGAACACGAGGATTTCACCACGGTTAACTCCAATTCACAGTAATGGAGTACACTTCTGCCCGATATAAGGATGAATTGAAAAGAAGTACTAGATAAATAATCATGAAAGCCAGTCACTGAACTTGGCAGGTTCTTTCGATACTGGAGGTTTCTGCCACACATAAATATACTGGTAGTGATGGGAAACAAAGCTTCTTTCACTACAAAAATCAGTTTCCAATCTACATACTACTACTTTTCCTTGTTTTGAGACTTGCTGCTGTTTGTGCTCTTTGTGTCCAGAACATTATGCATGCGATTTTTTAATCCTCTCTCTCTCTCTCTCTCTCTCTCTCTCTCCCTGACTAGTGAAGAAACCAAGGACACTAGCGTTGTACTTTATCATAATAATCTCTCTCTCTCCGCTTCTGAGGTGGAAATGAAATGATTAATGTTAATTCCTGGAACTTAATCACACAGGCGGAAATTAATGTAGTACTGGTATTCATTTCCATCTCAGTTTGCTTGTGACTGTAGCGACGGTTCAAAGCCTTGTGTGTGGTGAGTGACGCCTAATGAAAGTCAGAGCTCGTGTGGGCGGCAGGTGAAGCGAGTAATGAAGACTGGTTGCTGTTTGATTAAAGATGAGTGGGCGAAGGTATACAAGTATGCTATCTCCCTTCAAAGTTTTTAACGGTCAATTTTTAGTGCAAACTGTGAGCACTGGATTTGTATATCTAGCATGTTGCGTAACAGTGCTATTATCAGCGAGGTGATGATGTCAATTACACCTTTCTTTCATTTTGTATTTATCAAATGGCAGTCAGAAATTGCTGGTATCCCTTACCTTCGCCATGGCATGTTTGACAACACAATCGTAAGTTACGTCAAGGCTTATTAGATCTACCACTAAGAACACAGAATATTAACTCGTTCGTTTCAGTGACATCAATTTTATTCCATCCTTGCTACAACTAAGATATGTGACTCAGTTTAGGAGATAACTTTCGAACTAATATAGTTAAAAACCTTCATCATCCCCTTCACTACTTTATTCTATCCTTGCTACAACTAAGATATGTGACTCAGTTTAGGAGATAACTTTCGAACTAATATAGTTAAAAACATTCATCATCCCCTTCACTACTTAAGTGTTCTCCTTCATTGAACACAGGAGTCTGGAGGTGACAAAAATAATATTAAAAAAAAAAGAAACTGTGTTGAAAAAGCTAACTTACATTAAAACTCGCTGCAACATCACTAGGATTACGAGTGATTAACCTGTCGAATATGATAAATTGCTGAGTGCATAAAAACCCCCGGGGATGCTGGTAGTTAAATTTAGTATGTGAAATGTAACTGTTCTGTACAACATTTATTTTGTATTCTCCTGTCACATAAGGGAACACTGATTGCTGAAAATAATGTTTAACAGTACCACGAAGCGATTATTTTCTTTCCTTTCTTCGATGATCAAACTGTTCTATTCAGTCTAGGAAAGTGGCCCGTATCTGATAATTAGCAATCACGCAGCTTTACTCACTCTTATGTGAATAAAATCGTCTTTTATTGGGTGAAATTTAATACTTTTCTGGCCATGAGACGATTCATTATTTTGCTATCATATAAGAGTAAACGGACGTCATTGACGACGTATAACCCTAGGGACACGGCTGGGAAATGTTACAACAAGAAACTTAACTTCGAGGTTACTACGTATATACTCTTTTATCTTATTATCTGGAAGAGAACAAACAATTACATTTACCTCTTATAATGCTTTCAGGCTTTTTTCGTAATTTCATTCCTGCTAATGCCAGATGACTTTAATTTAAGGGAGGGTTCTCGTAATGAAACGGTAAAAAAAAAAATATAGAACTGCGTTTAATCCTTATGTTCTGTTCGCTCCTAACAACCGGTGTGTGTCGTTTGATAATGTACAGTACTGTCTACATAATGCAGCCCCTGGGACAATGATGGCTCGTGTTAGTGCCAGAAATGTATATGTTCTGTGCAAGGTTATTATGTACCGTATTCTGTTCTTGTATAATGTGTTATTGACTACAAAAAATAATGTGACCCCTCTCCTGAGCAGCGATGTCTGGGTGTGCTTTTTTTTTTAACTTCTACAGCCAGACGCTTGTTGTCAGATTCAGAGACGCCCTCGAGAAATAATTAAAGACCGAATCGTAACTGACTCTTGCTCAGGATCATGCTCTCCTGTTGATATCAGTGTAATGTCTAATACCACAGTACTTGCATGAAACAGCCCCCTGGGACACCACTCTGAAAATCACTTCTAGAATCATGAGTGCTTTGTGCATGCATTTCACATATTCTGCTGTAAAAGAGGGACACTGACCTTCCACAACGCAATTAAATCATTTTTACTTTGGGCTGCGTTGTAAAATATCGCGTCATTTTTCATTCAACTGGAATTATGAAATGGAAGAAAACAGGCAAATTCAGCGTTATTGGTTGCAGTGGTGGTTTAATGGATATTTTTCAATCCTTTTACCGTGGAGACAGCCACCCCAGTACAATGACCTGTCATTGTTTTATTCTTGGTACATTCAGACGATTTTATTCAGGTTAGGAAATACTTTTCAAACTGGGCTGGTTGAATGAAACAACCTGGAGGCAACAAGAATAAACTAAGCTAACACATCATTGCAGTGGAGTTGCTATTAGCGTCACAAAAAGGGGCATATCGGACGCTTACGTATTCATTTACACAGTACTTACTGACCAAAGCCCAGTATGCACTATAATACCTCGATAATTGCATTTTTTAGTCAAATTTTGCGGACTCCTTATATTTCAAGTCCATTCCAGAGGGGCTTTTGTTTAGTTGAATAAGACCACATGGAGTTTCCCAGGATATAAATATAAAAACATCCTCAGGTTGTAAGGGTTGAACATTAAAGAATTAAAGAAAAAAGGAAATATGAAGAGATCTGGAGTCACACCGCAACAACAGGGTCTGCTGCGTGGGGTTGAGGTGAGGTCGGGAGGTAGGGCATAGAGTCAGCTTCAATCAGCGAGTCAATAAAGATGACAAGGGTGGCAGCCGCGGCACTCAAGGTATTGCCACAGCCTGCCCAATCCCATTACTGTTCCACCTTCCCTCACACTCCTACAGCGGACCACATTCTTTATATATACATACCCGGTACACACATATATATATATACAGTATACACACACACACACACACACACACACACACATATATATATATATATCTATATATATATATATTTATATATATATATATATATATATATATATATATATATATATATATATATATATATATATATATATATATATATATATCTTCCCTGTTACATTTTCTCTTGTTCTCCTCATCCAACCTCCCTAATACTACCACCAAACAGGTTCATTCTTTACACTTTCTGCTCTTCCCTCCCCTCACAGTGCCTAATACCTGACACCATTACAGGCTTCTTTCCGCCTTTCGGGTCATTTTCTGTTGCATCCTTCCTCCAACATCTCTCACATTTGCACTAGTACCACTTCTTTTCGGACTCCTTTTTTTCCTATAGCTTCCCACACCTTATTCTTTGGTATACTTTAACAGTCGCAGCTCCACAGTTTTTTTTTTTTATACCCTTCCTCTACCTACCTTCACAATTCAACTACTCGCCATTTTCTTTCTGTTCTTCATATTTTTCTGCTATACCCTAACTCCACCTTCCTCACAGGTACCCATTTAGTGCTATTTCTGACTTTTCTCACATTTCCTGTTGTCTCTTCCTTCCACCTCTCATTCTCTGTTATACCTTCACACTACCACCTATCGCTTTCTGGATTTCTTCATTTTTTCTTTCTGTACCCTTCCTTTACCGTCGTTCACAGTACCAGAACTCATAGCTTTCGGTTCTTCTTTCTTCTCTCTGTTGTACTCTCACTCCACTTCACATTTTTTGTTATTCACTTCACACTGCTATTATATATGATCCTCCCTCTTGCTTTCCTCGCAGATTCTGTAGTCCCCTACCTCCACCTTTCCTCACATTGCCACAACGCACAACTTTCTAGCTTCCTTACATTCTTAAAATCCTACTCATAGTTTCTTTACACTTTCACTACCACCACCGTGCACTGCTCAATTTTCTCTCTGGCCTTTTCTTCTCTATACTCTGTGGTGTGCTCTTTTCTCTTCCCTACACATCATCGTCACACTGACCTACATTGTCTCCAACGCTCATGCTCAGAAGCCGTAAGGGTAAGAAACCTGTTACATAGTTACCTAAGATAATAAAAAATATATTAAATGACACATCAAAGAAGAAAGTATTGAAGAACTCCATCATACCTCGCTCATGCAGAGGACAAGGAAGAATGGGGATAGAGGAGTGGAAGAGATGTTTACTAAATAAATTTCCTGGTCGCGTCTTCTCTTGTCTTTTATTTCACTTAACGCCAGATAATTTTCTTCGCCTTGGAGTGAGTATAGGAGGTTAGGAGTGTTAATGCTGTAATTATTCATTCTTCATGGTAGAGGCAATTCAAGTATTTTATTCAAACCAGCGCCAGATGGTTTTATTGATCTGAAAATGAGTCGTAGGACCTACTGTATTATACAGCCCTGGTTAGCTCCATCATTCAGAGTAGGAGATGCAAGAGGAATCTGATATGGAAATAATGGCTACAACATTAAGAATATTACAGGCCTGCAGCCGACTCTGTGAGCAGGTAGCGAGTGGTACTTGTATTTACCTTTTTTTCTTCTACGATGAATCAAATATTTTTTACTCTTCCATGGTCGAGTCTTCTTTAATGTTTTAATACAGCAACTCCAACCAATCTTATTCAGTTGGGGGCAAGTCATGGGAGACCAGGTGTTAACTGCGTCACCATCAACCCTTTTACAATTGACTCAACTCTGATACTTTGACTGGAATAACACCAAAAGGTTTGATATACCTGGGAATGAGTCTACGAGTGATGGCGTGGTACAGAGCTACTGATACAATTGGAAAGCACTTTCTATTTCTTTTTTTTAACTGAACTGGACGTCAAAAGATCCTATGAATGATAAGATACTTTTTCTTATCATTAACGCTGATCAACAAAAAACATTTATCAGCCCCTTCTAATATCCATAATAATAATAATAATAAAAAAAATACGTGTTTGGATTATTATAGGCACCTGCTTTATTCCTGACCATATGTGCCAGATCCAGCAAACAATTTTGTAGCTTTCCGCGGAACCAACAATGCTTGAAGAACACTGTTTTCATGTCTAATAGTATGTCCATTGTGTTTCTTACTTGGTCGCAACATTCATGGTTGAAATTTGAGTATCTCTTTCACTGTGTGTGTGTGTGTGTGTGTGTGTGTGTGTGTGTGTGTGTGTGTGTGTGTGTGTGTGTGTGTGTGTGTGTGTGTGTGTGTGTGTGTGTGTTAATGGAAAGGGCAGTTTTCTTTCGATATAATGGATAATCATATATATTTTTTGACCCATAATTGACAACATGGTGATATGTGTGGATATGGAGGCCTGAATAACGTCCTTATAAAAAAACCAAATGTATAACTTTCTTTACGACGGCCCAGGCACCTAGTCTATCGTTAATCTCTAGCACTGCTAGAAGTTCATTTGCTCAATAAAATGGTCTGAATGTTGCCTAAACGAAATACCCAAGCTTGTTCATGGCAGCGAGTTAAAGGACTTGGGGATGATGACCCAGTGCAATATTTAGTCATGTATAAAGTTTTAATGTGATTGCCCTGAAGAAACTATTAAACATTAATGTTCTTATCTGAACCCCTGTAAGGTAACCTGGGGTCTGTCAGACCCCACCGAAAGTTTCTTTGTGTATGCTATATATTAATATAAGGTCGTGGAATTTGGTTTTCCCTCTACCTTCCTGACTAGTAGCATGGGTGAGTGTGGTTATCAGGACTTTTCTTGATTAGTTTTTGCTCTATTATGGCCTTGGGTTCCAGCAGACCCCAGGTTAACTGGCGTGTTATTTTAGTGGGGTCTCCAGATTTTACCTTATTTACAAACACAGGGGCTTATCCTTTTTATAACACATACTTTGGTCACATGTCTACATCAAGCAGTGGTTAATAAATGTGAAATCATTCTCAGTTGTGGAATAGTGGCATTACGTATAAGGATATATAAATTTCATCTGTTTGTCTTTGTAATAGGTGGTAGTTGGTGGCGACATCGTCCACCCACTTGATGTGGTGCTGCCTACTTCATCCTTAGCCTTTATCATTCTTTTCTGTGCCTGCCCTCCTCTTTTCATATTTCTCCCATCTTTCCTGTCACTTCTTATTGCTTTTCTTTCCTTTACATGGCTTTACATTGAGTGACAAGCCAAATGGTTTCCTGTAACCAAGAAACCATTTACAATGCTGGGTGGTAACCATATAACCAAACCATACGTGCTCCCTACGTGTCAACAAGTGGGTTGGTGGAGGGTTAGTGCCCCTCTCCGTAAAACAAATAACTCAAAGTCAAATGGCCACCCCTTGCGGGATTATGGCGTCTGGCAATAGATAGATAGATAGATAGATAGGCTTTGTGATTTTCCCATATAATATTTTTGAAGAACTTTGATAAGTTTTCCACGAAACTGTAGCCAAATGGTTGTGGAACTTGTGTAAAAAAAACATATTTCAATAAACCCATTGTATCAATTTTTGGTGTGTGTGTTTTTTTTTTAAGCTGGGGTCTGGCAGACCCCTGGTTGCCTGATAAGATACCTGATTTTTAGGGTTACCTTAAAGGGGTTCCTGTTTACCTTAACCATCCTTGCAGGCCTAACCGACAAATTTTCGAATAGAAAGTAATGTTTGTCAATTGCTTTTTGTATGCATGAATGTCTTTTTGAACAAGAGTAAAAAGGCTCTTCATTTTGTCCTTCGTTCCCTCTCTGTTTACAGTTCCCACTACCTCTCTTTTCTCCCCTTTGCCTCTCCCCTTTGTCTCTGTTATGATCTGGTCCTCCTCCTCCCATTATTGTTGCTTCCTTTACCCTCTTGAATAGGAGTAGTGTCTCATATTGTTCTTCACTCCCACTATATTCACAGTTCCTGACTTCCTTTCCCTTTCTTCTTCCCATTTTTCCCCCGTGTTATGATATCCTGCTGTTCTCCTCCTCTCTGGGGAAATCAGGAGGCTGTGTCGGAAGGAAAGAAGGTAAGTGAAGCGAGGAAGAGTTTTGTGTCCCTGATATTTATTTACCCGGCAGCAGCTCAATTTAGGTGGATGTTTGCAGAGAAGGAAGGAAAGAAGGAAGGAAGGAAGACAGGCAGGGGGAGGGAGAAGAGACAAGGTGGGGGTCAAGGAGAGAAGAGGCAGTATGTGGGGGAGGGGGGGATGAGGTGGAGCGGAGAAATAGGAAGTGTGTTAAGGCTTAGTTATGTGTTTGTCACTTGTCACTATCCATCTAGCAGAGCAGCTGGGGACCTATTGTGTAACTTATTATTGTGGGTCGTGTTGTAGGGGGAAGGCTGGAACTTAGAGGAGTCATTGTCTGTCATTTTATGCGAGTTATAGTGTCTCTCATTGACTTCCCCATCGACACTGTGCACTGTGAAATGAAAATGACCGTAGATGTGAAAAATTTCCCTGGTTATCATCCTCCTACAGTTCCCCACTTCCTCTCCCTTGTTTCTTCCCACTGTTATAACGTTACTTTCTTTTCAGTCCTACTATCGTAGGACGGTTTTATCCAACGATTTTCTTCAGCTCTAATATGAAAAGTGAACATTAAGGCTATATCTAGCCCATCCAGCTCTAAAAATTTCCAGAAAATTGAAAAAAGTTGTGTGGTTATAACAAAAGCATAACAATAATGTGACCGTAATGAAGGAGATAAATCCCCATCAATTAAAGACATTTACTTTGATAATTCATTTGCTACCACTAATCATAATTTGTGAATTTTTTCCAACTCAGTACAGCAATCTCCACAAATCATGACTTATCTAAGATCACTGAATGGGAACAAAATGGCACAGTCTCATTTAATGCTACGATAGCCAAATATTTACAATTTACTAATAGATATTGTCTGATTCCTCTATTACTTTCAGTGTAACCAATATTTTTGTTTCTAAAAGTGCTGAAATTATCGGTGCTTCGCTAACAATACCCTCAATTGGACCTCCCACAATAGATTACATGCTAAAACTGCATCAGAGAAACTTGGGTTAGTGTATAGAATCAGTAACTTCTTCACTGACGAGCAGTTAGCTATAATTTACAAGAGTCATGTGCCCTCTCAGAATGTTGTGGATTGGATGTGGAGGGGTACTAAAACGACTGGACATAATTCAGAACATAGCTGTAAGAATTATTAATAACCCTGCAATTAGAAATGAACTACCTCTCCAACAAATAAGAAGGACTGATGTCTCCCTTGCATTATTACACAGATACTTTTAAGGCAATTGCTCCGACGAAGTTGCATGCATTGTGCCACCTCTCCACGGCTTCTCCCCATGCTACACGGGCATCTGATGGCGTTCATGACTGGACTGTCACATTGTCATACTGCAAAATTTCTGCCTATCAGAAATCGTTTTTTTTTTTTCTTTTTTTCCGAATTTCATCTTTTTGGAACTTGAATAGTTTCCCCAAAATTTCAGCCTACAGCAGTTTAAGTCCAACTGTTACAGATTTTTTTTTTTTTATGAATGGAGAACAGCTGTAATTTAGTATATGGATTGTTTGTTTGTTTTTTAATTAATTTCATTCCTTTGTTCATTTTCTGAAGAAAAAAAAAAAAAAAAAAAGCAGCAACATCCTGTTCATAAAATGTTATCGTACATCCCTGACATTTGTCCTTCAGTTAGGGGAGGGTATGCATGCTCCTGTTAGGCAAATGAATGAGCTTAAGAGAGTTCCTTGTTGCTGTGGAGGATTTAATGAAGGCTAGATCTAACACTTCTTGCTCGAAAAGTCTCCTAGATTGACTAAAACCGTTTAAAAATGGTACGAATAAACTATAATGACGCAATCTCCGTAGTCCTCTTTTTATTATCTGTCACATATACTTTCTCTCTCAGTTTACACTGGTTTCAATTCCCCTGTCTTCTTCCTTTTTCTTACTCTTTAGATTTCTTCATTCCACTACTATATCCTCTTTCCGTACCGGTTTTATTCCTTCATATCCTCTTCTATCGCCCAGTTTCCCTATCTCCTCTCCTCCTCATCCTCATCCTCCTTCTCCTTATTATTTCCTCCTCAGTGCCTCGTCCTCTCCTCCCTAGTGGCGACAGTGGTTGTGTTGGGTGATAATAAGTCCCTTTATGAGGCCTAGGATCCCGTGTGTGTGTGTGTGTGTGTGTGTGTGTGTGTGTGTGTGTGTGTGTGTGTGTGTGTGTGTGTGTGTGTGTGTGTGTGTGTGTGTGTGTGTGTGTTTTACTTATCTCCCCTACGCACGTTGAGTTGTCTCTTCCACTGGTTGCTCTTAATGCTTTTGAATGCATATTATTGTCAGTAATTTTGGTTTATAATTTTATCAAGTTACTTATTGGATATATAAGCCACTTTATACGTCCTCGAATTGCATGTTTCTGTCACTTTCTATCTGTCTTTAAACGCATCTCTCTCTCTCTCTCTCTCTCTCTCTCTCTCTCTCTCTCTCTCTCTCTCTCTCTCTCTCTCTCTCGATATTATATTCTTCACCGTGAGGAGTTAAATTTCGTTTAATTTTACTACCTCCAGACGATTACATCCAACCTTAGAAGAATCTATAATTGTTCTGGGGATGATTAGGGCTATATCTAACCTCTGCAGTTAAAAAAGTCTCTGCTAATGGAAATAAAATCGTCTGGAACCAACAAGAAAAATATAAAAAATACGTCATTAGATTAAATGGACTAGTACGGCCAGTCGTTTCCCCAGATCACTTTTACGATAACGAAGCTCCTTTATAAGCCTTCTAATTCTGTATGTGTCCGTGGATGTCTGTGTTTATCGTGTGTTTCGGCAGCGTGTCGTTTTATGAAGGAAGAATCGGACGTAGTAAAGCTTGTATATCTGACCTAATGCCCAATGTGTAGTTGGCTTGTATTAATCTAAACCTTTTCTTAGTTGATCCCTTCACTACAAATCTCCCCGAGGCTGAGTAAAATCATTTGATGGTAGTCAAACTGAAATGCGTAAACCGCCGTCGCAGTGAAGGAATAAACTTTCTGGTGGGTACTGAGAGAGCCTGGGGGATATTGAGAAGAGAAGAATATTGAGAAGCTAAAGGACTACATGGAAGGGGAGTGAAGGGAATGAAGAAAGGAAGCAGATGAGAGGATCAGAGAGGCAGAGTATGATGTGCAGTATTTAGGGTCAACTCGACTTGGGTCCATGCTTAAGCACATTGTGTGTGTGTGTGTGTGTGTGTGTGTGTGTGTGTGTGTGTGTGTGTGTGTGTGTGTGTGTGTGTGTGTGTGTGTGTGTGTGTGTGTGTGTGTGTGTGTCAATTTTTGAAGCTTAACTATAGGAAATAGGAATAAGACTGGGAAATAGGGATGGGTGAGGTGTGAACACAAGGAAGAATGAGGTGCGCATTGTCTGTATGCATTGATATCTGCATTTTTTTTCTTACTGTATGTGCAGCCATCATGCATTATATCTCTACTATGTCCCGAATCACATCATTTTGACAGTCGTGTTAACGCGCAATACAGCTCGTAAACAATCCACTCTGTATTCATTGTAATAACTACCCTTCACACCAGAATCCATTCGCTCACCACATATACCCTTCCTACAGCAAAGAAGATCCTTCAACATAGCATCAGAATAGGATAACTGAATTGCCCTGAATTATATATTCCACTGGGTTCATGTCCAGATAAGTAAAGGGCCGTAGTAAGAATTGCAGGGCAATAAAATGGCCAGTCAGACAACACTCCGTTTCTGCAATTATTTCCGTCGTCGCTTGAATGTATTACGCCTTTGCTGAGAAATGTCACGCTAATAACAGGGCATAAATGATCAAAAGCAAACTGAGCAAATTAAGTGCACTTTACGAGCGATTACGAAACAGAAATTGCTCAGTATATCACTAGTTCTGATGGCGTGCAAGAACTGCAGACGCAGTTACACAGTTTGCCTTTAGGGCTGAATAGGCATTGTTTTGTTGTTGCTCTCTTTTTCACTGATGGAAGCAAGTGACTCAAACAAAGTACCGTATATTGTGTTAGCATTAAAGGTCATTTTATTGAAAACGTTAAAATTACATCATAACAGACTCAGCACATTAAGTTCAAAACTTCGTCAAAATAACCTCTTCACTCCCATGGTATCAGCCATGAGTGCCATCTTTTGCCACTGTCTAAAGAAAAGAGGGGGGGAGGGGGGAGGGAGAAAATCCTGCGAAGAATGCCTGAAACTAATATATACCATATATATATATATATATATATATATATATATATATATATATATATATATATATATATATATACCCAGCTGGGCGTACACCAGCCAATCCAGAACATGACTCGTGCAGTCTGTTTTCCTGGCGTACCTAAAAACAACGTTACTGTGCGCAACCCCACGACACTTCCTTGGGTAATATCTGCCCACGGCATGTACTGATAACAGCAAGAGCATTTTCATGGCCCGACGATGGGCTTAGGGCCGCTTCACATGAACGAATTTTCGGCGAGGTTAAGAAATTAATGAAGTTAAAATGGGACCGTTCACACGGAGACGGCGTGGCAAAATTTCAGTTCGGGAGAAATTCACCGTCCGTGTGCACTGCCAAACCACAACGTCCTGAGCGTTGTAGAGTACTGCAGAAAGTTATGGAGTACTTCACACGGGCGGAATTCTCTCGCGCGGCCACAGCAGTTGTGGTTCATCTGTTGCAGGGAACGGTTGTTGCTGTGGATATTTTCTATCAAGTATGTATTTTCTAATTACTTGCAATATGACAAAAGCATTTTTAATTTTAAGAAATGCTACATAATTTATTACATCATACTATATTATTATTATTATTATTATTATTATTACTGTTCCCAGAGCTGCTGTGCGAGGGATGTTGCCGGAAGGGTGCTCGGCGCACCGCCCTCCGCCTGTCGGCTCATAGTCGCGAAGCTCATAGGTCCCTACCCGGGGGTTCCCTTCTTTATTAAATTATGAAGACGCCCAGTTCCGTCCCATATTGAGGGCACAGGGCGCAAAGAGGTTAGTAATAATCATCATCATCATCATCATCATCATCATAATGATAATAATAATGTATTATTATTATTATTATTATTATTATTATTATTATTAATACTGTTGCTGTTATTATTTATCTATACGAGAGGTAAAAAAACAATGCTCATGTGAAGACCAGTCTTCCTGACAAGCTTCCGCGCGGCTAGCTTTCCGAGCCGAAAAAATCTGTTCGTGTGAAGGGAGCATTAGGAAAGAGTACAGTACTGAAACTAATCAGAATACAAGTTAAATTTAAATAATATATATATTTTTTTTTGGATACACTATGATTTCAATCTGCAGTATCAGAATGGTTTACCAGCTGAGCCACTAATGACTAACCCTTTCAGTCCAGTGGCGTATTTTATTGTTTAATCTTTATAGCATTACATAAGTATATTCAATTTAGTGAAGAGTGCAGTGAAGGCAGTATTTAAAACCTCCAGATGAAAAAGAATCTCGATCGTTTGGTGGCAAAAAAAAAAAAAAAAAAAAAAAAAAAGTCACTAAATTGCTGAGGCTATTAAAGTTTAAGAAATTCACTACCACCCACCCCTTCCCACTGTCCTCCGCCTCCTATATAAACTACGAATCGGAGACAAAAAGTAATCAGCCGCTAGATTTTACATATAAATAATACTTATGGACAACTACTAGATTCTTTACTCCATGAATAAGGAGACATTTTCAGTTAGTTAAGAATAGATTGCTTAGAACTATGGGAGTTAGACAGAGCATTCATTAACCATTTGCAATACAAGAGGTGGAAGAGACATTCAGTGGCGTCACCAGGGGTTTGATTTTGGGGGGGCTGTAGCCCTGGTGTATGCAGAAGGAGGGAGGTGAGCGAAGCGAGCCTATGCAGCTGGGGGGTACGGGGGGGCGCTGTAAGCCCCCCCGGAAAATTTTTCGGAAATTGAGCAGCTTTAGGGGCATTTTTGAGGCCTATAGATGAAGGAAAAGTAAAATATGGTCTCATAGACACTTATAGGACACATGAATATTGATGGGCCTAATACCAGGCATCAGTAAACCTTATGATATAACGTGTACAAGGTAATTGTATAAAGCTTTTTTGTAGATAATAGTTTTTTTTCAATTGCTAGTAGTATGTGGTATCATAACGGTTTCTTAGTCTTACCATATTAAATTTGATAATTCAAAGAAGCTCTTTATTCAATGTATATATATAGCTATAATTGCCAAGATTTATCTTCCATTACCGGTATTGTGATAGGAAAACAAAGCCATTCACAAAAAAACAAAAATTATAAAATATTATTCTAAAACAAGTAACTCCAATTCATAAAGCAATTACATTATAAAACCATTTTGATAAAACAAAATTACAAAAAAAAATTGTATTCTATAAAAACTGATATCCTCCCATAGTGACATAATGCAATGTGGATTTTTTTTTTTTTCATTTATTTCACAGTATTACTTATCAGTGAATGTAAACTAAAATTGCAGTTCATTGCAGAGAGAGAGTTTTAGCCAACTTTCCCACTCTGTACGTTTAGGACAGTAAATTTGCAACAATGAGAAATGGCCTAGGCCTAGCCAATTTAAAAATAAATCAATGAAAAACAATCCTGGCCTAAGCTTCATAAAAATGACTACTGAAATAGTTTGATATAGGGCTACTTACACATGTCTGAATGGGTTCAGCTTTGGGATTATCTGGGGTTGCTTCTGGCACCTCATTCCCAATAACAGCCACTTTTTCTTGGCACTCATCTGAGTCATCTTTGGAGGTGCGGGTGCGAAAGAATTTCCTTATGTCACCCTGTCCCTGAGGATTTTTAGATGACCTTTTCATCACTTGAGTGGCTGCTGGCAGAGATCCGCAAAATGTATTATTGTAGAATAGCCTATAAAAGGGAAATGACATTCAGTTCTGACAGTCGAGTGTCGACTGAACCAAGTAAGTACACACTCGACTGAACCAACTAAGTACTGCTGACTCTTTGTATAGAGTATAGGCTAGATCTCATATCTGTGGCTAGCAATATACCGGAACGTAGTAACGTCTATACAGCCACTGAAACCAATACATTAAAATAAAACCGAAAACAACACAGGATTTAACCACAGTTCACAGACGCTTCTCAATGTAAACAAACATTCCGAGTTCCGACACTCTGAACATTCGAATTTGTGAAAAATTGCATAGATCAGATATTTTAGACTGCATAATCCAATTTTAAAGCTCCGTGATTAATATATACCATATTATATATTGTAAATATATAATAAATCTGATAAATGTAATACATTCTTGCATTCTTTGTGCAATTAATATATTTCAAAGAAAACCAAGCTTGGAAAAAGTATATGGGAAACTAATATATTATAACTTATGATTTGAGTCATAGGTTTACGTAAATTGTGAATAACTAATCACATTATATAGCTATAAATAATGTTGTATTAAACTAATATGGATGCACGAATAAAAGTGGATTGGCTTTAGGGGGTTGGGGGAAAGCTAGGTGGGTCATTGCCGAGCTGCAAGCATACTCTGTAAGGTGGTGATTTTTTATTATTATTATTATTATTTTGGGGGGCTGCAATTTTGGGGAGGCTGAGTCCTTGATTTGGGGGGGCTAAGCCCCCCCTAGCCCCCCCCTGGTGACGCCACTGGAGACATTACATCATCATCATCATCTTCAGATGCTGCTGCTGCTGCTGATGATGATGATGATGATTCGTGGAATGGAGAGCCTGCATTTATCGTCCTGTCCGAAATAACTAAAAGAAATATAACAATATATCTATCTATCTATCTATATAGGCTATATGGTATGATCATTTTACAAATCATCTTCCTTTCTTTGTTTCCATACAAATCATCTTCCTTTCTTTATTTCAGTTTCCATCTTGGTGGGATTTTTTTTTTCTCCTCTTGCCATCTCTCTCAGCATCCCTTCCTTTACTAAGTTTTTCACATTTCACTCTACGCGACTCTTGTTCTGTAACAAATGTCTCCACAAATCACTAACTTCTTTTACCATTTTCTTTCTCCTCTCGCCTAACACTCTTCCTTATTTTTTCTCTACTCACTGTCTCTCTGTTTCTAACAGTTCATGTGTTTCTTGCTCTTGGCTTTACTGCGTATTCCATACCGACAAAAACGAACACTCCTATAGTCGTAATCCAATAAAATGCGTTTTGTGAGCACGTGGCGAGCGAGGGAGCGTTTGTACATAGGCCTGTCATCATAATTTCATCTTGGTTTAAAATTTCAACATTTCTGGTGAGGTAGTTGAAAAATAACAGTAAGTAATTGAACTAGAGTATTTACTTCATCACGTTTTCTCTCTGGATGTGCACATAGCAAGGCGCCGTAGCATTAATAACACACACAATGTTCAGTTCTCTGCTCCCGACTTATGTCAACGACCTGCGTCGGTTAACGCTTTGCTATTGATCGAAAGATAAAACCCAGAAATGGGGCGATTACCTTGCTGATTTCACCTCCTAAACAAAGAACAAACGATCAAGTGAAATTATGAAAGTAATTTCCGGTATTTAATTGTTAAAAGTCATGCAAGAGAACATGGTGTTACAACTGGAAATCTTTTTTTAATTCGATGTCATAGTGGAACATGTTAATTGCAGCCCTCGGCATACTGTCTTGGAAAGCTGGGATTCCAAGGGGTTTCTTTGGTCTCATGAGTAAATATATAGCTAAAAGCAAATTTTATTGAATGTATCTACTACCTGCTGAAAGAATCTCTTCTCTATCTCACACAGTAGAAAAGGTATTACCCACTGAAAACCACTGCGGTCGGGTCGGACCGGGTCGTCTTGGACCGGGTCGTGTTGGGCCGGGTCGTGTCGGGCCGAGTCGTGTCAGGCCGCTCATTTCTCAGCTGAACATAGACCTCGCATCGTTACGCTTGCTCCCTTCGCTCCCTGAGCTCGTTTGCTCGTAATTATTGTGTGTGGAAGTAGAAACATCCCAGTTCAACCTGCATTAATAGTCTAGCATTACAAGACACAAGTCGAAGTTCGCCTCACATAAACTTGCATTTTTTTATAGATGATTTATTCGTGTACCGAAGATTTATTTTCTGTTTCGTGGGTCACAGTAATATGTTCAGTGTTTTCCTCGGTGTACGGAGAGACTTTTCAATGGTTGCGATGTTTCTCCTACCGAAGGATGTGTTTTTCCCACTGCCACACAATGAAAATTTAGACTCAAAGGAGCGCTGAAGAGTAAATAAATTCGCCTGTTGTATCCCTTTCGTATGAAACAGAAATACAGCATATGTGTATATCAGCTGAAATTATATAAATAAAGTGAAGAAGCGATTCTAATCTTTGATGTCTGTTATATTCGTCTCAAAGTTGCGAATAATTTGATTTGCTAGTGTGGTCAAGAATACACATATTTTATCATTTATTTATTTACTTACTTACTCATTTATTATCTATTGTCAGACTGCTTAATCTGGTTAAGGGAAATGTCTTATCTTTTAAAGTGTTAGAGCCTGACTCCATATAATCCAATAGAAGACAGTTACTCACTTTGGTATTTTATTCCGGTAATCTCCGAGGAACTTAAATCAACTAAAGAAAACCTCTTGCCTTCTAAAGGGCCAACTGAATTTTAGCGATGGAGAAACTGTCCCGGCTTAATGATAATTTCTTTCGGAATTATAAGGGAAAACTGGTGTAGTAAATCAGTAGCTTACTGTCATTCATACTGAAGCAACACTGTAATGGTAATTTTTAACTTAAATATCAGCCAGTTAAAAATAGAACATATTTATGGCTTCTTATGAGTTAGGATTCATTACAGCCTTGCTAAGAACGAAGACAGCATTTTCTCTTACTGTAAAATAAGTAGATAAAGATATACAACTTTGTGGATATTTTTCATTTTGCCTCCCAGTCATCATATGTAAACATGGATCTCATATTCAACGTACCATCACACCATTGTTCCACTACAGGACATGTCTTGGCCCTTGGGTGACAATAAAGGACGTCTTTTTCTGCATCGTCATATTTTAGCCTACTTATCAGTACAATCTGTATCAGGAACATACAATACGAAATAAAAGTGCTTAGGAAAATATATACTGCCGAGGAAGAACTATTACGAATTCTCCTAAGCCAATAAGAATACAGCTATATATCAAAAATTTTTCCGTTCTCTCCTCCCTCACTTCCGCTTTCCTCTATTTCCCATTCAAACCCATATTTTTTCCCTCTCCTCTGTTGCATTCTTTTCCCCCTCCCTCTCCAACTCCAACTCTCCCCGTTCTCAGTCCTGCTCGCACTCTCCCCTCTCACCACCACCCTCTCTCACTCTTCCAATCCCCCCTCCCTTTCGCACCCTCCCTCTCCCCCTCTCGTATTCCCGATCCCTCTTTGCACTCGCACGTTCCCTCTTCCCACCTCCTTCTCACATCATCCCGATCGTCATCCTTCTCACATTCCCCCAGTTCCGCCCCTGTCTTTCACACTTTCCCCGTCCTCCTCCTATCTCTCGAACCCTCCCCTCTCACGATCATCCTCCTGAACTATCCCCAGCCCCTTCTCCAAGCTCCCTCTTGCACTCTCCCCATCTTCCTGTTTCCTCCTTTCTCACTCTTCCAATCTATTCTTAGCTTTGAATTCCCCCTTCCCGCTCACAACCTTCCTCATCTTCTTGAACAGTACCCTTCCCCCTCCCTCTCGTACTCTCCTCCTCCCCCCACCGTCCCTCTCTCATTCTCCCCAATCCCCATTCCCTTTTGCACTCTCCTAATCTCTCCTTCCTTCTCGCACTCTCCCCATCCCCTCTCCATCCCTATCGCACTCTCCCCATCCCCTTCCCATTTTCCTATCGCACTCTCCTGTCCCCCTGCTCTCCGGCCCCCTTCCCCTATCCCGCCACCGGATCCTCAGTAAAAGCATCACGTAGCCGAGTGTCAGTGGCCGCACAATGGATGGCCGGCCACTGTTCCACACACCCGCTAAAATAAAACAAATATCAAGTTAAATGAAAAAAAGTGCAATTAATTTCTGTCAATATAAAAACAGACCAGTTACTTTTCATCCATATAAAAACCCTCAATATCCTTCCGTCAGAATAAAAGTGCCAGTTACCTTCTGTCAGCGCAACAGCACGCCAGTTAACTTTTATCATTATAAAAAGACGTTAGTTACTTTTTTTAATATGAAAACACAGTATACGAAAAATACACGTTACTTTTTATCTATATGAAGACACGTTATAATATTTCAGTATGAAAACACACGTTAACTTTTATCTGTATGAAACTAACAACACTTACATGCTCCCATAACTCCCTTTTATCCAAATAGTCATATGGCGTTAGCTAGAACAGAATACTGAAACTGTCTCAAACACTGGAGGGTTAAGCGTGACACAAGCAACACTCAGGCTCCTGTGACTCACTCTGACCAATAAAACTGTCTGATATTACCTGGAATGTAACAGAGAAGACCCTACCATGACAGAGTTAGTGGTGACAGCAACAACATTCTCAGTCTCCTGTGATTCATTCCTAGCCGAATCAAATCCTCTGACGTCAGCCTGAATCGAGTACTAAAATTGCCCTGACTTTAAGAAGGTTGTTATTCTTTTCTCAGGATTCAGCTCCTCACTTTCCTTTCAACTCTGCATTCATCAGTTTACATCTTTTAACCGGTACTGAAAATGGATGCAGTCATGTGGTGGCACAATTCTGATCGGGTGGTGCAGTTGCGCGGCTAAATGATCCTCAGCTCCCCTGCCCATCCCTTAGAAGGAGAATGGTGGACCGCAGGAAAAATGCAGTTTCAATCTGCAGCCAACTAGATTTACGTCCAGATGAATATGGAGTTGCAAATACTAGTACTACTACTACTACTACAACTACTGGACTGTGTACTATCCTTTTATTCCTTCACTACGATGCCGTATTTACATACTTAATTCTTGCTGCCTCAGGATGATTTTTTTCAGCTTAAGATAAACTTCTTGAACTGTAGCGACTAGATATAACCTTCATTAACCCTTCCACACGGGAAGTCTTCACGCCACAAAACAAAATCGGATGTGGATACCATTAATAAAGTACAAACCATGTCATCATCATCATCACCATGAAAGTTTTACTATCATCATCATCATCATCCTCATCATCATCAACAAAATCATCAGACCTGTTATCACACAACCATCATCACCATTTCACTATCATCAGCACCATTTTCGTTCCACCCTTTCTTTCCTGACGGCCTTTCCTTCCCTATAGAACGTTTGCGCCAACCTGACAAAGATCCTTAAACCAATTAAGTTCAGTTGGTGACGAAGTGTAGTCAGACTGGAAGATCGATTGGGCTATTAAGCAAGGAGACTCATTCCTACGTGGTAACTAACGCTTATCAAATTTCATGCAACCACAAATCAGAACTCACAATTGTGGGAGTGGCCCAGTTCCATCAGATGACGACAAACAGACTATACCCACTCATTATCATCGCTATCTCCGTTCCCCATTTACATCCACTTCACTGCCCTCCATCTAATACGTTTTCTCTCATCTGTGGGTCTAAAAACTAAATCATCGTCTTCATTATCATCTAAAACTCTTTCCAGGTAAAATACTGAGTGATAATAGTGCAGTATCAGTACAGACAACACATTTAGTGAAGATAGTACAGTATTGGTACAGTGTTAACGTCTTAGAGAGAGAGAGAGAGAGAGAGAGAGAGAGAGAGAGAGAGAGAGAGAGAGAGAGAGAGAGAGAGAGAGAGAGAGAGAGATTGTGAATGCCATCTGCAGACGACTTTATTCAACTACGAGGTAAGGGGGCGAGGGGGAGGGGAAAGTGAGTAGAAAGTCTATACTCACGCTATAGCTTTAAATAACCTCCTGACTGCCACAGCTGCATCATCATTACCATCATCATCATCATCAACATCCAAACCTCTGTTCCTATCTGAGGATGGGGTGAAGTAGCTTAGAGACTGATTGTCCTTATCACTTGGAGGACGTATTACGAATTTTACTCTTGCTCCTGCCAGACGATTTCATTCAGCTACGGAGATCATCACTGCAGCGAGAGAATAGCTACATCTAACTGCTTCTAATGGAAGATTCTCTCCTAGATGAGTATATGCGTCTGAAGATAGCAAGACTTTAAAAAATGACGTACTCGGGTGTTGTTGGGCCCCAAGCAGATCATAGGTGTGAACTGCAGGCTGAAATTGCCGTTCTCCTGCATCTCGCCATCTTCCTTTCGGTGTACAGGGTGGGAAGTGAGGGATGCAGCAGAGCCAGCCACCCAGATTTATCGCTGCCTCCACGTGAAGGTGTCCCTAAACTCGTGGTGAAAGGGTTAGAATAGCCTAAATCGTATACTCCATGGAAGGCCCTTCACTCCAATGACGTGTTTCCGATCTTATTCATGCTATCACCAGTCGACTATACACGAGTAATGAAAGGGTTAATGAAGGCTATACCTAACCCCTCCAGTGTGAAAAGTCTCTCAAAAAGTGTATGATATCGTCTGGAGATGGAAAGAACAAACAAGAGAAAGACGTCACCAGCATCAGAGGGAATAGCTACACAGGAACAATATTCGCTGCGATGACTTATTTAATTTTATGCTTGCTACCGCCAGACGATTTTATTCAGCTCACTAGGCGCCTCTCCCAGTCAACCCCTTCACATCAGTGACTTTTTTTTTTTTTTTTTTTCATTTTATTCATGATACCTTCAAGCGATTTTGCTCAGATTTCTAGAAGAGAGCTTCCGAACTGTACGGGTTGGGCACAGCCTTCACTGAGCTGTTCAGTACGAGATATTGTTCCTATACCGAACAAAATTGCTTGGATGTGGAAACAGCATAATGCCAAAAAAAAAAAAAAAAAGACGTCGCCGTATTGAAGGGATCAAGTTCGAAGCATCCTTCATAAACCCTTTCATTGCGAATTTCTAAAATTCCCCTAAGTATAGCATGTTGATTTCTAGTGGAAAAATAAATTCTTCGCTAATTTTGAAAAACTTCTTAAAAGTTATCAAAATGACTAAATCTCGTCGTTCCCGCAAGGCCAAGACCAGGCCCGCATCCTCACCCGGACCCAACACTTGTCCGGGCACCTCTCCTACACCATCATCCTCTCCGACTCCTACCACCGCCACCTCACCCACACCATCATCCTCACCCACTCCTACCACCGTGCCCTCACCTTCACCCTCACCCCGTGAACCCCTCCCTTCACCTGCCCAGGAACAGGCCGCGGTAACACAAAAGTGTAAAAAGAAAAGGAAGAAGAAGAGGAAGGGCAAGAAGGATGATCCGGAAGAGGCCGGCGACGATTGGCAAATGGTACCGAATGTTGGTAAAGAAAGGAAGGAGAAATGGAGGAAAAGAAAAGAGGCACAGGAGGAGGCGAGGATACTGGAGATGGAAAAGAAGAAGGAAGAGAAGAAGAGAAGGGAGGAAAGGATGAAAAGTGAACAAGAAAGAAAAGATGCTGAGATGCTACGTAGAGCTGAACAAATCTACTTGGCAGAAGCGAGGAAACAGAACCGGGATGAGCTGAGACGACTGGAGGCCGAGGAGAGAAAAATAAGAGCAGAGAGGCGAAAGGAAACGGAAGTGAAGAGGGCAGCAATGGCCAGAAGAAAGGCTGCGGAGGAAGAAAGAAGGACCAGGGTAAAACAAGCTAATGAAAAAGTTTTAGGCCCGGGTCAGTTCCGCACAAGAATCTTTTGGAATAGCAACTTTAAAGGTTAGTCTTGTTGAGTACTGACATGGATACGCCACTTAGGTGAATATCGTCCTCCACCCCATGTCCTGCGCTAACTGATGTCTTGTGTCTCATCTAAATTTCTGTCCAAATGATCGTCCCAAAATTTCGTCCCAGACCCCGTCCCAATAACAAACCCCACCTCCCCCATGGCAGCCACCTTGTCGTGGTGGGGGAGCTTACGTGCCCCGCTGATCCACTTAGGGTGTCCCATGTCAGATACTTCGTCAGTGAAAGCACAACAAAGAGCTGCCAAATAATTATATACTCGCATATTTAGAATTATAAGTGTGTGTGTGTGTGTGTGAGAGAGAGAGAGAGAGAGAGAGAGATTGGATGACCAAGATATTCACTGGTTTAGAGATACTCATTAATTTAGAGAAACTGACTGAGTGATTGAGAGAGGCAGACTGATTGAGAGAGAAAATGACTGAATGGCTAGATCCATTTATTTAGATATATTTTTTGCATGAGAGAAACTGACGAAGAGAAACTGATTTAGTGGGGGATGGTTGACTGACTGAGTAACTGAGAGAGACAGGCTGATTCAGAAAGTGACCGAGTTACAGTGATTCATTGATTTATATATATTCACGAACTAAGAAAAACTGACGAAGAGAAACTGACTGAGAGAGAGGTTGATTTACTGAATATTTGAGAGAGTGGTTGACTGAGTGATTGGGAGAGAGGTCGATTGAGTGAGAGGCAAACTGAGAGAAGGAGATCGAGCAATTAATTGTTTGAGAGACTGATTTTTGCGAATAAGTGACTAAGAGATTGATTAATCTTGATATCGATTAACTGATTGAGATTTACTGATTTTTTGACAGACAGAGAGAAATGACCGTTTTCGTCGATTACAAGATTATTTTTTACCTATTTAAACTTAGATCATTGTCACTCTCGCAAGTTAATTTCCAGTGCGGCTTCTGGTTCTTGCCATATTTATGCCACTCATACCTGACTTTTTTTTTTTTGTTTAATGAATCCATGAGTACTTCCAAAGTCTTCCTTTTTATGAAGGCTAATGGCATCCTAAGTTCCATTACTATAGCTATTATAAAAAGTGGAAATTAATATAGCCGGTATATATATATATATATATATATATATATATAGCTATTATAAAAAGTGGAAATTAATATAGCCGGTATATATATATATATATATATATATATATATATATATATATATATATATATATATATATATATATATATATATTCTCGTCAGCTATATGCAGCTCATAAGTCTTTTTGAGCTAGAATGGTTAAGGTTTCTTCATAAGTGTAAACAGAGGCAGAACTTAACGTCGGTACAGAAATACGTATGTTCTCTCCCAGTCGGTAAAAACGCTACTACCTGTTTACCACCATCTTCAAGAAACTCTTTAGCAGCAACGAAATATTCATGGCAGCTTTTGAATAATAATTACACCCACTAAACTGCACTAAAGCAAATAGAACTTTTTATATATATATATATATATATATATATATATATATATATATATATATATATAAGCATCTTTTTTCATTGACAGGATCATTTTACATTTCATCACCTTTCCTTTGTTTATCATTCCATCTTACTGGGAGTTTTTCACTCTAGCCATCCTTCTTAGCTTCTCTTCCTGTCTTGATTGATACCTTTTTTCAGTTTTTCACATTTCCCTCCACTCTCCTCTTGTTCTCTGACAAGTGTCTCCCTATTTCACTAACTGTTATCTTTTCGCTCTCTTCTCGTCTAACACTCTTCCTGACTATTTTTCTACACCCACTGTCTCTTTCTTATTAACAGTCAGGTATTTTCTTGCTTTTGGGTTTCCTGCATATTTCCTACCGAAAGAGGCGGATACGCCTGTTGTCGTAATTTATTGTGTGTGGAAGTCGTTGCATTTCCCAGTTTTACTTGCATTAATATTCTGACATTAGAAGATACAAGTCTGAATTTGCCTCACATAAAATTGCATTTATTATAGATCATTAGGCAGTGTACCGACGATGTATTTTCAGTGCCGTGGGTCACAGTATTACTCGTATGTTCAATGCTTACATCAGTGTACAGAGAGACTTTTCAATGGTTGCGACTATTCTCCTACCGAAGGATAACTCATTTTCTTCGCTATTGCACACAGGAAATTTAGACTCAGAGGAAAGCTGAAGGATAACTAAATTCGTCTTTTGTATCCCTTATGCATGAAACAAAAATACAAAATGTGTATATCAACTGAAATTATATTAATAAAGGAAAGATGCTTGTCTAATCTTCGATGACTGTTACACTCGTCTTTCCATTCCTCTCAAAGTTGCGAATAATTTAATTTGTTGTTATTTTTGACAAGAACCAAGTCATTTTATCATTAATTTATGTATTCATTTATTTATTTATTCATTTATTTATTTATTTATAATTCACCTCCAGATTGATCAGATTGGTTAAGGGAAAGGGTCAGTCCTGTAAAATGTTAGAGCCTGACTCCATTTAATCCATGAAAGAACAATTATCCACGATGGCATTTTAGTCTGGCAATCTCTGAACAATCTTAATCAGTTGAAGAAAACCCCTTGCCTTCTAAAGGGCTGGCAAAATTCCAGTGATGGAGAGACTGTCCTGGTTTAACCCGCCCCGTCCCATCGACGTATGGGTACGTTGCAACTTTTTGCATTTGCCAGTCCCGGCAACGTACCGGTACGTCGTGCAATTGCAAAGTGCATAATTTTGACAATTTTCAAATTTCGCGCTTGATTTGCGGTACGTATCCTCGCATGACCTTCCCCTACCTGCCACCAGGCGGGAACACTCGGCGACCCCGCGCGACCCGCGCTAACCCGCCACTCGTCCACTCACCTGGTAGCAACGGTCCTGCTCAGGCATGGCTAAGAGAGGTCTCTCACAGGGCGAAATTCAAGCCGCCCTGGACGCCTTTACAGGCGACAGTGATTCGCCACTGGACGACGAGGTTGTGGAAAAAGATTATGTGCAGCCAGAGGAGGAAGAAACCACCAGCAGTGACGAGGAAGTTCCGTCTCCCAGGAAGCGGCAGTACATGACTTACCGTGCTGCTAGAGAGGGGCAGCAGGCCAAGAAGCCACGTGCAACATCCTATGCCTATCCCCAACGTGATTTGGAACCAGAATTTGATGACGAGGACGAGGACGATGACGATGACGGAGTCGTGGGACGTGCTGCCACGTGGTATGGACGTGAGGTCATCACTCATCGTGGCCCAGAGCGCACACCACATCGGACGAGCAGGTATGGGCCTAGCATTTTGTTTGGAGAGTTAGGAAGTGCTGTGGAGGGAGTGGGGAGTGAAAGGGAAACTACAGGGAGGATTAGGGAAAGTGAGAGTGACGTGAGTGAGTCATTGCTCTCCCTAGGTAGTGTGAGGCGGCGTAGTGTATCACGTGGGCGAGTGCGGGTGTGTTCAGTATCACGTGGGGTTGTGAGGGAGGGGGAAGGTGGGGAGGAACCACTCCCAAGCACGTCTTATGCTCCCCAATATCCCCTAACACATGGTTGAGCTAGGGTGCGTGAGAAAGCACGTGGTGTTGTCATGGAGGGGGAAGGTGGAGAGGAACCACTCCCCAGCACGTCTTCTGCTCCCCAATATTCCCCTACTTCATCCCCACAGCCCCTTAATGTTCCTCAAGGCCGTAAGGGTAAGGGAAAGGGAAAGGGTAAAGGCAGAGGGAAGAGGAGTGACAGTGGGGAAGCCCTCCGCACTCCTTCTCCCCCACCTCCCCAACCAGGATCTCCTCCCCACCCAGACGAAGGCGGTGATGGGGATGATGGGGACGAGGGATTTGTGGGGTGGAATTGGGAGGATGGGAGCGATTTTTCTCCCGTCATTCACCCCTTCACTGAGCAGGGGCGCTCTGGCTGCATTGCTCCAGGAATTCACTGTAATTCCACCAGGTTGGATTTTTTCCACCTGTTTTTTAGTGAGGCATTTGTGGAGCAGATTGTATACCAAAACCAACCTGTTTGCAAGCACCCAGAGCCTTGAGAGTGAAAGATTGGGAACAAGGAGTAGGCATTCTATCATATATGATTACCCTGTCTACCTTTCAGAAATGTTCCTATTTTTTGCCCTGGTCCTTTTGATGGGTATTATACAAAAGAACAGAATTCGTGCTTACTGGACTAGGGACCCTGTTATGTTTACCGCAATATTTGGGCAAGTGATGAGCCATAATCGGTTTCAACAAATTCTAAGTCGCCTCCATTTCTATGATGCTCATGATCCTGCAAATGCGAACGACACTGATAAAATAAGGCGAATTAGGTTGGTCTTTGATCACCTGGGGCAAACCTTTCGTTCCTCATTCTATCCCTATAGAGAACTCGTCATAGATGAGAGTCTCGTGTTGTGGAGAGGCAATATTTCATTTAGGGGGAGGCGGTGGCTCAATCGGTAGAGAGGTGGCCTGTAGTCCTAACGGACCCAGGTTCGAATCCCGGCTGGGGCAGGGAACAGTTTAAGGATTTGAATTTCATTCAATCAGTCTTTACTGATCTACCAGAAGACCCGCCGACATGTCGTAAAAATACCCCCGCTAATACCAATACACCAGTCCTGTATGAGACAGCCCTAGCATGCATTCAATATGGACGGTGGGTGTTAGTGCCGAAGTGGTGACATGTAGAGGTGTATGGTATGTAGGAGGACTGCTGGGCCTTGATAGCAGGCTGTGAAGCCTATGCCCAGAGACAGACACATAAAAAAAAAAAAAAGGCACCGTTTTGGGTTCAAGATCTTTGTTATGTGCGACTGTAGGACTGGATACGTGCAAGACATAGTCTTGTACACCGGTGCACAGACAGACATAATAGAAGATCGAAGTATTGGACTGTCGGGAGCAGTGGTAAAGACGATGATAGAAGACTACCTTCATCGTGGTCACGTCCTCTACCTGGACAATTGGTACACTAGCCCTCTTCTCGCTCGTTATCTTCACACACATGAAACTGGAGTCTGCGGAACCGTGAAAGTGAACCGGCGTCACATGGCCAAGGTAAGGCAGAAACTTGCAAGGAGTGAGGTTGTCTTCTTCAAAGCCAACAACATCCTTGCAACTGTGTGGAACCACAATAGAGAGGTAAGCCTATTGTCAACGGTTCACCGCCCCTTGATGCACCGTACTGATTCAGTTGATTACCGTAGCGAGAACAGGCGTCATATCTGGAAACCTGAGTGTGTCATGGACTATAATATAAACATGCGCCTCGTGGACCAGTCAGACTCCATGATATCGACGGTAGAATGTGCCAGGACCACGATGAAGTGGTATAAGAAACTGTTCTTTCACTTGCTAGACATCACTGCTCTGAATTGCCACCACCTTCACGCCATGACAACAGGAGTTCAGGAAACCTTTGAAGGGTTTGTGAGGGAGCTCACAAGAGAGATGTTTGCACGGTATGCTGTAGAAAGGCCCCAACATCGCACCCGCACTGCCCCTATTGCACAAACTCTCCTGAGAATATCCGGCCGCCATTTCCCCACTTCTATCCCTCCCCAGCCAAACAGACCTAGGCCCCAACGCAGGTGTCACGTGTGTAGCAATTCCCGGGTGAGGCTCACGACACAGAGGAAGGACACTCGCTATGAGTGCGTGGAGTGTGACGTGGGTCTCTGTATTCACCCATGTTTCAGCGAATATCACACGTTGATGCAATTCTGATATGGTGTGAATGCGACAGGACGCTGAAACTATGAAGTAAATGCGACAGACAGACGCTCAGTGAAATTATCAGTCATGTTCATCTCCAAATATTAGTATAAAGTGCATACGGATATAACATAAGTGCAAAAATTGTATGTAAGTGTATAAATATGCTGTAAGTGGAAATATACATAGCGAGGGTTTTATGATGCGATATTCTGTCGCTCAGTGCAATAAATTATTGGAAATGCTTACGGGTATAATATAAGTTCAAATTATTGTAAGTGCTGAAATATATTCTAAGTCAAATATTCATAGCGTGTGTATAGAGATGCGATATCCTGACGCTCAGTTGAATGAATAAGGCACGGAATAGTGAAAATAGAAGTCAACAAGTGGTAAAGTGTGTAATATATGTGAAGAATTAGTATATAAGTGTGTGAGTATTATGTTGGTCGAAACATTCATTGCGAGGGTATTTTCATGCGATATTCTCACGCTCACGAATAAATAATGCCAGTAAGTATGTACAATGCAGTATAGGGGTGTAAACGTGTGTAATGTAAGTGGGAAATTATAACTGGAGTGAATAAATAAAGTAGAAGATGAAACACGAGTGTTTGAGATCGTGGTTGCTACGTGAATATGAGTTAGCATATCGATAAATGCCCTCGTAATGAATGAAAATAATTGAAAACATTTACAGTGGTGGAGGAAAGGCACTATGTAAAGGGAAAAATAATAGGAAAGTGATAAAACAATTGGGTATGTTGAAATACGAGTCATAGCGAGTGCGCTTACTAAGCTGATGCGCGCTAGACTTATGCTGCATGTCATCATAATGAATGAAAACATCTGAAAACACTTACATACAGTTGTAATTGGTAAAATGTCATTGAAACAGAAGTATACAAGTAGAAAAAATGATATGTTGACTGATACAAGAAACTTAGCATATAGCATGTTACGACTCGGACCTAACTCGCTATGCTCGCGCGATGGTACAATGCTTATTTTTCATATATATGTGTCTGAAATCCATTATATTGTTACTGTTATTGTTTATTAGTTCAAATTCAATAAACATAGAGGTGTTGTGTGTTGTTTCTCCCAGTATTCCTTACCATAGAAAACGTGAGCGCCTGGCACGTCCATTACAGAATACGATACCTGGCTCGGGGGAACTCACCTGTTCTGACCACTTATAGACCACGGCAAGCCCTTTCTTGGTGATTTTCCTTCGTTTCTCAACCTAAGCGGAAGTTTGAGCCAAAAAAAAAAATTTCCAAAAAGGCTCGGGACTGGGGGATGTCGGAGGGGCGGAAAACCTCGGGACGTGACGGGTTAAATATCAGCCACTTAAAACCGGAATATGTTTATGGCTTTTTATGATTTATGATTCATTAAAACCCCGATTTAAAAAATATGCGCATTTGTCTTTACATTACAAAGATAAACGACTTTGTGAATTTCTCTTTTTCTCTCCTAGCCATCATGTGCAGGCATGGATCTCATATTCAACGTGCCATCACCGCATTGTTCCACCACAGGGCAATATTCCAGAATGTTATAGTGCCATCTTAGCTCATTAACGTACATATGTAAAATCGTATAATCACGTAAAGTTTCGATCGCGTACTAATTTTGCCAGAAGACTGTCGGACTGTTTTAAACTATCGAGAAAAGTTCTGTGGCATTTTATTGTTCTCTCACTGATTAGTATCCAAACAACTATTAAGATGAAACTGTTATTGTTGAACGTGAACCCGGTGGACTGCAGGATGAAGTTCCCCTTTTCTGCATTTCACCTTCCTCCTTTCGTGAAATTGGAAAGTAGGTGATGGACGATTGCTTGATAGGGCAGTGAAGTCGTCCTATTATGTCAGTGCCAGATAGTGGAGACGGCCCTTTCCAAAACCTCGATTTGTGATAGTTTTTAATTGTGGTTTCAGATAATTATATATGTATTTTTTTCTTCCACATGTGCGGATGGCAAGAAAGAAAAACAAGGCATCATATACTGCCGATCAGACGGTACTGGTGCAAAAAATTAACATATCACATAGAATCATTATAAAGAGATTATATATCTATATCTATCTATGGAAGTCAGGTATAATTATTCCCTTGTACAAAGGAAAAGGGGAAAAAGAAGTGTGTGGTAATCATAGGGGCATTTGTCTTCTTAGTATAATAGGAAAAGTGTATGGTAGGATACTCATAGACAGAGTAAGAGAAAGAACAGAGAAATTAGTTGGAGAAGAGCAGGGAGGCTTTAGGAAGGGAAGAGGTTGTGTAGATCAGATATTCATTCTTAGATCTTTAGTGGAAAAGTTTCTAGAGAAGGGAAAGAAGTTGTATGCGGCTTTCATGGATTTGGAGAAAGCATATGACAGGGTGGATAGACAAGGATTGTGGAAAGTGTTAAGAATATATGGAGTAGATGGGAAGTTGTTGAATGCTGTGAAGAGTATGTACGATGGTGCGAAGGCTGCAGTGCGTGTGGATGGTGAACTAAGTGAATTTTTCTCTTTGAAAGTTGGTTTGAAACAGGGATGTGTCATGTCTCCATGGTTGTTCAATCTGTACATGGATGGGGTAATAAAAGAGGTACAAGGTAGGGTAGTGGATGTTGGAGTGGCCCTGGTGAGAGAGGATAGTGTTTGGAAACTCCCTGTACTGTTGTTTGCAGATGATACTGTGTTGTTGAGTGAAGACGAAGGGGAGCTGCAAGGCTTGGTGGATGAGTTTGAGAGAGTGTGTAAGAAACGGAACCTAACGGTGAATGTAGGGAAGAGTAAAGTGATGGTCTTTGAGAGAGGTGAAGTCAGTGAATGTACAGCGAGGTTGGATGGTGAGGAATTGGAAAATGTGAGTACGTTTAAGTATTTGGGTAGTGTGATGAGTAAGGATGGAGGTTTGGAGGGTGAAGTGCTTGAAAGGGTACAGCAGGGAAGAAAGGTTGCTGGTTCCTTGAAAGCAGTGATAGGAAACAGGGAAGTGAGCATGGAAGTAAAAAAGTTACTACATGACAGTATTGTGATACCAACTCTAACGTACGGAAGTGAAGCTTGGACATTGTTGGAAGGACACAAGTCAAGAGTGAGAGCAGTGGAAATGAGTTATTTAAGAGGAGCCTGTGGAGTCACGTGGAGAGACAGGCTGACGAATGAGGATATAAAGGAACGTTGTGGTGTGGATGTGGATGTGATAGGAAGCGTTGTGAGGAACACACTGAGGTGGTTTGGCCATGTGGAGAGGATGGAGGGTGAAAGACTGACAAAGAGAGTGTATGTGAGTGAGGTGGAGGGTGGAAGAGGGAGGGGGAGACCGAGGATGAGATGGAGGGATGGGGTGGAGAGGTATATGAGAGAGGGGGGTGTGAGTTGGGAGCAGGGCAGTGAAATGGCGGGGGACAGGGCGACTTGGAGGCGATTTGTTTGTGGCCACCCCAAACGGGATTGAGGCGTCAGGCAATAGATAGATAGATAGATCTATCTATATCTATCTATCCATCCGTCTATATCTATATATCTACATATATATCTATATCCATACCTCTCTCTCTCTCTCTCTCTCTCTTCTAGTAATGAGTCTGTACAAATCTGTGAAGAGGAAATTTAGAGATGCGCCGAACAAACATATGGGTGAATGGATGACTTGCCTTCGGTGGTGGAAGTAATTAATTGCACTCGAATATGCCGAGGTGCTGTGTGTGTGTGTGTGTGTGTGTGTGTGTGTGTGTGTGTGTGTGTGTGTGTGACCGAACTGTTGCTTGTGCATTGTGTCCATGTGCTGTTAATCGCGTTGTTGTGTCAGAGTTAGAATAACTATATTTTCCTCTTGTTCTGTGCAAATAAATTGATGTATACAGTGACAATTTCAGAAATGCAAATAGCAACATTTTTGGTTTTTCTTTATGAGACTGTTTGTAAGATCTATATCTCACACATCAGGATAATTATAGCAAAATAAGGAGTGGTCCCCATACTAATCTCTCCGGTGGAAGCCAGCAGAAAAAGTGATCACAGTGCATTATGGATAAACTGGCATGGAATTTTCATACAGAATATGATAAGAAATACATCATGAGGCTGAAGAGGTAAAAATATGTCATACATCTTCATCCTACAGAGGTTAAAGTCGTAGCGTGTGGTATCTCCTCCCCCCCTGACCTTCTACCGTTCCACCAACCATGTAGCAGGAGTGAACCCAAAATATTACTCGCACTACGATGACTCCCATTTGAACAAAATCGTCTGGTACTGGACATGTTCTGCCTCTGTGAGGCTGACGGTGAGAATTTATCAACCTGGATTTTATGACTCGCTCTCAGCTGAATAAAATCGCCGGGCGTCAGCTGGAACACTAGAGTTGTTCTGATTATGGAAAGTGTTATGGTAACAGGAATAACACCCACAAGCGGGCATGGCTCACCATCATCTGGATAAAGTAATGTGGTGTTAGTTGGAATAAAATAGGGGAGTCGGTACGACCGGTAAATTTCTGTAGCTGCTTTCATATTAAAATGATTTGGTGCTAGCTGGAATAGAATACTAAAGTTATCATGATCATGAGAGGATTAAAACTTTAAAACAGTTGTATACGCGGACTTCTTCCTCACCCTACTATCCGCCTCTCCACCACCTACTCACCAGCACGTTACAAGAGAGAAATCCTATTAATAACGAGTTTTTGGAAAAGCTCCCAGTCTGAAGGATTATTCAGTAAGCGCATAGAGTGATGACCGAAGCGGCACCAGAGCCACCTGGATTAGTTTAAATCAAATATGATATTTAATTGAAAATATTTGTTTCGATGAATAGTACCATTTTATACTTTCTGCAACTAGGGCAAATGTATTACAAAAGCTTACGAAGCAGTGAAACAATACATTTCGGTCAACTATCTTATTGATTTATCTGCATTAAGTGCCTGCGTTTTTCCTTTAATGAATTGTCCATATCCCGGAGGTAAATTGATGGTTAACTTACATTTCAGATTCTCGGTGGAAATGGAAACCTAGTGCTCTTACGCGTTTCGCTTCTCAGTGAATGTTAAACCTGAAGTAGTTGTTGTGGAAGCATACTAACTGTATTTTTGGAATTTTTATATTGCGTACTATTTTGACCCATGAAGCAGAATGACAGTAAAATATATAGCCTCATGAAGACGGGTGGAGTTTTCAGGATTTTGTTATGGCTACCGATAGGGGACTGTTCGGCAAAGGAGGCACACCAACCCGAGGTTAGGAACATGAAATTATGCCATTATTTGAAAGAGCTGTATTTCTGGGTAACAAATTGCTTATGTAATTAATTACTGCCATCAAACTTTTACCTGGCTTCAATCATTAGGACAGTAAGTTAATTATCACTTCAAACGATTTTACTCTCATAAATCACCAAGTTGACAAGCTTCCTACCGCAAAATAATTCCTTGTTGGTACTTCCTACTCAGTAGTGTTGACACGCCTTGGTTGTAGTGCCTGACCATGTAAAAAGTTAATGAATTTTAATACACGAAATTAATGTGAAAAAACGACAAAATTCTTCTGCAGGTCAGTGCAGGTGGTGCATCATGTTGGATAATTTAATTCCCTCTTCGTCATCAGTAAACTAACAATCAGTCTGTTAAAAATTATTGATATTTATAGGAAGGACATGGAAAGGAGAGAGAGAGAGAGAGAGAGAGAGAGAGAGAGAGAGAGAGAGAGAGAGAGAGAGGCAAGAAAAAAATCAATATAATGTAAGAAATGCAAAATTAGATCAAGCTTTCAGTCATACGGCATTAAGTCACAGCTCCGTCACTCAGTTATACGGACACATTATACGGATTCACGAACAAAAACTTACTATCCATCCTCTGTTGTAACTAAGACTTGATTTCCCACGCCAGACAAGAGACATAATAATACAATGCACTCCCCTCTTTTCCTCCTCCTCTCGAATACACAGAAATTTCATTATAATAATTTTCATTTCGTATCTAAGATATGGTTTTGTAGAAAGAACAGATGTATGGCATAGTTCTACACTCTCCTTGTCCTTACAAATGCATATCATGGTTACGAGGGGAAGCGTATTCCAAGTCTGTGAATTTTGATGCTTGTGAATTTTTTGAGAAGCTGGAAAAGGAGGCTAGAAAGTAAAGTATATATAAAAAAATTCTTATGTGCGTTCTTTCTATTATGCGTGCAGCGGACTCTCTGTCTCTGTCTGTCTGTCTCTCTCTCTCTCTCTCTCTCTCTCTCTCTCTCTCTCTCTCTCTCTCTCAGGTACGGTACACGGACAGTACAAAACCTTTCGTGTGTGTGTGTGTGTGTGTGTGTGTGTGTTCCGTCCTCGCTATCTCCCCCAACCAGACCAGAGAGAGAGAGAGAGAGAGAGAGAAGGGGGGGGGATGAGAGTGAACGGAGAGAGATGGGGAGGAAGAGGGGGGTGGAGTGTAGAGCAAGGTTGCCTTTTATGAACTGCTGCTGGGAGAGGGAGGAAACTGAGCTTTAATTTCACGTAGTGGCCCTAAAAAAAGCGAAGACCCTTTAAAAGACACACACACACACACACACACACACACACACACACACACACGACTTCAATGTTTATGCCTGTCATCACTAAACGGTTCTCTCCTTCAGTTTTGTTTCAAATTGCTTCCACTCTACAAATATAAAACTGTCATCCTTTATTAATTGCATTAGTTTCTCTAGTCTTTATGAACGTGCATCGTAGTTCGGGGAATTGTTCAAGGAACATTCAGTTTTTAGACTACTCCTCTGCACTTTCAAATAATATTCAGATATCTTATCTATAATGCAATACTCCTCAATATGATTACACTCAATATTTTCCTTGATATTACTTCCAGCCTCATTACTGACTCGTTCTCACCTCCACCATTTCCCAACCCCCAAGTATCGGTTACCACTATCACTACGACCACTAACACTACCACCATCCCTACCATTTCACACCACCACAAACCCCCTAAACCCGCACATTCCCCCCTTCCCTCACCATCACCTTAGTCCCTCCTCCTCGCACTACGTTAAATGAAAAAAAATTATATATATATATATATATATATATATATATATATATATATATATATATATATATATATATATATATATATATATATATATATATATATATATATATATATATATATATATATATATATATATATATATATATATATCTTTCACCACCTCTCACCACCACCACCAGCATATCAACACCCCGCCAGGAGCCGTGCGTCGATCAACCCTTATCCTCCCCACCTCCCCCCGGCCCAGCACGCTGTCAGCCCCCGGATTTGGCACGTCGGCTGAGCTTTGCAGATAATCCAGGTGAGGTCACGGAATCTCACCAGGGCCGGGCACCACACCAGGCCCCTAGTATTGTGGACTTCGAAAGATTCCAATCACAACATGCTTTCTGGTTTATTTTTGGTTTCTGATACGTTAATATTTCACTTCAATAAGCTTGATGCACACACACACACACACACACACACACACACACACACACACACACACACACACACATTAATTCCATGTCTATTTAGGTTTGTGGGACGTTAATAAAATTATTTATCACCTGTTCCTTTCCAGTTTACTTCATCCTTTAATGAGTACTGTGTGTGTGTGTGTGTGTGTGTGTGTGTGTGTGTGTGTGTGTGTGTGTGTGTGTGTGTGTGTTTTATGCAAGAAAGAAGGAACCAAGGGCCAGGAGGCCGCAAGATTGTTCCCTCCAAGAATATAACAAAAATAAGAAAATAGAGCCAAATTAATGATTCTTGGATTTGGCTCACTGTACTGTAATCTTGCAGGGAACAATTTTCGGGCTCCTGGATTTTGATTCATTCTTCCTTGCATTCAAAAAGATATCGACGAAGCAGGTAGTCATCATCAGAAAGTAATATGGGATTTACTGCATCCAAGTGATTTCAAGTACTGGAGAATGAAGTTTGACAAATCTACGTGGCCAGGCGCGTGAGATGATGCAGCAGCAAACACAGTAGCAAGTTTGTTTTTAATTAAACATAAGAACATAAGAAGAGAGGATAACTGCAGTAGGCCGGTTGGCCCATGCTAGGCAGCTCCTAGAAGAGTAACTGAACTACTAGAATGAGATAAGGATAGCAAAGAAGAAGGCTCTCCCCCGCCCTCCAAACCCTCCAGCCGAAGCCGGCAGGAAAAAGTCAGAAAGAACACCACGCCGTATAGAAAAACTGGCGTGGACATTTTACAGGAAAGTGTGAAAGGAGAATAGAGACTATCATAGTGCAACCTGAAAAGAAAATTTATTTTTTAATTAGTATTGGTTATAATATTTTCTTTATTCTATATCCACCCCCCACCTGTCACATGCTCATCTAGCCCATGCTTGAAACTCTCAATGGAAGAGGCAGCAACTACTTTACTAGGTAGCTTATTCCATTCGTCTACTACTCTATTACCAAACCAATTTCTACCGATTTCCTTTCTGAAACGGAATTTTTCTAGTTTGAAACCATTATTTCTAGTTCTATCCTGTATGCTCACTTTAAGTACCTTGCTAATATCTCCCTTATTTATACCATTCATCCACTTAAAAACCTCAATTAAGTCTCCCCTTACTCTACGCCTCTCTAGCGAATGCAGACTTAGTCTTTTCAGTCTGTCTTCATATGACAGGTTCCGGACGTCATGTATCATTTTAGTCATTCTTCTCTGTACATTTTCTAACGAATTAATATCCATTCTATAGTAAGGACACCAAAATTGTACTGCGTAGTCTAAATGTGGCCTTACTAATGCTAGATAAAGTTTCAGTATTACTTTAGATGATCTATTGCTCACGCTTCTCGAAATAAATCCTAGGACCCTATTTGCTTTATTTCTCGCATTAATGCACTGTTGCCTAGGTTTAAGGTCGTTACTAATCATAACTCCTAGATCTCTCTCGCGTTCCGATTTGCTAATTTCTTTGTTATCTAAGCTGTATTTAGTATCTCCAATGGTCTTGCCTACGTTAAGTACTTTACATTTTTCAACGTTAAATTCCATTTGCCAAGTTTTAGACCATTTGGACAATGTATCGAGGTCTTTTTGTAAGTAATGGCAATCGTCAGTCGAGTTAATGATACGCCCTATTTTTGTATCGTCGGCAAATTTGCTGATTCTGCTATTGACTCCTAAGTCTAGATCATTTATATATATGATAAATAATAAGGGACCGAGTACTGAACCCTGTGGTACACCGCTAGTTACTAATCCCCAGTCCGACTTAGTTCCATTTATTAATACTCTCTGCTTTCGTCCTTTCAGCCAGGATTCTATCCATTTTAAGATATCGCCGTCTATACCGTGTGCTCGAACCTTTCTAACTAACCTTTCGTGTGGGACCCTATCAAAAGCTTTACTAAAGTCCAGATAAATAACATCGTAAGCTTTATCGCTATCTACTGCCTCATAGACCTCCGAGTAGAATGACAACAAGTTTGTGAGGCAGGATCGTCCTTGCCTGAATCCGTGCTGACTTTCGTTTATAAGATTAAATTTTTCTAAGTGTTCTCTAATCTTATTTGCCAAAATTGACTCTAACATTTTTCCTACTATTGACGTTAGACTTATCGGACGATAATTCGACGCAGCTGATTTATCACCCTTTTTAAAGATGGGCACTACGTTTGCGGTTTTCCACGCCTCTGGAACTTCTCCTGAACTTAAAGAGTCATTAAATAACGTTAAAAGTGGCTGACATAATTCTTCTTTGGTTTCTTTTATAATTTTTGCATATATATCGTCCGGACCTGGCGATTTTTGAGGTTTTAACTTGTTAATTTCTTTCAATACGTCCTCCTTACTAATGGTTATTTTACTAAGAATATTTTCCGTATTCTCATGGTAAATATTTGCTGCTTGTGGGACCAGGCTTAGATTTTCCTTGGTGAATACTGATATGAAATAATTATTTAGGATGGAGCACATTTCTTTATCTTCACTGGTAATGTCACCTGATTCTGTTCTGAGTGGTCCTATCCTATCTTTATTTTTCGTTCGGTACATTTGATAAAAACCCTTGGGGTTTACTTTTGATTCACTTGCAACCTTAATTTCATAACTTCTCTTTGCTTTTCTTATCTCCCTCTTTACTTCTCTATTTAAAATTGTGTACCGGTTACGTAAGTGTTCCTCTCCACGTTTTATTTTTCTATATATTCCTTTCCTTTGGCCTATGAGAGATTTTAATCTGTTGTTTAACCATCTAGGTTCCGAATTATTAGTTCTAAACGGCTTTGAAGGAATATATCTATCTTGGCCTTCGTATATTATATTTATTAACTCGTTATACTTCTCACTGGTCGAACGTCTGTTTGGTACTGGAGCTGAGTTAATTTCCGTCACCTGGACTACATTCCTATCTACCACCTCCCCCCTCACAGACACCTGACGGACGTCCCCACGTGCTTCCTGCGCCTGACCTATGACCTGGGGATCCCCACTAACCTGACATTCCCTCAAATAGCTAATCTCCCTGTGGAATACCGTTCGAAAATAAGCTCTTAAGCCATCGAAATCTCCTAGACGAAAATTAGGAACGGTGGAGGTATTTTCAGTGGAACAGACATCCCAAATAAATTTGAACTTAATTTCTTCATGATCGCTATTACCAAGTCGTCCACCAACCTCTATATCGCTAATGATATTTTCTTTATTAGCTAAAACCAAATCTAGTATATTATTACCTCTGGTGGGCTCCCTGATATACTGATAAAGGAAATTATCCTGTACTACCTCTAGAAATTCCTTCTGACTCTGCATCTCCTGTCTGATTTCTCCAATCTATCCTTGGCAGATTAAGGTCCCCAACAATTATTACTAAGCTGGACTGTGATGCTTTCCTAATTTCCTCCCAGAGGTATTTACTATCAGCTCTACTTAATTTTGGAGATCTGTAAATTGCTCCTAAGACTAATTTCTCCCTATTGTTACTAATTTCAACCCAGACACTTTCTGTGTCCCTATTTACTTTAATGTCTGCTTTATTGTAACAGTTTAATGAATCCTTTACATAAATAGCTACCCCTCCCCCCTTTCTTCCCTGACGGTTTGACACAAAAATATTATAGCCTTTTATCTGATATTCTGCTAAAAATTCTCGAGTGTCTGTATTCATCCAAGTTTCACTAATAACGGCAATGTCTATTTTCTCTGTACAAATTAAAGCCCTCAGTTCATCCATTTTATTACGTAAACTCCGGCTGTTTGTGTAGTATACTTTCAGATTATTACTAGTAGTTATGCCTCTACCTTGGCATTTACTGTTATTTATTTTATTACTAACTGGGAAACTCTTTACTTTACTAATATAACAATTTTTTGTACTATCGCTTATCGCCCTTCTATCATCGCTTGTTCTATCATCTATCATCGCCTGCTCAATTTGAGGTGCCTGAGTGGATGTATCTACACTATTGGTTGAACTTTTGTTCTTAATTTTGCAAGTATCGATGCATCTATCCAAACATGGTAATAATGATTTCTGACTGTAGTTGCTGCATCTTCCTGTACACCTACTTCTCAATCTCGAAAAAATCCCTCCAACTCCCTATCTATCATTCCAGCTAAAACAGTAACTCCTTGCCTGCTAAGATGAGTCCCATCCCAACTATACAAGGCACTTCGTCCATAAACCGGTCCCAGCTGTCTATGAAAGGTATTGCATTATCTTTGCAATACCTTTCAAGGCGGCAATTAAACCCTATTGCCCTGCTCAACCATTCCTTCAACCCGCCACCTTGGTAAAACACCAAGCACTACAGGGGTTCCTCCCTCTCCCTAACCTTTTCTAACATCAACTTGTACCTTTTCCACAGTACCTCACTCTTACGGCTACTAATATCATTGCCTCCTACACTGAGGCACACAGTGGGTTTGTCACCACTTTCCTTTACGATATTTGAAATTTTATCTACCACATTAGCCACCTGGCCCCTGGAAGACACACATGTTTAGCGAGTGGAGTATACATGGCCCTGTTCAGATATCTCACCTGGGAGTCTCCAACAACAACAACATTTTTCTTACCTTTCTTGTTCTGTTTATACTTACCTGTACTGGAAGTTCTCTCACCGTCCTTCTCCTCTACTTCCCTCTCTGCCTTCCCTTCACATTCGTCCCGTAGTGCATCGAATGTATTAGTTGTCTTAATTTCCGTTTGCTTTTTAAGAGTGAACTTCGTTGCACCCTTGTTAACTAGTGTCCAACCTTCAGCCTTTTTCTCTTTCTCCTCCAACATCTCCTCCAACAATTCCCTCATTTGTGCCTTCTCCTGCCTGAGAATTTGTACCTCCCGCTTCAGTTCGAGAAGTTCCTCCTTTAATTCAAGGTAGTCCTTTTCAGTACCTGCAGTGGGGACACAGCTCTCTGCCGAGGAAGCCATTACGCACTAGTTCACACAAGGTAGCACACACTATCACGGGTCACTACGGGTCACCACAACACACACACTCACGGATCACTAGCACAGCACTATCGCTGATCACTACAACACACTAACACAACCACTATCACAGATCACTAAAGCACACTAGCACAACACTACCACAGGTCTCTAGCACGTCTTTTGCTTCTTGACTACGACTTTTTCTTATACTCAGGGTGTCATAATTTCACATTACACAACTTGAGTAGGATCTCTGGTTGTGTAAGAATTAACTAGGCTGTATAATTATAACCCCTCTCGTTCGAAAAGTCTCCTAAGCTGAATGAAACCGGTTAGAGATAGTGAGAAAAAATATGCATGATGTTCCGGCTGAAGGGGTTAAGAACGAATACAAGCTTCACTGGTGGAGTAGCCTTCCCCCATAAGCCTCTTCATTATGGTGACGTATTAATTTAATTTTTGTTTCCTGCAGATGATTTTGCTGAACAGAGACTCCTTGTACTGGAGAGGGTAATGAATACTATATCCTGTCCCTTTAACATGTCTTTGCCTAATTAATTCATAATTATGAAGACAACAAGAACAAAAAATTCTAAGTTTCAAAGTGAAGTGGGCTAGCTAAAAAGCTGGCCCACTTCACTCAGAAACTCAGAAACCTTCCTACCTTTGCATTAGTGTTTGATACTTTAAACCCACGCCTGACATAACAATCAAACTTCACTGATTTCAAAATGATATTCCACTCACTTGATAATGCTTCTGAAAATATGTTGTTTCTCTTTTGTCAGGTCGGTTCGGCAAGAGAAGGGAGCCATGGACGATCTAGAGAAATTGCCTGTCATTAAATCTGGCGTTGCCCAGTATCTCCCAGCGAATATCAAGGTTTTTCTTCCCCTTGGCCCCATGCTACGGCTCCTGTCTCAAACAAACATTAAACTGAACATTTGTAAATCATTATCGTTAGTTTCTTTTTATATCAGATATTTTCCTTGTTATTAGCCTTTAACACACGCACGAAGGAAACAATGGAACGTTAGATGATTTCACTAACCTCAGGAATTATCTCTCGTATTGTAATTTCAATCTCCATTTACGTTTTCATTACAGTGACACATTTTTAAGTTTAACTTTCCCAATTTATATTACACTCAGGTGATTCCCCTCCCCCCCTTTCTTTTTTATTTGGGAGAGGCCTATAATAATGAGGGAGTCAGAGTGTCTTGCCGGGTTAAATACGTTTATTTAATAGGATACAATTTTCAGCCCATTACCTGCACCTTTCTTTTTATTCCTTTTAGCTCACTTTCCCTAGTCGTGTAATGTACAGATATTTACTTTGCTCGGTGTACTCAGTATTTAATAACTAATACCGTCGTAATAATACGAGTACATGTTCATATTCTGCCCTACCTTATGTCCCTGACTTTTGCCTCTTCGTCCTCTGGAGAAGGAAATGTATAGAGCACCCAGTACTCTTCACTTTTTCTACTAATCCAAGTATATAAATGAAGAAAATTTATGCTAAACTCTCAAATGTTGCTTACAAATGATATTTATTTATTCAGCTAGACGATATTACGTAACTGAGGGCGAGTACAGAAACCTTGGAGTGTTAAATGTTTCAATTTACTCTCATAGGTGCGTCAACTCTGCTCATTAAGTCCAGACGATTTTATTCGGTTAAGGGTTAGCCATACGCCCCTGAGAGCGTTAAGAATACATACGATTAAAATAAAAAAAATATATAATATTTTCTCGATACCTATATCAGTAATATTCATGTCCCGTGCTGTGACTCGCGCCCTCCTAATTCACCTTTTCAACATTTTTCCCTAAAAGTTGGGTAATTAAGAGAGTTGGTGACTGGCCGGCATATCAATTAGTCTTTAATTAGTGGAAGCCTGACAACTGCCACACTTCACACGGCAGGTGGCTGAGGCTGAGACGGAGATGGAGCCAGAGAATGAGGAGGAAGTGAAAGGGAAAATAGGACAACTGACGATAAATACATGAAGATATTAGATAATATAGGATGTAAAAGGGAAAAAAGGATAACTTTGGTGGTACATGCATGGAAATAGTAGAAATGAGAAGGTGGGGTAATGGACGATAGGATAAATTTGGTGAAACTGGCATAGATATTAGAGAACGAGGAGGAAATGAGGGGGAACATACTGTAAGAGAATTTTTTTCATACATACTTAATTTTCTTGTTACATACAGTGATATATTAAAAAATGGGGGGATGGAGAAATAGAAGATGAGATAACTTTGATGATACATACATGGAAAATATAAGAGAATAAAGAGGTGGCAGAATGAAAAGCAGGATAACTGGTGATGTGTATGAGGAGGTATAAACGAATAGTGGCAGAAGTGGAGATGGAGGCACAGAAAAAAGAGAAGGTGGAGAAAATAACGGGTAAGTCTGGTGATACGGAGATGGAGGCAAAGAATGAGATGGTGAAAGATAAAACCGAATAACTTTGGTGATATATGCAGGTGTAAGAGAACAAGAGTCCGATAGAGAGGTAGAAGTGAATGTTTATTAACTTTGATGATACCTGTACTGAGGCGTAAGAGTATGAGAAGATGGAAGAGAAAATAGGATAACTTATCTTGATATGTATAAGGAGGTGCAGAGGGTCAGGGATGAAGGGGAAGATGGTGACAGAGAATGAAGAAATTGTGGAAGTGAACACAGAATAATTTTGGTGAGACATGAAGATGTATTCGAAAATGGGAAAGGAGGTGGAAGACAAAACGGGTAACTGTAGTGATGCAAACTTGGACGTGAAAAAGAATAGGGTAGGAAACGTCACGAAACATTAGAAAAAAGTAGGTGATACAGACATATATAACTGTAGTCTTTGAGGAAAGGGAAGCGTCAGAGAATGTAATAAGATTTTGTGATAAGGAAAAAGAGCCAGAAAATGAAAAAGGGAAGTATGTGGAAAACTTTAGTGATATTTGCATGCAGGTGTGAGAGAATGGGAGAAGAAGGTATGGGAGATATAACTGTAACTTGATGACTCGTACATGAAGATGCAGAAGAATGGCTAATGAGGTGCAAAAGAAAATGAATGACTTTGGTAATAATCAGGTGGAGAGAATGGGGAAAGGTGTTATGGGAAATAGAGTAACTCTGGTGGCACGTACTGGGAGGTGTAAAAAACTGGGGAAGAAGTCGTCATGGGAAGCAGGGTAACACTGGCGATACAAACAAAAGGGTGGGAATGAATGGCAAGGAGGTGTCAGGAAAAACAGAATAATTCAGTGTCTCCCCTCTTAACAGAGGTCTTGCAAAAATTGCCTATTTTTGTTTAGAGGTAGCAAAAATAAAATAAAACGTCATAATACTGAATGACTGTGAAATGTAATATCCAGTGATTCAAAATATAAAGAAAATAAAGCAAATACATTACTATGAGGAACACTCTCAGCTCGCAGTAAAACAATGAGTCGTAGTTTGATGAGTATAACAAGGCTGAGGAGGTTCTGAGTCATTTCCTTCGGCATAATAGCTACATTATAATAGTTTTTGTAGGTTGGTCCTATTTGCATGGTATGGCCATCATATATATATATATATATATATATATATATATATATATATATATATATATATATCTATCTATATATATATATCTCTCTCTCTCTGTCTCTACATATATAGTAACTTGTAACAGAATATGACAATAACATTTTTTTTTGACGGGGGGGGGGGGATGGAATTTTACTACCTTTTCACAGTACAAGCAGCTGTTTACTCCGCCTCTCTAGTCACACCACATTCTCTCGAGTGTTTCAAAGTACAAAGAGAGGAAAAGTAAAAGTTAAGTACCTCGGAGGAATATAGCACCTTCTCGTAATACATTTAATTTCTCTCCTCGCTGTTCTGGGCACAGTATAACGAAAGAGAAAACAACATTTCATCCTGGAGAGAATGTACCATCTTTCCAAAAGCAAATATTTTCTCTTCTTCCTTCTCTGGTAATACTTAATTTTCTTGAGGAATGGAAAAATGATACTAATCTTGAGGGCATGTACCACGTTCCCGTAAGACAGATAGGCGCCCATTTCTCGCATGCATACTCCTCTTTCAGTGTCCTCGCTTGTTTCATTTCAGCTACATATCAGCTCCATACATCTGCCAACTCCTCTGATCTATTGATGTCCTCCTTCACACCCGAAGCGTTTTTCCTTGCATCGCTCTGTTCATCGCATTAGCTCCCTTCCTGTACTGATACCTCTATCTTGTATATATGCCAGCTCCTCTGCACTGCTGTATATTCCTCTTTTCTCACTCAGTGGACGTATTCCGCTTTCACCGTTCCCTCCTACGGTTTCTCCACTGCTTCCCTGTGATTTCATACCCTCACTTCATCTCGTACATCCCATTTCTCCTTTTGGGACATCGTTAACTCAAATTTTTATCTATTTCTTCCAAGAACTGCTCGTTGCAACTCATAATGTAAGCATTAAAGGCAGTGTGCGGGCAGTGAAGGATGTGTTCAAAAATCTCAAAACTTTTCTCATACCGTTGGTGCTGGACATCAGGGGATCTGGCATGTCAGTTTTACAAGCATCAAAGGAATATGATGGGTCACTGTGGAATTACAGCAGTGAACCTCGAAATGGCCGACTTATAACGACTACTGACTGTGCTCTGTAATCTGCAGGCTTCTCTTCTTTTCTCCTTATGCTGACATAGAATTGAAATAATGGCAGTGGATATACTGGAAATGTGTTGATGGATTTCATCCGGTCAGCACTCACCTTCATAAAAGCTTATTCTTACTATTCTCCCCTCTCATCCACCATGCAGTGTTTAGGTAAATTACTAATAGGATGGAAGAGAAAAGCTGCGTGAGTTGTCGTCAATCGTTTAAGGATTAAGTCTTCGTAGCCTGGAAGGATTTAACATGTACACGATTTGATTTACAGATTATTAACGTTTCTAGCTTCAGCAAACTGATTTATGTAAAAAAAGATTTAATCTCTCATAATTAAGCTTCACCATCTCATCACTTTGGATGACGGAGCACCAGTCTTGTAACCACTTTCAATCCAATGATGTACTTCATTACTTTGTTCTCAGACCCTCTCCCCCGAGACGAAGTTTAGAAACAGCAATCACTGAGTTATGGAGGGGCCAATTATCTTATGTAAGCCAACCTGGTCCGGCACCACACACCAGCCTATGTTGTTATACAACGGGACTCGGTATATGTCGTGAGTTCGTAGGTTATGTATCTTTTGAAATGTTTGGAGAAAATTGAAATTCGATGGGCTGGCTTTGGAACGGGATTAGCACCTCCTATTTGCTCTAGGTCACACGGTTCTCAAGATATTTAGTTGTTTCTTAATTTGAGGTCAAGTAAGTTTTCAAATTTTGATAATTCCATTGGAATGTGTAAAGGACAGTGAAATTTGCGAGTTGATTTCAGAGGATAGTCACCACCCCACAGTTTTGCCGTAGGTCGCACGCTTTACAAGATGTTCGAGTTTTTCTAAGATATCAACTAATTTTGGTATGATCTGGACAGCTACGGTAAATATAGACAGATATGAGAGTGAGTTTTGGTGGGATAGGTTTGAAAATATATGGAGTACTGAATAACAGTAAAACGATACACGGATGGATAGATATGTAGATCCTAATTAGATAGATGGGAGTGTGGTTGGATGGATGGATAGATATGTAAATCCTTATTAGATAGATGGGAGTGTGGTTGGATGGATGGATAGATATGTAGATCCTTATTAGATAGATGGGAGTGTGGTTGGATGGATGGATAGATAGATAAATGAATACTCGTATATGGATAATGGTGGCATCCAACCACTTTATGGTGTGAAGTGGGGAGATGCCAATCATTGCCATAGGATCTGTTCTCTCTCATTCTCTCGTGATATTGAAAGTAAACGAAACCTTTCTTGCAAGGTCATCGTGTTTTTATATTTACCCTTTCTCCGACAGTCCGACGGGAAACAGCATGGTTCTTCATTACTTCCAGACAAGTTTATTCACCTCAATACTAGGGTACTCTCCTGGAATAAATAAAAAAGTCAAGCAGCAATAACTACAACGGCAGAAATAGCTATGTTATCATTGTGAAAAAGTTGAAATTCATAGTCACGATGCCCAGGACCAAGCCTCCGAAAGGGAAATGAGCTGCCTGCAAAGCCAGCCTGGTTAGACTTATCTTACCCTTCGTGGTACTGAGAAAAGTCATACGAAGCCCGTAACCTGAACTGTCTCATGATAATATAATGATGACAACCTTATCAGCAGTCATCGCTATTATTTAAATAGAAAAAAAATATTCCAAAGGCCACTATGGCAATGTTCATTATCCAAAGAGATCCTCCGGCACGAGGCAGCGACAGTTCACAGAATTACCTGGCTCTCAGAATCAGGTGTGAACGTCCAGCTGAAAGCCACGTCCACCAAACGCAGTGTGAGTTCGGTGTTGAGGATCTCCTGTTAAAGACGAGACTGGAAGGGCTGAATGCCTGAAAAGGGTAAAAGGGAACACAGATGCTCCCACGGAGCACGATGAAAATCAGTGCGGAAGGGAAGAGCAGCTCTAGCAGAATGTTCTTTTGGATAATACTTCATACTTTCATAAATGCATCCCGTCACTTTTAACGACATGCAGTACAAACTCACCGCACAGTTACAATGTTACTAGAGTCAGTGACCAGTGGCATCACCAACTTTCTTAAAATTTTGATAACAGTTGCAGAGGCCGTAGTTAGAACTGCAAGCCATGAAACTACCGGCCTGACGATGCCACGATTCGAGTCCTTGTGCGGAAAGCTGTTGTCACTCGATTCAACTGTCCATCCATTCTTTTTAGGATGATAGGCTAAACTTAGTTCTTACGATAACAACTAGAAGAGGTAACTGTGGTAACAAGGATGAAGTTGTCTTGTATTCCCGGGTAAATAACCCTACACAGGTTCAAAGATCTAACTATTGGATATGAGCACCGCAGTTACGTGCCTCATGGAAACGCCTCAGCATTTACCTGATGAAAATTACCATCCAGAGAAGAATAAATAAATAAATGATGAAGGTAGTAGATTTGAAGGTTCACTATGCTCTTTGGTTTTGTATAGCCTTTAAAGATTCATTCGCAACAACGCAGTCTGAATGATTGCTTTCTGGATATTTCAATCGTTTGCTTTAAGTTTGCAACTTGACATCTGTTGCTTGGAGGCTGTGCTGAGCCGCGATTAAGTTATGTTTTAAGTCAAGTCGTGCGTCTGTGGAAAGCCCAAATAATTTTACACAAACACTCTGAATCATTTTAAGAGACTTATACGTTCTCAAGTTTCATCCGAGCATTCCTTTGTTCCACCTTTTTAATTACCGTAAATCTTATCACCTTGTTTTTATGCGTAAACCTACTTTGTGCATTCGGCGGGAGCCTTCTGAAAAGCATCTTAAATAGGTTACTGTGTGCTTGGATCAACATCGTCGTGTCTGCTGCTGATCCTTAACCAATATTTCCGAGCAAATACTACAAAATAACATGAGAACAGGCGTGGATTCAGCGAAAGGCACCAACAGTATATAAAATACAATTTATATCCATTCAGCTCATCTTACGTTTCTACTGTATGTTCAGAAAAAATAATAGTAGGCTACATATATTGTCATGCTTCACAGTTCCATGATTGCTCCCATACCCTTCCTCTTCCTCAAACTCCTATGCCTTTCCCTTCCATACCCTTCCCCTTCCTCTCACTCATATGCCTTTCCCCTCCATACCCTTTCTCTTCCTTACACATCAATGCCTTCTGTCTCCCACCCATTAACACTAGACGTCAGAGTTTTAATAACGAAGTGTGAAAGAAGAATTTGGGACCAATCTCAATATTTAGGTCTTCGTGCAAAGCGAGGCTCGGCAGCCGCTGCGATAATTAAGGTACTTGGTGAGCCGTGGTTTAATATGGAAAAGTTTTATCATTCCTCACGACTATAAGAATATAAGTTTTCACACGTGCACACTCACTCATAAGCACAGAAGTTGAAAACCTTTGAAAGGAACCAACTTTTAATGAGATGCCGACTTGAAAACCTTTGCCTGTAACAGAATTGCTCAGACAAGCGTTACATGGAGTGTCTAGCGTAAATGAAACAGTGATGAACAACTCCAAGAACCGGATTCACAAGCAAACTTTACGATCAGTTCGGCCTCGTAACTCAAATATATTAAGCGCATGAAGAACGAGAAACATGGGCAAAATCAGCTATATCCGATACATTGTTCTTCCTGCAAAAACAAATGTGAGTTGACAGAAGGTAATTTTAAGATTATTCGTGCATCCTACCGCAGCTGGAAAAAGAGACGACAATAATTTTACTCTGCGCCAGAATTGTTCCTCATGTACCTTATCTCGCATTTTGAACCAGGGACAGTATCAGTATAAATCGGAAATCTAACTACATCTTTTATATATTCGTGGATCACAGTTACTTGGTCATGATTATCTAAGAATGGCATCCCTGTTCATCCACACTACGGCAACTAACCATATGAATACTCGTACGTCAAGGGCAGGCTATCACGTATACCAACAACCAGACCTCTGCCACAAAACTACTGTTTTGATCTTCAGCCACGGGGGTTTGTCTGTGAAAATGTAACTGAGAAAAACTGACTCATTAAAAGAAATTGAAGCTAAAAAGAAAAATAAATAAAAATATGTTATAAAAAGTATTGTACGTAATCCAAATCTGCTTAGTGCTAAACAACATCCCATAGATTATTTGATGATGCAACAGCTCGAACACCATGTTCAAAAAGTATTAAGCCTCTAATTTCATTGGCAACACCGAAAGTATGTAAATCTATACTGTGCGGTGACTTTTCAATTTGCGTAAATCAAACTGCAGTTGGATGAGTTTATTCAACCTAGGGAGGATGCCGAGTAATGAAGGGACTAATGAAGTCTATATCTGACCCCTCCAGTACAAGTCTCTTCTAAAGTGAATAATATAATCTGTAGATACCAAGAATGTGAAAAGAGGACGTCATAGGAACTGACCTGATGAAACCCGCTTCATTGTTGTTATTTTCGCAGCTTATGGGGCGATAATATAATAATCGTTTTGCTTATTTTTTACCAGAATAATTACCATCCTATAACGTGAGTGAAAATCATCATCATCACCGTCGTCGTCGTTATGAGCGTTTTTCCAGCATAAGGATAATGTGAGGTAGGATCCAGTGGGTTAGAGAACTCCTTTCTGACCGAAGGGTCGGAGGATCGAATCCACACAAGGGTCATTGGTAGACATCAGGAAGGGCATCCGGTCATAAAATGCTACGTGCTCCAATCCAAAGTCCTCTACCCAGGGGCAACGCCTTAGCCCTTCGGGGATACCTGGCGTTAAAAAAAAAAAAAAAAAAAAAAAAAAAAAAGAGAGAGAGAGAGAACTGTCAACAAAAGCCCAGTGAAATAAGCGATGCACTGGTTCACACACCTTTCCAGCCCACGAAAACCTGGCTCCACCTCACAAACCTAACAGGCAAGCGACAGTAAAACAAAAGTAAAAAGTAAATAAATAAATAAATAAATAAGAGAAATAAATAACTGACTGATTTAGCGTGAGGGCAGGGCAGGCAATTGCTCATAATCACACTTGGTCGAAATTGCCTCCAGAATTTAGCCCTTCTGGGAAACGCTCCTGAAATTTTCTCCACGTCTTGAGGATGAGGGATTAGAAGCAGCACGGGAGAGGCTCAGGAGGAGGGGGGGGAGAGAGGGATAGGGGATGGGAAGAGAGACTGAGGAGGAAGGGGAGGGAAAAGAGGAATAGGGGAAGGAGGGAGAGGCTGAGGAGGAGGGGGAGGGGAGAGAGGGGGAGGGGAAGAAGGGAGAGACTGAAGGGGAGGGAAGAGGGGGAAAGGGGAGAGGCTGAGAGGGAGGGAGGAGGTGGGAGAAGATATGGGGGTAGAGTGAAGAGAAAAGAATAGGTGGAGGAAGAGAGAGAGAGAGAGAGAGAGAGAGAGAGAGAGAGAGAGTCAGACACAAATAGACATACAGACAGACAGACAGACAGACAAAGAGGCACAGGAGGCGAGAGGGGGAGAGGGGGAGGGCGAGAGGAGGGGGGGGAAGGCAAAGGAGAACTTGTAAAGGGTAAAGGAGTGAGGAGGGAGTGGCTGGGGGAGGGGGAGCGTACAGAGGAAGATTGGTTTGTGGAGAATAAATCTATAGTAGGACTCGCGCACGTTTGCGGCTGTGGTGTGGTCCGCACCTGTGTACAGTGTTGCCACGTTTTCTATACCGTTATCTCTCTCTCTCTCTCTCTCTCTCTCTCTCTCTCTCCTGGCGGGAAATGTGAGCCACCCTGAGTACTTTTGATTCTTTTATAAGTTATTTATAATTGTGCTTTCATCTGTTAATTTGGTTTTGTTATATTTAGTAGTAGATGGAGTGTCAAAGTTACTGTCTGCTGAGAGGTTTGTTACGTTACTGATTCATACACCCCGACGTAGTGGGGTGTGGGTGTAGGTGTGGGTGGGAGTGTGGATGTGGGTTTGTTGGGGTGGTGGTCCAGGGGGGTGGGCACGTGTGAAGGGGGATTTGACCTGAGACACCCAGGAGGGATTAAGAAGGGAGGGAAGGGGAAGGGGGGGCTGGATTCACCTACCACATGGCGGGAAATGTGAGCCACCCTGAGTACTTTTGATTCTTTTATAAGTTATTTATAATTGTGCTTTCATTTGTTAATTTGGTTTTGTTATATTTAGTGATGCCGACAATGCATTCAATGCATGCCCCTCTCCTGCCTCTCTCTCTCTCTCTCTCTCTCTCTCTCTCTCTCTCTCTGTAGGGAAGCTATCTGTCAGTGCTGCCACTCACAAGAATTATATGAATTATTTCTTTTACTTTGGATATTGGCATATTTTTCTTTTTTCAGGCTCATTCTATTATATCCATAACTGTAATATTATTAACCACCCTAAAACTACGCTAAAAAACATTAAAAGTGACTGCTATTTCTTTTAGCAACACTGTACAATATGTATGCCATGTTTCTGTGTTACTGTATAAATATTTTATGCATAATTAGATTACTGTTGATTCATCCATCAAAATACACAAGTGTAAGTTTTATTCATCTGAATTTATCGAATTTGTGATGCCTTGTACATAAATAGCTTCCGTTTCACATCGCAAGTTGAGGAAACGTGGCACCATTGTAAACAGGTGCGAGCCACACCACAGGCGCTTACGGGCGCAAGGCCGACTATAGTTAGTGGAGGAAGGAGGAAAATTGGGTATGAAGGAATGGATTCGAGGCCTTGAGATGGATTTGCTTTATTTTTATTTTACTTTCGTTTTTTGGCTGAGAATAAGCTTTCTCCGACTTCTTTCATTGGGTAACTTACATTTTTCTTTTATTGTTGCCTGACTACTGAGGATTCTGTTTAACTTAGAGATTATTTTCAAACTGAAGGTGTTACATTTAGCCTCTACTAATTCCTTGAACACGAGAGTCTTCTATACATAGAATAAAGGCTTCTGTTATGGCAAGCCTTAAAAGAAGAAAATAATACATCAGGGTGACAGGGTTAAATACTGAGTGTCGTGCTCTCTATAGAGGAGTTCATTATATAGTCTTGACTTTGTTTGGCTGGGAGAAGGAGGGAGGTGAGAAGGCAGGAAGAAATCAGTAGGATAGAAGTCGTGGAAGCAATGAAGAAAGTTAAATTTGGGAAAGCCCCAGGAATTGATGGAGTGTGTGGTGAAATGTTGAAGCACGGGGGAGAGATAGTATAGTCGGAATCCCGGCCGTTTGCGGGTGAGGTGTGGCTCGCACCTGTTTACAATGGTGCCACGTTTCCTCAACTTGCGATGTGAAACGGAAGCTATTTATGTACAAGGCATCACAAATTCGATAAATTCAGATGAATAAAACTTACACTTGTGTATTTTGATGGATGAATCAACAGTAATCTTATTATCCATAAAATATTTATACAGTAACACAGAAACATGGCACACATATTGTACAGTGTTGCTAAAAGATATTGTAGTCACTTTTAATGGTTTTTAGCGTAGTTTTAGGGTGGGTAATAATATCACAGTTATGGATATAAGATAATGAGCCTGAAAAAAGAAGAAATATGCCAATATCCAAAGTAAAAGAAATAATTCATGTAATTCTTGTGAGTGGCAATACACATCCATCTGGCCTAAAATAAATGTCCCAAGAGAGAATGAGGAGATTCAATGTCCCAAGAGAGAGAGAGAGAGAGAGAGAGAGAGAGAGAGAGAGAGAGAGAGAGAGAGAGAGAGAGAGGCATGCATTGAATGCATTGTCGGCATCACTAAATATAACAAAACCAAATTAACAAATGAAAGCACAATTATAAATAACTTATAAAAAGAATCAAAAGTACTCAGGGTGGCTCACATTTCCCACCACGTGGTAGGTGAATCCAGCCCCCCCTTCCCCTTCCCTCCCTTCTTAATCCCTCCTGGGTGTCTCAGGTCAAATCCCCCTTCACACTTCCCCTCCCCCCTGGACCACCACCCCAACAAACCCACATCCACACTCCCACCCACACCTACACCCACACCCCACTACGTCGGGGTGTATGAATCAGTAACGTAACAAACCTCTCAGCAGACAGTAACTTTGACACTCCATCTACTACTAAATATAACATTACCAAATTAACAGATGAAAGCACAATTATAAATAACTTATAAAAGAATCAAAAGTACTCAGGGTGGCTCACATTTCCCGCCAGGAGAGAGAGAGAGAGAGAGAGAGAGAGAGAGAGAGAGAGAGAGAGAGAGAGAGAGAGATAACGGTATAGAAAACGTGGCAACACTGTACACAGGTGCGAGCTACACCACAGCCGCAAACGTGCGCGAGTCCTACTATAGCAGAATGGATGTGGAAGATGTGCAGATTGGCCTGGGAGGAAGGTAGAGTTCCGGAGGATTGAAAGTCAGGTATAATTATTCCCTTGTACAAAGGAAAAGGGGAAAAAGAAGTGTGTGGTAATCATAGGGGCATTTGTCTTATAGTATAATAGGAAAAGTGTATGGTAGGATCCTTATTGACAGAGTTAGGGAAATAACAGAGGAATTAGTTGGAGAAGAACAGGGAGGCTTCAGGAAGGAAAGAGGTTGTGTAGATCAGATATTCATTCTTAGATCTTTAGTGGAAAAGCTTCTAGAGAAGGGAAAGAAGTTGCATACGGCTTTCATGGATTTAGAGAAAGCATATGACAGGGTGGATAGACAAGGATTGTGGAAAGTATTAAGAATATATGTAGTAGATGGGAAGTTGTTGAATGCTGTGAAGAGTATGTATGATGGTGCTAAGGCTGCAGGGCGTGTGGATGGTGAACTGTGTGAATTTTTCTCTTTGAAGGTTGGGTTGAAACAGGGATGTGTCATGTCTACATGGTTGTTCAATCTGTACATGGGTGGGATAATAAAACAGGTACAGTCATGGACAAAGAAACCCGGACACTCAGGGGCTGAGCTGATAGTTTCTTTTTCCTTTTCGATTTTTCCACTAAATCTTCGTCCATATGAACCGTACCCCCCCATCCCCTTCCTTCCCTCACCTCCTCTCTGTCCTAGCCATATGACCTGGGAAAGCTGGTCATTCCCAGGGGACAAGTAGACACTTCTCACCTCTCTCTCTCTCTCTATCCCTGATATATATATATATATATATATATATATATATATATATATATATATATATCTGTGTGTGTGTGTGTGTGTGTGTGTGTGTGTGTGTGTGTGTGTGTGTGTGTGTGTGTGTGTGGAATAATTATAAATACATATTTCATGGCAAGCTCTCAATCGGAAAGTAAAGATGAGGAGAAATCTAAACGCTTGCTTCCATCCTTTCTTCTCCCCCTCCTCCTTCCCCCATCTACCATCTCTCTCTCTCTCTCTCTCTCTCTCTCTCTCTCTCTCTCTCAATCTAAACCCTTGCTTCCGTCCTTTCTTCTCCCCGTCCTCCCTCCCCCGTCTACCATCTCTCTGTCTCTGTCTGTCATATATATATATATATATATATATATCTATATATATATATATATATATATATATATATATATATATATATATATATATGTGTGGGTGTGTGTGTGTGTGTGTGCAATTATTATGATAACGAATGGCATGCTCTGAACTGGAGTGTAAAGATGAGGAGAATTGGCGAAAATGGTGGCAGAAGGGAGCAGGCAAGTATGAAGGTGGAGGTTAATTGGCCCGCAGGGAAATAATGACAGTTCCACATGCTGACGTCTCGAGAGGATTTCCTGCAGTTGTTCCCTCTAAATATGTTCCAGTGCTTTAATTTGTAATGCTTATATCACAGTAAAGGCATACTTTGCACTGACATTATTATTCACTCCAGAATATTGAGAGAGAGAGAGAGAGAGAGAGAGAGAGAGAGAGAGAGAGAGAGAGAGAGAGATGGGGGGACAAGTGGTCACTCCTCACATCTCTCTCTCTCTCTCTCTCTCTCTCTCTCTCTCTCTCTCTCTCTATCTATCTATCTATCTATCTATCTCTATCTCTCGTATGCAGATCCAAAATCAGGAGGAGATGCCTCTCATGGGCCAACCAGCTTACTGCAGTTGTTTTCTTTAAATATATTCCTAAGTTTTATTTTATAATACTTATATCACAATAATAAAGGCATACTTTGCACTGACATTACTATTCACTCCTACAGAATCTTGAAAGAGAGAGAGAGAGAGAGAGAGAGAGAGAGCAGCTGATGAGCTTCTCATATGAACATAAGAACATAAGAAGAGAGGACAACTACAGTAGGCCGGTTGGCCCATGCTAGGCAGCTCCTAGAAGAGTAACTGAACTACTAGAATGAGATAAGGATAGCAAAGAAGAGGGCTCTCCCCCGCCCTCCAAACCCTCCAGCCGAAGCCGGCAGGAAAAAGTCAGAGAGAACACCACGCCGTATAGAAAAACTGGCGTGGACATTTTACAGGAAAGTGTGAAAGGAGAATAGAGACTATCATAGTGTAACCTGAAAAGAAAAAAAAATTGAATTAGTGTGTGTTAGCAGAGTGGCCGTAGGGAAGAGGGAGGGATGGGTTGTGATCGGAAAAATGAAGGGAGTTGCTTGTGTCAAGGATGCACACACACACACACACACACACACACACACACACACACACACACACACACACACACACACACACACACACACGGTTCAAGGTCGGCGGATTAGTGAACTGGGGTGTATGGGGGCAGGGAAGGGGGGAGGGGGAGTGCAGCCTGGCAGGTGCTATGAAGAGAGGGTAAACGGGATGGGGGGTGGGGGGGATGGGGGAAAGGAGTCGTGAACGAAGAGTGACGGACAAGCCGGGGGAAAAGAGAAAATTTGACATTTGCCTCGCCTCACCTGTCCAGGTTTCTCTGTCCATGACTGTACAAGGTAGGGTAGTGGATGTTGGAGTGGCCCTGGTGAGAGAGGGTAGTGTTTGGAAACTCTCTGTACTGTTGTTTGCTGATGATACAGTGTTGTTGAGTGAAGACGAAGGGGAGCTGCAAGGCTTGGTGGATGAGTTTGGGAGAGTGTGTAAGAAACGGAATCTAAACGTGGGTGTAGGGAAGAGTAAAGTGATGGTCTTTGAGAGAGGTGAAGTCAGTGAATGTACAGCGAGGTTGGATGGTGAGGAATTGGAAAACGTTAGTACATTTAAGTACTTGAGTAGTGTGATGAGTAAGGATGGAGGTTTGGAGCATGAAGTGCTTGAAAGGGTACAGCAGGGAAGAAAGGTTGCTGGTTCTTTGAAAGCAGTGATAAGAAACAGGGAAGTGAGCATGGAAGTGAAAAAGTTACCACATGACAGTATTGTGATACCAACTCTAACGTATGGAAGTGAAGCTTGGACGTTGTTGGAAAGGCACAAGTCAAGAGTGACAGCAGTGGAAATGAGATATTTAGGAGGAGCCTGTGGAGGCACATGGAGAGACAGGCTGACAAATGAGGATATAAAGGAGCGTTGTGGTGTGGATGCGATAGGAAGCGTTAGGAGGAATACACTGAGGTGGTTTGGCCATGTTGAGAGGATGGAGGGTGAAAGACTGACGAAGAGAGTGTATCTGAGTGAGGTTGAGGGGGGGAGACGGAGGGGCAGGCCGAGGATGAGATGGAGGGATGGGGTGGATAGGTATATGAGAGAGGGGGGTGTGAGTTGGAAGCAGGGCAGTGAAATGGCGGGGGACAGGGCGACGTGGAGGCGATTTGTTTGTGGTCACCCCGAACGGGATTGAGGCGTCTGGCAATAGACAGATAGAATAGATAGATAGATTTTTGTTCTCACAGTGAAGTTTTGTAACTTTTTCAATTTGATAGTTTCTTTACCTTTTACTGCAGTTTATAATAGGTCTGTCTTACTGATGAAATTAAAAAAAAAATCCCCATTGGCCCTCCCAGTAAGATCATATTTATTGCACTTTTTCCATCTTCATTCAGTTTTAAGTAATAGGAAAGCCATAACTGCAGGCTTAAATATCTTACACACATAACTATGCTCATTCTAAAAATTCATTCCCCCACCAAAGTATTATCTGTCTGTTATTCACTACGACGACGGACTACTTTATTCAACTTAGGAATGCTGTCTAGCGGTAAGGGGAATTTTTTAACCCGGTCAATTCGAAAAGTCACTCGTAAGCTGAATATAACTGCTTAGTAGCAGCAAGGATGCGATAAAAAATTCCACCATTTCGCTGAACGGGTCAAATTCGGCATGTTCTTTGCAACGTCCAGACGTGAGTCGTAGGAAAAATAAAAGGATACGTTGCAAAATTCCACCATTTCGTTGAATGGGCTTAATTCAGCATATATTTTTGCAACGTCCAGACGTGAGTACACTGAAAGAAAAATAACACAAAAAAAGTATTCAGTTTTGCCTGGGTGGAAAAAACTTTAATGTATATTTATGAAGCCTTTTTTCACAAATGTTAGTGTCAAAATCTGTTAAAATGAAATATGGCTTCCTGTTTTTAATTCGTTTTCTATGATGGGCTAACCTTGTTCTGTTTATACATTTCCACTATTTTTCCGGTTTCTCTGTTCCATGGTTTTATATATATATATATATATATATATATATATATATATATATATATATATATATGCAGAGACTTCACTTCACCGTGAAGATATGTATGCAAAATAACTACAGGAGAAATGGAAGGAGCGACAGTGAGTACTTTCGTATATTACATCTTCAGACAGAGTGAGACAGAAACGTAAAGAGTAGAGGTCTTTTATGCACACCCGCAGCAGGCAGTGGCACACAGAACAATGGATGACCTGAATTTTTACCTGCGGCTTAACTTATGGTCACCTGCAGCAGGGAGTGGAACACAAAAAAGAATGACCTGAATCTAAAAATGCACGTGACAAAGGAGGAGGGAGTAAGAGGGGAGGAAAGGGGAGTGGGAGGGAGGGGGAAGGGGGAGGGGAAGGGGCAAGGGGAAAGGGGGGAGGGAGGAGGGGATAAATACTGCTGCTTAACTTAAGACCTAGAGGATTAATGTTTGGTGTGTCCCACACAGGTATGACTACACCACCAGGAGATGACAGGGAACAATCACGTGTTAGTCTGGGGGATACTGCTTTAAAATTAATTCAGTTAACAATTTATTACACTTAAAATGATCATAGCTCATGTTTACATTCTTTTCATACGTGCCAGAAATTAGACAAGATTCTATTACATTTCTTTCATCTAAGCTTTTTGATCTTGCTAGAATCTTGGAGCCTGTCCAGTCAATATGCTGATCACTGGATGCTTTGTGCTGAAATAAACCACTACTCTGTTGGGCTGTCCTTACACTGTATTTATGTTGTGAGATTCTAGTTTCCAAAACTTTTCCACGTTGTCCTATGTAAAATTTGTTACAGCTTTTACACGGGATTTTGTAAACAACGCCTGTCGCTCCTTTCATTTCTCCTGTGGTTATTTTGCATATATATATATATATATATATATATATATATATATATATATATATATATATATATATATATATATATATATATATATATATATATATATATATTCTACAGAAGATTCAGTTGATGTAGTCGCAGGATACAGATGGTACAATCCAAAGATACAAAGCACTGGACAGAGATATGCAAAGAATTCTCACTCCCACCATCATCATCATCGCCATCAACTTTTTACCTCATCTATGAAAGGGGTGAGGTACAATCGAGAAAGAAGGAAAGAGTGTATAAAGCAGAGCTGTCAGGTGCGCTTCCAGTGAAAAGGGACACACCGCCACTCTCTAACCATTGCAGAAACTTGGCTCACCCTCACAATCCCAACATTCTCCACTATTTTTTTTTTTTTAAATTACAAATGTGTTTCACGCATACCTATTATATAGAACTAGTCCTACGATTATGAACTTTAAAAAGTGTGCCAAACCCATGTCATGTGGTCCTTGGTACTACATACTGCATTCCCCCCAAAATACATGGAATGCAGTCTAGCAATACAGAGAATACAGTTTAAGAATAAAGAGAATACAGTTTAATATAAAAGAGAAGTTACAGTCCAAGGATATGGAGATTTTTTTTTTTTTTTACAGAGAATGTGATCCAAAGATGCAGAAAATTAGGTTTAAGGTCACACAGGATACGGTCCATGAATACATAGAATATGGTCTAAAGATACAGTGTATACTGTCCAAGAATACAGAGAAGATTCACTGAATACTTTCCACGGATACGCCGATAATTCAGAAAAAGCAATCCCATGACGCAGAGAATACTGTCCAGAAGTAAAAAACACAGATCAAAGATATAGGAAATACGGTCCAACAATACTGAAAATACGTTCCATGAATACAGAATGCTAGTACAAGAATTTAGAGAATATTCATCTTTGTTGGCGTGTAGAAGCGACCTGAGCGATGCTTACAAAAAAACAGTATGAGACTAAGGGTTAACAGGAGAGACTTTGACCTAACTTAAAGATGAAGTAGGAAAAAGGAGAGAAGAGAAGCTGATGGAATAAGTTGATGAGAAAAGAGAAGGCAAGCGGTAATACATGAGTCTGGCAGCAGAAGCAGTAAGCAGAAGGAAGGGACTAGGGGGGATGGAGAGAGGAAACAGTGAGGGAGAGAAAAGGAGTGCCTGAAGAGAAGGAAATCATGGGGGGGGGGGGAATGGCGATGTGGAAAGGAAGAGGCATGCAATGGAGAAGGGTGTAACCAGAGCAAGTTGACATGCAGGGAGAGAGAAAAAATGCAAGAGAGAGAGAGAGAGAGGCGAGATATAGGAGGTAGGTGAAAAGGAAAGTAGGCAGGCATGTAGAAAGGTTCTCCAAAAGAAAGGACTGAAGTGGGGCAAAAAAAAAAAAATATTAAGTAAAAGTGTAATCAGTAAGGAAAGATAGAGGAGAGGAGATAGGCAAGAGAAAGACGACTACAGAGAAAGCAGTAAGGCAAAGAGGGGGAACTCAAGTTGGAGTGTAGACACGTACGGAGGAATGAGGCAAGAGGAAAGAAGCCAGGCTGGATGTGGGAGGGTGGCGGTGATCAAAGGACGGTATAAAGAAGCCTAGATGAAGTTTTCGCCTCGGTTCCACATCCCTTCCGCCTCAGGCATCGCGGATGAACCTGTCACCCCTTCTATATTATATCCAGTCGCTATCATACACACTTGTCACAATCAGCCCACTTACCACGTTATACTATTGTCACTTTTTTTTTTCGTATATTCCCAGGCATATATATCACATTCCTGATAAAGCTTCCTATAACGCATTTCACGCATATCTGCCTTGTATCATACTTCCTATGTTACACCCACCCTATGTTACAGCCTTCTCATACTATCTTCTTCCGTCCCAGTCCCCGATTTGCTTAAGACCATATTAATGCTACCTTTTTTTTCTTTTTTTTTCCCACGCTTCACTTCAGTATTATGTCATCCTTTCTTCCTCGTTCATAAAATTTCCATGTTAAGTTTGTGTACCTCGCGGTTATCTTTATTTTACTTAATCATTTTTTCTTTATAATTTCCGGCTGGAAGACTTGCTGAGCTGGGGTAATCTTTTTCTCTGCTGCCTTTGTGTTGTTCTCATAATTTGCTCACACACTCATGCAGGAACTGCCTAACCCGGCGAACCGGCCTGCTGCAGTCCCTTCTCATCTTTACCATGGCAAGTTACTTTCACCCGTTACCCTTTCCATGAGCGGAGATGGCTGGAGGCTTCGCCAGTGCACTGAGCATTACAGCCATCAGTACCAAATGTACCTCCGTTGTAGCGCTTTGTGGGGAAACGGGAAACTGGGGACATACAGCAGGAATGATACAGCATGCTGTAGATAATTAACATACCATCCTCTTAGGCAAAAACTATTTTTTTTCCTCAAGTATCAATTCAAGAAGCTCTTGTTTTGATGATACTGTTAACGTTTTGTCTCAGCTGTACTATCAAGAGAATGCTTAGATTAATGTTTGTGGTGTACAGGAAGTTTCCAGTCTTTCCCTGCGATTCGACTCGTATAACTGAATATAACTCCAGGTTCCCATTTATACTGTTGCTATTGAATCTGTAAAATAAGATGAAATCGATAAAGCCTTTACTGATACTGTACTGATATTGGCTTTAATAACTGAGAATTTGTAGGAAATCAGAACTGTGTGTGGAATGATAAATTTCATCGTAAAATAATGAAGACTGATGGATATACCCTCAGCTCGAGGTTTGCAGTCTTTTTCCTTTCAAAATAAAGTCAGTAAAATTTTCATCCTGCCATATCCTTACTTCGTTTACCAGCTTACTTATTACACCTTCCTATGCAATCTTCCTGAATCCAAAATCTTGTATACCTCACTAATGCTTTCATAGTATCCTCCCTTATGACCGTCTTCAAGACTTTAGCTGCCTCTTTAGCTTTCCACATATAACTCCAGCGTTTAACAGAACAGAATACTGCCCTTCCACACAGCCTTTCCTCCGTAACACCAGCACCAGCAGCCATAATCCCAGGTTAGTTGAGCTGTCCCCTCCTCTTCCCAATCCCTACTACCCAGCTCCTTACCCTCGCCACCACCTTCCCTCTCCCGGCCAACCTGCTCCCGTGAAGGCAATGTGGAGCTACGAGACAGTTACGGTGGCCATGATCACAAGGGGCAGCACCTCCACAGCCTAACTGTTAATGCACACACAAAGGTCAGCCTAACATACGAGGTCTTAATTTAGAGGATGGCCTGATCTAAGACACAAGATGGTTGGTTCTCCAGATAATACGGTAAGATCTACCTGAAATTATTTCGTAGATAAAGGGAAGCCACACACACTTGACGTGCAGTATACCTGTTGAGTATTCATGCATTGGACATTAAAGTAACAGTAACAAAAATATATTCTGAAAAAAAAAAAATGTTTTCACCCGAAACTCTTTGTAGTGGAAGAGTTGCTTTGTGCAATCTTGAAAATGCTTACGCAAAACAAAGACATAAATTAAAATTCGTTCGATTATTATGTTCCCTAAATATGCATAAAACTACCGTTACATGACCAAATAATTTTAAGGAAAAATAACAATAATCATTAACTGTATGTTATTTCTTGAACGCTATGACTAATAGAAGGACTTGTTCTCTAATCACATAACCTGGAGAAATACCGTGAGGTCACTTCGTGCGTGTACTTTTTCCATTCCCTGAGGATTTTTCGTAATTCTTGCACAGTGTGTACAAGTGAAATTAAGCATCTTTCCCATGATCGGGACAGATGTTCTCTTCCAGCAGGCGCGAGATGATCTCGTTCAGTTAAAAGTAAGTGTACAATTTTGTTCCTCTTCATATTGGTACAATTTACCTTCTCATGGCTGACACACTTGTAGTATTTTATCCCAGGAAACACCAGACGATTTTATTTTACCGAGAGTGAGTCATAGGAAGCTGAGACTACTAACAACTAACTTATCTGATATTAAGGCACAAGCTTTTGAAATGTAATGTGGTTGTGTATATTCAGTCATTATTTTTCATTGCCATACCTTTGCCAATATACGGTCATTTTAATGGAAACATTTGCAGTTCAGTAAAGGCCATTTGTGGTGCAGTTCATTCGGAGATGTAATTACTGGAACAATTACTACTGGACAATGTTTTCATCACGTTGGGAATTAGTGTTGAAGCGATAATAATGGACTAATTAACACGGCATGAATATGATGACGAAAACTGAGGATGGGAATTGGTTGTGATAGAGATGTGCCCAGTTAACCCTCTAATGGTCGAAACAACTCTAGTATTTTGTGTCAGTTAATATCAGGATTTTTTTTTAATTCGTGTGAGGCTGAGCATAGGAGCAAGAATGCGTTAGTACATGACAATTAACCCTCCTGCAGTGTATTCTATTAAAGCTAACGCCAGATGATCTTTTAGATGAGTAAATCCTGAGGGCCTGACACTGTTAACCCAGCATGAATATGGTGAAAGTAACTAAGGATAGGATTTTGGATGTGGCTGGGAAATGGACTCTATATTATGTCTTTCTTTCTTTCCTTCCACCATTTCTGTTCTACATAAAACCTGCTACATGCTTTTCTCTCCTGTTTTAAGCTTCACTCTCCTCATTCCCCTCTTCCGTACGGTACCAACATTTCTCCTACCATGTGGCCACTGTTAACTGTTTTTATACTGGTGAAGGAAGTTCAAAGTGGCTAAAAGGTTACAGAACAACCTCAATAACATTTTTATTGCGAAAGGTTCACATAGATATTTTATATTGGCCTGAGCGTCAGACAGTTTTACACAGCTGAAGGAAGTCCCACTTGCTGAAAGGATTAACTGAATTTTTAACAAGACTGAGGCTGTTGGATGACAATGACCTTCCGTTACACGCCGGATATTTTCATCAGTTAATCAAGCACGGAGGGTGGGAAAATAGAGTACAGCGAACGCACCAACATAAGATCTCTTATGATCAGCAGACCTTCAGTATTCCGTGGCAACTAAAGGCAGATCACGTCATTTAGATGAGAGTGGGTCACAGGAGCTTGAGTGTTCATCGTGTAACAATTGATCTTCTCTTGTTGGAACAAACCTAGTAATCTGTTGTAGCTAGCGCCAGGTGAGTGAGTATGGCAAACTAAGAGAGTTAACACTGTTACACATTATCCCTCTCATAGTCGGACGGCTCTTGTATTCTATTCTAAAAAATACTGCATGATTATATTCAACTGAGACTGAGCCGTGGAAGCCTAAGAATATTAAATCATGTAATCCGATGACGTAGTTATCGCCCGCCCAGCGAGGTCATAATGTAATCGCCTGCCTATGTGTGTGTATCTTTGTCTGTGTGTCTGTCTGTCTGTTGTAAAAATACCTATAAAAAAAAGTGGGCAAATTGTATTAAAACACTAAGGGCAGTATCCTGGGCTACCAGGCTTGTTGTTTAATAAGTTTGACGAAGCTGCGATGCAGTGCCCCAGATTACCAGAGGATTACTGATCTAGTTTTTTTTTTTTTTTTTTTTTCTAACAGGAACGTAAAGAAACACTAAAATTTGGTGGGCGAAATCCCATGACTTTTTTCGATTATTGCGAACCTGCGATGATGTGTCTCCGATTACCAGAGGATTGCTGGTCTAGTCTTTTTGGTGATAGCAAGCGGTACGCAGTCGTGGACAAATGCCTTGCTCTTTATTTTAACAGTTTTCGCGCTACCGTCTAACAATTTTCTTCAACTGAGGGAGATGTAGTGATGTGGTTAATCTAATATACTATAGCAGTAGGTGTGTGTGTGTGTTTGTGTGTGTGTGTGAGTTTGTGTGTGTGTGTGTGTGTGTGTGTGTGTGTGTGTGTGTGTGTGTGTGTGTGTGTGTGTGTGTGTGTGTGTGTGTGTGTGTGTGTGTGCAGCCGAAACTTCACATTCAAATCGCACCAAAATTGGCACAAAAATCGCAAGAAAATCGCTGATGTGAAAAAGCTTGGTCCCATCACGATTGAAAAACTTTTACTATAGTTAATGAGCGATCACATTTTGACCAAAAAACGCTGCTCCCGAAGCCCGGCATAGGATCTTCGTAGAATTTTTTGTCCAGAGGTAGAACTAAAATAAACTGGGTTCCATTACCGAAGCTTCAAATAACACGATCAATTGGTTAGCTGCAAAAAATCCAAGTGACAACGTTACACTAGAACAGCACATAAACGCGAGAGTCCTCCGCAGGAGTAAGTGCGAGGGGCCCGAAGGGCCCACAAGCACTTGTCTAATATACTACAGCACTAGCCGTGTGTGTGTGTGTGTGTGTGTGTGTGTGTGTGTGTGTGTGTGTGTGTGTGTGTGTGTGTGTGTGTGTGTGTGTGTGTGTGTGTGTGTGTGTGTGTGTGTGTGTGTGTGTGTGTGTGTGTGTGTGTGTGTATTTTGCGCAGCCGAAACCACACATTCAAATTGCACCAAAATTGGCACAAAAATTGCAAAAAAATCGCTGTGAAAAACTTGGTCTCATCACGATTGAAAAACTTTTACTATATTTAATAAGCGATCACATTTTGACCAAAAAACGCTGCTCCTGGTGCCCAGCATAAGATCTCCGTTGAATTTTTTGCCCAGAGGTAGAACTAAAATAAACTGTTGCAGTAGCCGTGTGTCTGTGTGTGTGCTTCGGACTTGCGTTCGGACAGCTTGGGTTCCATTCCCGAAGCTGCAAATAACACGATCACTTGGTTAGCTGCAAAAAATCCAAGTGACAACGTTACTCTAAAGCAGCACATAAATGCGACAGCCCTCCGCAGGAGCAAGTGCGAGGGGCCCGAAGGGCCCACGAGCACTTATGGTAATTATATATATATATATATATATATATATATATATATATATATATATATATATATATATACACGTTAAATTTCACTGAACCGTAGTTTTTACCAAACAAATACATGAAATCGTATATACCTGTATATTTGTAGATCTGTCTGTCTGTCTGTCTCTGTCTGTCTGTCTGTCTCTCTCTCTCTCTCTCTCTCTCTCTCTTTCTCTTTCTCTCTCTCGTGAATTGTCCAGCCAATAAAACTGATGCTTGGGAACATCATCACAAATAGCACAAATGCACAGAGTTATGATGACAGAGGAAATTAACGGTCCCTTGTTGCTGGAAGGCAACAATATAATTTACTGGTGGATTTTGTATTTCTGATGACTGTGATGGCAAGTGCAGTTTGAGATTTTGATGAGTGTGTACAAAAGTCATGCTGCTGCTGCTAATGATGATGAGAGTGGATGGTGGTGGTTGTGGTGGTAGTGGCTGTTAGTTAATAATGATGATGATGGGAATTTACTGGAGGTCGTGTGTTTTGAGAGGATTTTGATGAGTGGGAAAAATGGCCATGATGATCATGATAATAATGGATATTTACTCGAGGACATATGTTTGACGAATGTGATGGCCCTCGATGTGCTTTATTTATTTATTAATTAATTTTTTTTTTTTTGCGATTTTGGTAATGCTTGCTTAGTTCGTGATGGTGCTGGATTTATTTCTTTTTTTTACATTTCTAGTTTCCCGTTCATTTTCTTAGTTTTGAAAATATTTTTCATTTGCATTATAAATATCTGCAGACAAGTGATGTAGCTTCATTGGAAAACTAATATGTAAAAGCCAAGAGGACAGAAGAAGTGAGGGAGGCAAGATGGAAGAGTGGCGGCTAAGACTCTTAATTGGGCAACTTTAATGACAAACTCCGTCATAAAGAAGCAGATCCAGCCTAAACTTCAAACTCTTCTTTCCTCACTTCCTCCCGCTCCCTTCATTCTTCAGGTTCTCCTCAGATTTTCAACATCTGTATTCTCTCTTATCCCCTTCAGACCAGGGAATACAAGTTAATTGTAAACTCTTTATCCCCTGACGATATTTTTTTTTTTTCACTTTAGGATAGACTTCGCATGCTGGAGGTGTTAGACATATCCTTAATCCATCCCTTCACTACTCGAGGCCTCTCCATTAATGAATCACATCGCCTGACTGCATCAAGAACACGCGTATTGAAAGAGTTGAGTTTATTCTGTGTGATGGGGTTGACTTTCCTCCGCTACTGCAAAACGATTTATCTTAAGGAATACAATTTGTAGTGAAGAGGGTAGAAGCAATGTCCATGAAGCCTTATAAAGCAATAAGAGTAATGTACAGATTTTTAGCATCGTCAGACGAATTTTATTTTAACGACCGTTTTATCTGACATTGCAACCTCCTGAGTTTTTTTTTTTTTCTTTTTAGACAACCTAGGAAAGATTCTTCGACCTAAATGCATTAATTCCTTTCGTTATTGTATCTCTCTCTCCCCCTTTCTTTTTCTAGGCTGTCGTCCTTTTCTCCTTCCACCTCGTCTCATCCATGTTCACCTTTTAGTCCATTCCTACCTTCTTCCTCCCGTTTTTCATTCTTTCATACTCTCTCTCTCTCTCTCTCTCTCTCTCTCTCTCTCTCTCTTCTATTAGTCTTCATATCTCTTCACCGCACTTCACACTTTCCTGGTATGGATGTTGTGTTCCTGTTTGTTCAGTCTCCAAGCCCCCCAGCTGACACTCCGACACGCAGTACAGTGGTCAAGAGAGAGAGAGAGAGAGAGAGATGACGTAATAGTGGGAAACAGGATACGGACGGTTCTGAATTTAATAATTGTATGAATGATAGGTAACTGGAAAGAGGATTTCCAGATTTTCTAATGCATAATGCAAATATTTAGCGCACGTTTGAATATTTCATCGGGCTGTATTTAAAATGCAAATATGCACAACGCCCAGCCTAAACCTGGGAGGAAGAGCTCTATTTTTATGGCTCGTTTGCATTAATTTCCGCAACATGTTTGAACTTTGTGCTGCACCGCCAATGTAAATATGCATATTTTTTTGGTTTTAAGGATGCTTCAGTGTTCGTAATCAGAGGCGCACCCGAGCGTTTGTGCTTTCCACTGAGAATATACAATATATTCATGAAGGATTTTTTTTTTAAATTAAAATACGGATAATAACTTTGTTTCCAACATTAATTATGAAAACCATTTTTTCTTCTTACAAACCAGTTACGAATATTTGCTTAAATAATATATACAGCATCAAAGTAGTATCGTATCATTTCTGAATACTGACATGAAACACAAGTCAATGATTGCAGTGTAGATAGCCAGTAAGATCTATCAAGAGTTCATGACTCTAGTGAACATGATGAGGCCTGACTAGTGGTGTTGGTGGCTGCGGTGGTGGTGTGGCATTACTGTGATTGTGGTGGTGGTGGTGGTAAGGGTTGATTAATGGTAGTGGACAGTTGTGAATGATGGTGATAAGAGCTGACTGACAACAGCTGGGTGGTGTGACTGTGGTGCTGCTGGTGGAGTTGCGGTGGTGGTGGTGGCGAGATGTAAGTGACCATGAGGCTTTATGTGTAATGTGTGACTGGTGGTGGGAATTGTGGTGATGATACAGACTGGCTGCTGGTGGTGGTGAAAAGGTGTGGCTGTGGAGGTGATGGTAGTGAGGTGGCGGCGGTGGTGGGATGTTCCTGTGGTGGTGATGAAGTGTGAAAATGATGGCTGTGTTGGCTGTGAGTGCTGACTGTTGGTCGTGAAGAAGTCTGACTTTGGAAGTGTGGTGTGACTAATGGTGTAACTGGTGCCGGTGTGGAGATATGACTGTGGTGATGTGACTGGTGGTACTGGATGAAATGCGGCTGTGGTGATGGTGATGGTGGTGTATATGCATTGCTCTGGTGGAATTTATGAATGCTGGAAACCTGAAGTACAGGAAAGCTGACTGAGATTTGTCGACAGGCGTATCATTAAAACCAAGAAGGCGAAGGGGGAAACCTGTATCTGTCAGTCATTTATAGTACAGTTGTGTGCATGGCCAGCCGACATTCTATACCGATGAGACTTTTAGCCGTGAGGAAAAAACAAACATATTTTACTTTTATCATGAGTTTCACAAATGACTGTCGTAAATTATGGGCTTGAATACGCTTTCGACCTCAAAATTCTAATAATAGCGATGCCGCGTGTAACGACTTGCCCTATTTTTCTCCTTTCTTGACGGATATCATCATAATATCACGTGATTGTCCTGTATTCAGCAGATATGTATGCTAACATTCATAAAATGCACACGCCATTGTTACAGGATGACAAATAACCCTTCCGGACGCATGAAATCTTATTCCTGCTGTTACTAGGCAATATTATCCGGCTTAGGAGAGGATTTCTTTCGTCCAGGAATTATAAACAGCCTCCAGTATCCTGTGAGAATTCGAGATATGTTAATTATATAATATTTGTAAAATATTTTCTTTCCAATTTTAAATGTTCAACTCTATCTATCTATCTATTGCCAGACGCCACTCACAGGATTCATATCTTTTGCATTTTCATTACTGCCTCAGACTTTAGTGCTCTTATCAACATTTCATCAACTCATAATCCCTGTCCTTGGGTATTTACCTCCTTCCTCCCACGGCAGATCCGCTTACTGACCGAACTACTGGTAAACAAGTTAATCCTCAAGACCAGCACACAAATCAAATAGCACTGCGTTTCCCAAGCACCTTCGAGGGCCTCATATATCATAAATGAAATCTAGGTCGACATGAATTTGTTACTATATTTTGATTCGTTGTATTCTATTTTATGTGCAAACAGTTATTTGGTCATTTAACCCATCGATACAAGCGATTTTTTAATATTACTTTGTGACACCTCCGGGCGACTTTCATCAGCTTAGAAGAGGCTTTTAAAGCTTGAGGAGTTGGATATTTTCACTAACCTTTTACTTCCAGGGCCCTCTCATATGCTGAATTTAGTCGTCTGCAGGTGGCAAGAGAAAGCCACTGAACTACATCACAAGATTAGTGGGAGACCATGGCCAGCTCTAAGCAGGCCTATCGAATTTTAGCCGCTGCTGTTAAGCCTGTACACACAAAGGGTGCCAAGGCAGGGTCATCCGAGGCAGTTCTTTCTTTTTATACAAACTACTTTAGGGAAGGTATCGGGTTTTAAAAAAATAAAAAGAAAGTAAATTTTCAGAACAGTCAAAAGTCAAGGTTACAGGGAAAGATCAAAGTACAATGCCACTGAAAATGTAAAGAAAAAAGAAAAAAAAAAAGAAAATGAAAAGAAAATCTGATGTGATTTGAACCGATAATGGTGGAAGGGTCAGGAGCTGGGCATAAACGTAGTAAATCAATTTTGTGAGTAAATTTTCGAAAGTCAAGGCCACAGTTAGAAACCAAATATTTGGCCCTTAGCTCAGTTGATGGACGTGGGAGTTGCACTCTGTGAATCCTACTTGATTTTATACTGATTATTTTCCAATCATTTTTTCCTCATTTGGAGCATAGGGGACCTGAACTAAGTTATTTATTCCTGACATTTAAGGCGAGGTTGACTAGCGTCACTCTTCCCTGAGTGACACATGAGCAATAAGCCACAATTAACCCATGGATATGACTGGGGCTTATTGCTCCAATCATATCCATGGTGGTGGTGGTGGTAAATGTGATGGTGGTAGTGGTGGTGGTTAAGGTGGTGGTTGTGGTGGTGGTGGTGGTGGTGACTGTGATGGTGGTGAAGGTGGTGGTGGTGGTAACTGTGATGGTGCTGGTGGCGGTGGTGGTAACTGTGATGGTGGTGGTGGTGGTGGTGGTAACTGTGATGGTGGTGGTAACCCTTATCTCTCGCTAATCTTTGGACACAAACTAAACCACCAAGATGACAAAAATAACTTGATACTTGCGTAACACACTGAACATAAAAATATATATATATATATATATATATATATATATATATATATATATATATATATATATATATATATATATATATATATATATATCAAACATTTTGTAAATGAAAAATTCCCATATTATGTACTGATATTGTTCTTAGTATAAATATCTAGTCACTTCAAACCATTTCAGCAAAAATGGAATTTTCTGGGGGTTGATAATATGGATATTTTCTAGTGTCTTGTTCTTTCGCTCTTCCACTTATTTTTCACCTGCGTGTACGTATTCTGGGAAATTTTCTCACGCTTCATTAAGGCAGAGGATGGGTTTAGGAAGTTAAAAATTGAATTGTAAGGCGCGCCAGACGTTTCTCTTCAGTTTGGTAACTTAAAAGAAAAATAGATTTTCGAATATGAAAGACTGCCTTAGCCACTTCAACCTAGTCCTCTAAGAAATACCAATGTATAATCAGCAGTAATTGCTAAATAGTATTAGGCTATCTGTTCTGATTAATCATTCATATGTCCATGATCAGGTGTAGATGAAACTGTGATTGTTTTAGAAAATCTCAAGAGACACTGTCACTTATCTAAACAAAGGAAATAAAGCAGAATGGAATGCCTCGTCATACCGATTTAAAGAGAGCGCAATAAAACCGCTTATGTCAAGTGATATGAGTGCATTTTTTTGGAATTATAGAGTACTTTGAAGTCACTATGTTTGAATGGTGTCTGAACTGAGGGAAATTGATTGGTACACTTCATGTAGCCTATATACCTGTTGACCAAAAGCCAAGTAAGTCGACATTAGATTTCAACATCAAAAATGAACTGGAAGACAATAAGTGTGTCAGACATAGACTTACTTTGGAAACACATCATGAAGTATTGAGCATTTTAAGTTATCTGATATAGTAAACAATATGTTCTGATGGCCAATAGTCTTTAAGCTTTATTTTCCGATTAGAATACCTAACATTCGTCCATAAAAATTTCACTATGACGCAGGCCAGAGGGGAGCTCACACGGGACAGTTAGAAGACAATGGTGGGTTATGGAGGCAGTTCGTCATGTGGAACAGCCGGACGTTTAGCCCATAGTGGTCTGGACACACACACGTTACCTCATGTAGCCTACCAATGCTTTACCGTCCACACACATTCACTACCACCCTGCAACCTCGTCATTATGAGTATCATCTGAACCCTACTTGTCAAAAATAATTGTAAAATTTATTTCCATATATTATCCAAATAATAATATCAATTAATGATGTGCTTAGTACCGTTAGTTTAAGTACAGAAGTGAAATTAGTTTATTTTCGTACTCTTATGCACGTTCTGCCAACCAAAACATACTGATAAAGCTTGGTATGAGAAAGCAGCGACGTTATCGTTAAGATGTAACGGGAGACAAGTGAAAATTCGCCTGAGCTATGGTAAATAGACTACAGACAGAGCGTAAAAATTGCACTCGCTGATAATTTCCACAAAGTTCGCAGTGGCTGGAATAAAGGCAAATAATCTTAAACTGATGCTATACACCACTCCCAACTATCGGTACTAAAACTGAAAGACTAACTATTATGGCTTTGTTATACTGAGGTCGGAGTCAGACATACTCTGATGCAAGTTGTCCGAGTGTGTAGGTTGATGCAAAAGTCAGAAAAAGATCACCAGATTTCATAACGCCATGTCCTATGCATAACGCTTCTCACTGCCAGATTCATTATGTCTGGGACTGGAAAACTGGACTGAACAAGTGTGATCCAATGAAGAGAGATGTTCCTCCAGCTTTTATCCCTACCTCAGGATGGGTCACTTTGCTTTAAATTTTGGCGATCCTGACCTCCGTGTGACGAGGCCCTCAGTCCTGCATCTTGAAAATAGTGGCCTCATATTGGTGAGCTTGAATTTCCGTCGGAGTGAGAGAGCTTTAAGTAAAATCCTGTTCAAACACCAGTTTAGCATTTTTATTGCATCAGCACCGTGTTTTAAAACAATTTCCTCTCCACACATTCTCCCTTCCCCTTGCGCGTTTCCACATTTCAAGTCACAGCTTAGAACTGCTCTTTTACACGGCCTCTGAGCCCTCCTTTCTGACACTCTGACATAGCACCACGGCCGCTGGTGAAAGGATGGCGCTGGGAAGGTGAAAGAGGAAGGGTGAGTGGGTGCTAAGAGGATTAAATGACAGTAGCTGTATTCAGCTTGCCCTTTGAAAATGGCAGTTAGAAAAATATATACTCTGAGGATAAATAGGTGATTACTACCAGAAAAATTTACCATTTGTAGGTTGTTAAACTCTGAGTTATTTCATTATATCTAAAACCATTATCTTAGAAGCCATTATCTGTTTGATTCTAACTTATTTTGTTATTTGTTATCTTATGAAGAAGCTATTTCTTGTTATATTTTGTATGACTTATATATATAGTAGTCAGTAGGCATTCATACGTAGATTTTCTTTCTCTCTCTCTCTCTCTCTCTCTCTCTCTCTCTCTCTCTCTCTCTCTATATATGTGTGTGTGTGTGTGTGTGTGTGTGTGTGTGTGTGTGTGTGTGTGTGTGTGTGTGTGTGTGTGTGTGTGTTGTGTGTGTATGTGTGTGCATATTTCTTATGATAATGCATTTTACATCTGCAAACTCCATTATCCAATAAAAACGTATTTCCTCTGAAGCCAGTACACAGCATGATCTTGTACAATAACTCTGAGTGATGAGAGGAAACATTCTGGTCTTCGTTATATTTATTCACAACGTTTATTTCTGTTTCTACATTCTCAGAATCTGTTATGGTTTCAAAATAATCAGTATTTAGTATCTTCGTTCTCCATCTGGTTCAAACTTGTTATTTTTGTCCTTTTCTTGCCTTTGCTTTCCTCTCCTCGTCACGCTTCATCAAAAGTCATAATTCCCCCCAAATAAGTGGTCCTTCAGAAGATTCTTAAAATATGAAAGTATAGGTATATCCTTCATTAACTCCTTCACTAACAGAACGCTCTTCTAAGTTTAATAAAACCATTTGCAGGTACAGGAAGCCCTAGGACAAATTAAGACCAGGATGGCAAGGCATGAAAGATGAAGCATTACAGAGAGAAAGAAAGAGAAACAATGTGAGCAAGGAGAGAGGAGAAAGGGGCTACAAAGACGACAGATTAGAAAAAGAAGAAATAAGAAGGGTAGGCATCCAGGAGAGGAGAAGAGAGACAGACAGAACATTAGAGAGAGAGAAGCACCAAAACAGCCAGGAATAAAAGTAAGGAGAGGAGAGAGAGACCCGAGAGGGGAATAAGTGTACAAAGAAAGGTCAATACAGGAGCGAGGAAAGGAAAGAAGGGCTAGACAGTAAACACTAGAAAATATCAAACAGAAGGCCAGGAATAGATGGGAGTAAGGATAAGAAACATTAACAGGAGGAGGAGAGAGAAGGCAGGTTATACAGGCGAGAAGAGGAGAGGGGAACTAGAGGCGACGAAGTTTTTATCTCATTCTTGTTCTTCCTAAATGATTTATTCAACCTAGGGCAGATCTTTTCCCACAGGACAGATTAGACTCGACAGTACCAAACGAATCTCTTAACCTTAATAAAGTCGCCTGGAGATGAATATGAATAAAACTGAAAAATACATCCGCGGGTTAAGGACAAAAAAAAAAAAAAAAGACAGAAGAGCAAAAAAGACAGAAGAGCAAAACAGACGAGAGTGGAAACATTGAAGAAAAGGAGCACAGAGGACGGCAGGCGTGGAAGACAGGAGAGAGGGACTGGAGAGCCACAACATAATGCAATTTGGTTCACTCAGGATGGGGCTCTGCGCCTAAAGTCATTACCATACATTATGGGGCTAAAGTGTGTGTGTGTGTGTGTGTGTGTGTGTGTGTGTGTGTGTGTGTGTGTGTGTGAGAGAGAGAGAGAGAGAGAGAGAGAGAGAGAGAGAGAGAGAGAGAGAGAGAGAGAGACACACACACACACACACACACACACACACACACACACACACACACACACACACACACACACACACACGATGATACACTGATGGGATGTAGCCATGAATAGAATAAATAGTTGATGTAGTAATACACATCGGATAGACAGACAGGGACAATATACAAATAAATATGGTAAACCCTTAACAAGATGCAACGTTGTGGAGCCACCATTTCATATACATTACAGGCACAGCTTTGATGATGTACTAATTTTTTTTTTTTTTTTTTTATGCGAGGAAGAAGGAACCAAAGGCCATGGCCCGCAGTAACAGTTCCCTCCAAGAGAAAAACAAAATACAAGAGAGAGCCAAATTCAAGATCCGATCATTTTGAGATGCCTGGACACACTGCGTTTGAAAGACTGGAGATCATAGGCAGCAGGAAATACAGACAGAGGGAGACAGTTCCAGAGCTGACCTGTTGCATAAATGAAAGACTGGGAGTAACGGTTAACTCTTGCATTAGAGAGGTGGACAGAAAAGGGATGAGAGTTTGCTGCCAGACGGGTGCTACGCGCCCGTCGTAGAGGTGGAGGAATGCAAGCAGACAGTTCAGCGGAGCAGTGACCATTAAAGTAGCGATAGAAAAGAGATAAAGATGCAACAGTGCGGCGAAGAGACAGAGGTTGAAGAGAGTCAGTAAGAGGAGGAGAGTTAATGAGACGAAAAGCCTTTGACTCCACCCTATTGAGAAGAGCTGCATGTGGGGAGCCTCCCCACACATGAGAGTTGTACTCCACACAGGGGCGGATAAAACCTCTGTATAGAGTCAACAATTGTGCAGGGGTAAAGAAAGAGCGGAGTCGGCTTAGCACACCCAATCTCTTGGAAGCAGATTTTACAAGAGATGTAATATGGTCTTTACAAGATAAGTCCCGAGTAAATGAAACCCCAAGCATGTTCAAGGATGATGCAGGATTAAGCTGAATATTATTAAACATTAATGGGTATACCTGTGGAAGATTTTGTCGGGTTGATAGGTGTAAGAACTGAGTCTTAGATGCATTAAAGACAACCATATTATTTTTACCCCAGTCAGTGATACGAGCCAAGTCAGACATTAGGCGTGCCATAGCCTCATCCCTTGTTTCTGGTATCAGCTGTCTGAATTTTTAATATTAAGCTCAAACTGCAAAATACAGCATACTTTATTTCAGCTCAAGAAAATGAGTATTTTTCTGTATCTTAACCATTTTCGTTCCAGCTGCTTAGCATGGGTAGCACATTAGCGTAATTAAATGGGTAACGAACGTGAAA
>NC_137023.1:47900513-47925513 GCF_032717465.1 Coenobita brevimanus | reverse complement strand
TGCTCAGTGGCGAGCAATTGGCAACGTAAGCCTGAAATGTCTGGACTGAACAGTCTAGTCCTCGTCTACTATGCGTCTAATGGAGCAAAAATGGAGTGGATAATGGATGGGAAGAATGTCTTGTAATGTTCTGTAATCCCTACAGTTATCTACTCTCTTTTTTTTATTCCACATTTTCCTCTCAGTTTCTCGTAACTTCACTTCAGTCTTAATGTCTCCAGTCACCATGCCAGGGAGTGTCTCCTTCCAACGCTCCCTCGGGCTTACCTCACAAACTTTCCGTAATATACAAATGGAGGTTGGGGAGGAAGGGAGACAGGGAAGGAGAAAGTGGCAGGTTAACCCAGAAGATGTGAGAGAGTTGTAGAAGTTGCAAGAAAACATATGTGAATAAAGGGCATTTTCATTTGGACAAGGTGCCCTAGTATCATGAAAGAAATAATAATCAAGATAATAATTTACATCATTAAATCCAAAGACTACATCAGATACATCACCACAGTATCTTGGCAGCGCTTAATAGTTTTTAGAAACTGCCATCATAAGTCCTTTCCCAAGTTTTTTTAATCCCTCCATTACGGTCACGCTGTATTGTTCGTTATTATTTTTTTTTTACTTTCAAGCGACTACATTCAAGTAATGAAAGATCTATTGTACAAAACGGACTATTAAAATCAATAGTGTATATACAGTAACTCTGCCAAGTCGGACAGTATCTCCTAAACTGAACAAAACTACCTAGAGATATAAAGAATCTGCTGTATATACAGTAATACGACACTGTAGTGAATGAATTAACTATCCATCACCTAATACAACCCTCAACTCTTCAATGTGCTAGTGTGGCATAGCTAAGTCGTTCAGTAAAATGAAGTAATGTTCATTTATTTCCAATAGATACATTAAATTGAAAGGAGCACCCATTTGGGAAGGGGCTAATGAAGACTTTATTTAACCCTTCTAGTTTTAATATAATCTCCCCGAAGATTAATAAAATCGGCTAGGGAAAGAAAATGGAAGTAGATCTTGTTCATCGTACTTTAGGAGCTAACCTGTTTGTGGATATCGCTTATGAGAATGACTGACCCGGTTGGACTAGGTGGTGGGTTGAAGACTGTATGATCGCACACTTGATAGTAATTGATGGATGGGTGCCTGTATGTTAGAACAAGCTAGCTAACTTACCTTACAATTATTAACTTTTTTAGTACAAATTCGGTGTGAATTAACTGCATCATAGCTGGGGCTTATCTCTGCAATAGTAGCTGCCATTCGTTTACAAGATAAGTAATTAATATCAATCCCTTTTCATTAGACGACACTGATGTTAAAGTAGCTTTTGATTACACATGATTAGTAAATATGTCTATTATATCTTCAGTGTGTTCTGAGTAAAACAAACCTCATTTTCTCTTAGAAAGAATACCACTACTGTTTATTCTCCTCTCTGAACGTCGGACTCAATCGTGTGGAGGGAAAGCTATAGTTTACCCGTACTAGCTTCCAGGGGACAGTCTTGAGCTGTTACTGTCAGGCAGGATATGCTGGGCCTTTTTGACTCAGGTGGTGCGGGAGGTGTTGATGCAAGGATAGGGGGTGGGAGGTGAAGTGTTAGGGAGTGGAGAGGTAGGAGGTGTAGGATTAAGACGTGGAGAAATGAGGGAGTGGCAGGTGAGAGGTTAAAGAGTGGGAGGTGTAGGATTGAAAGTGGAGAGATGAGGGGTTAGGAAACTGAGAAAAGGGAGAAAGTAACAGTGTGAAACAAACGAAGCAAACTGTGAGATTAAAGCGAGAAGATTAGACTTAAGACGACCGTATGTCTGTCTTGAATGCAAAAAAAAAAAAAAAAAAATACATTGTGGCCTGATGATTTTGTAGAATTATTTCATTCTTGAATGTCATCAGTGAAGTACCCCGCATTGGGGGTGAGAGGAAAATAAATGTGACGATATAATTTCACTTAACGAATGAAAATACAATAGAAACTTGATTTCACAAGTCCACGTTACAGTGGATGGAATATTTAATAGGTTTTGACGTGTAATAAGTCTTTGTAAATGACAGTACTTTACATCTGGCTAAATTACTGGAAAGCAACCTCTTAACAGTGGTTTGATATTTGTGTTGCTCATTCACTCTCTTTTTGCTTACAGTGAAAGATGCCTTAAGCTTCTGTGCCAGGAGCTACTAAACTCATGTGTACGTACTGTACGTGTATATATAATTTTTCCCTTTTTACTCAGTATTTTGCAGATAGACTGTACATATTTCCAATGTTTTCTCGATTATCATCAATCGGAAACTATGGGAGCAATAAATTATTTCAACGTGTTGCTTACCAGACTTGCTTCCTGATGCAGGGGCATGAGCAATAAAGTGAGTGTGTTGACCCCAGGAGGCAGCGAGGCCGAGGCTGCCTAATGAAACTGCGCACTTTTTTATGGAGCTTCTGTTTTTACGACCTGGCGCCCGAGGCTGTTACGTGCTTTTTGACAAAACCTAGTTCTTCACAAATTGCCATTTTCAGATGCTGCCGACTTGGTGCCGCTTAGTTGCATTTATCTTTTCCTTTACTTCACAACATCTCTTCACTCCTGTTTCCTACTTTGGAAGATAGAAAAATAAATGAAAAAGTGCATTTCTGTCATAAACTCCTGCGGTATCCATGAAGATTTGTGAAATACCTTAGAGCTTGTATTACGTCCCAATAACAGAGCTATCACTGTGAATTTTTATGCAGGAGTAAGAATAAAAAAAAACTGAGATGTTAAATGGAAGTAAAATAATGATCTACTGAACACCCGATTTGAGTATGTAATTTTCCAAGTGACCCATGAACGGTTATGGTTCACTGCAACCCAGACTTCTCTGGTAGTACTGACCTGTGCTATTTTGTGCCAGAAATTAAGATTCATATAGATTAGGATCTTCACTTGAATTGCATTAAAACTTCCAACTGCTTTCCCTAGAACCAGATAATTCACCTTTTACTCTTCTATCGTTTGAAAGTTTCACGAATCGAAAGACATTAAAATATATACTCAGTTAGGCACAACGATGAGACGACGTGAGGTTCAAATAAAAACTGAAAGCCAACGCCAAAAGTAAGTGGGAGTCTAGTCAAAGTCAAGAAACCCTTGGAGCTCTCCTGACTCTGGCTATAATTTCTTGACTTTAATCTGTGTTCTTCTCTACCCTTATATTCAGCTCTGAGTAAAGACGATGAAACAAAAAATGGATTTTGATTTCGCTATTCCAGATTTCTTTCAGATGGAATAATCTTATCGAAATCTTGCAATTGCGTTTAGTGTCGGAACACAAGAGTTTGGACCCGACGTGGATCTCTTCATCTGTGATATGGTACAGAAAGGATTGGTGTGGTAATGAATGTGTGGAAGAGTGAAGCTGTGTAGAAAGTGCGTTAGAAAAAGTGGAGAGTGTGATACGTAGGAAGTGTGGTTGAGAGGAAGTGCGATAAAGTAATAAAGCGTGGCAGAGAGGAAATATAGTCAGGGGAACGTATGACAGAAAGTGCATCAAAGGGAAAGTTACTTAGAGGTAAAGTTCAACTCATGGAACTGTGGTATAGAAAACGTCTGGTACACAGGAAGTGTGGTGCAGAAAGAGTGTAGTAGAGAGGAAGTGTAGTATAGGGTTTTGTCAAAAAGGTAGTGTGGTAGGGAAGGTATGGCAGAGAAGTTGAGCTAAACTTCTTTAGCACGATGGCTTTATTTCTTTTGTTTTTTATTCATGACACCACTAGACGAATTTATAGAAGTTAGAAAGGACCTTTAATGGTGAAGGGGCGAATTAATTTGTTGAGGTTAGGACAAATCTCTAATCGTGAAAGAGTGAATCAGTTTGTTGAAGTTAGAACGGACCTCTAATATTGAAGGTGTGAATTCAAGCTGTATCCTGCCCATTCAGTACAAGTCGTTTTCCTCTAAGCACAACCATCTAGAGGCAGGATGACTAGAACAAATAAATAATCGAACTGAAGTAGCCAAGTACAGGAGTTTGAAAAAAAAAAAAATGTGGATGAAATAGGCAGAACTCTGGATGTCCATAGAGTAGTGCACAACAGTCATAGCCTGATGAAAACACTGGAATTTATACCTTTTCGATCGGGACAACTATAGTATTTTATTCAAGTCACTGCCAGACTAATTTATGCAATTGCAAGTGAATCGTAATAGCCCGTGAGGGTTACTTTTTATCATTTCTAACCTTCATATAGTCTGTACAGCTATAGTATTAAGTTCCAGCCAACACCAGATGATTTTGTTCTGCTGAAAGTGAATATAGGCGCTTCAAAGTGTTAACTAAGTGAAACAAAGTTGTTATGTTCCTTCCGTTCTCTTGATAACCTATATTTTAGCATCGATTATATATTAATTTGTATTTTTAAAATGTCTGCATTAGAAGCAATAAAAGTTTTAAAATGAAAGTCACATAACTACAGAGCACTAGAGCATCCACTGCCATGACCAGTTTATAGATGACTCTTCTTCCATCATGCAGTATTGTGGCGTCTATAATAATAAATAAAAGGCAACAGCCAATCTTATGTTAATTTTTTCGTTGTGTGAAGGCCCGAGACTAGACGACCATAATGCAGAGCATATAAAGGTGAATGACCAGCCTACTCCCCTTGGTACAATTAAATGATCGAAAAACTCTGTCACCTCTTGGAGATAAAACCCATACATGCTCGTAGCGCCGTCACTCCAGCTGGGGCGTTTTGCTCACAGTACCACCAAGTGTATAATATATGTATCTCATATTTTGTGTTAAAAACGCATCACGCAGATGTTTTCTGTCCCTTGATCCCCTTGATTGCGTTAACTTCGTATTAGGATAAAAATCAAATTAATATTCAAATGCAATTTCGTCGACAAAGCTTTCAATTTCAAGGATTATTCAATAAGCGCATAATGTGGTCGCCAGAGCTGCAAGGGAGCCACCTGGATTAGCATAAATCAACTGTGAAATCCACACATAAAATTGAATGAAATGGTTCCAGTTCATTACGCTAAATAATTATTTATTTTTTTCTTCGAGGGACGACCTTCGATTCTTAGTTTGCCAAAATAAGAAGAGGGGATAGGAGGAGTAAATAAACACAATTTAAGAGTCGGTAAAGCCTGCTGGAGAAATGATGGGAAGATTACCTTGGTAGTAGAACGCGTCCCCGGGACGAAGAGACCAAGTACCTTTACATTCTTCCTCGTCCTGGCCCTCAGTCTTCACCTTCGACCTCATCCTGTCCTCCCTAACACTTTCCTGCAGTAGTACACATGCGGTGAGCTTCAGGATAAACTGGGTGGTTCACGTTACCTCACTCGGAGTAACGCAACCACAAACTCTAAGGGACGCCTCCACAGTTAATTTGTTTTGAGCCACTGCGGGAAGAACCCCCGACAAGGTAATCTTCACCAGGGACGTATGAAGGTCAATACAAATTCCATGGCAATCATCTTAATAATGCTCATGCAAAGGTTTCGTGTGCTCGGCAGTAAAGTACCACCGTGAAAGGTGACTGTGAAACTGAAGAGTGAAAAGTTTCGTAGGATAGCACCTGAGCAAAATGCATTGACTGGAAATAGCCGCTAGACTGTGAAAACGGAGAGGGTCAAAATTGAATGATGTAATATAAAAAAGAGAGATAAACGGAAGGTGTTGAGGCAGTTTTGCTTTCGAATTTTATGATCATGGTATAGTCCATAGCTGAAATTCGCTTCAGCTATCCTTGTATGATATGAGCCTGCTAGTCTGTTACAGTCAATAAATATATTCTGAGCAATCAGTCAATAATGATTACTCGTTCATGGTTATATAAGTCATATCCGTCAACTCTTTGCCGTGCAGTGTTACAAGTCACAGACTGATATCGTACAAGGAAACTTGAAACGAATTTATGCAGTCGAATGTACTGTGCATGGCTTGGAGAATTAATTATGAGAAAGAAATAATGTGACAAAGAAGAAATGCTAACAGATTAAGACAAATAACAGTATATAAGTTACAGCCAGCCTTCATTATTGGTACATGTTATCAATATTTTCTTAAAGATGGTCTTCATAACAGTTTCAGTATGGTAAGTCCTTCCCTCCAAAAATCGTCTGGAAATGCAAATGATAGACTGCAAAACAAAAGTCTTTTGATCGAAGGGGTTAATATTATATCTGTCGTTTCGCCGCCTTTCCCTCTGCCATTCAGTCCCCCTCCCCTTTCTCCCTGTGGAGTGCTTGAGGCAGGAGGTGGTGGTGGTGTCAGTGATGTTTGGATCCCCGCAAATAGTGAATGGCAGCTTCCGCCTAACCCATAACCCACCCCGTCTCCTCCTTCTCATCCTCCTCTGTCCTCGGTCTTACTTTGGTTTTGTGTGTGTGTGTGTGTGTGTGTGTGTGTGTGTGTGTGTGTGTGTGTGTGTGTGTGTGTGTGTGTGTGTGTGTGTGTGTGTGTGTGTGTGTGTGTGTGTGTGTGTGTGTGTGTGTGTGTGTGTGTGTGTGTGTGTGTAGAATATGAAATACTTTCCATAAGAGTGACAAATTTTATATTTGTCCACGCAACATTTAAAGTACCTACGAACCAGTTGTTTATCAGATTCTACATTTAGTTTACCGACTTGATGAATACATGTAAATAAATACCCTGTTCTACTAAGAACTCTACCGTCAAAGCGAGCTAGAAGAACACAAAGTAAAATTTTCGTACCTAAGAGTTTTCTACCGTCACAAGTTCTCCATCAGTTAATAGGTGTACTTTAAAATCGAGCAGAGAGACGACGCGATAAGTTTTTATCTGCAAAAATTAATGTCTACCCTCCTTACGAAAGCTGGTGTGATAACCTCAATCGACAGGATACATGGTCTTATTTCTTCAGTAAGACTGAATTTCAAACTCACTGCAAACTACGTTGATGAACTGAGCTGACAGAACACAATGTCAAATTTCTTCCGAAAAATTTCTACCATGACACCTAACCATGAAAGTCAGAGTTTTTTAAGCCTGAATACTGTCACAAGCCATACCAGTGAAAACCAAACATCGACGCAAAACACTAGGTCAAATTTTCTTCCGTAACAATTAATTTTTATGGTCACAAGCTCTCCTTCTGAAAACGGTACGGTTAAACCAAGCTGAAAATAAGGAAGGTAAATTTTCTTCCACAAGAGTCAATTTCTGATCCCTTCTAATGAAAACTATTTCGGTAAACAGGGTTGAAACAACACTGAATAAAATTTTCTTTCGTAAAGTGAATTCTACTGCAACCACGATTTCTCCTCCTGAGAGATTTGCTGCTGAACATAGCCAAAAGAATACATGGGGCAAAATATCTTTTCTGAGAGTGAATTTCTGAACAAAGTGCTACAGGAAGCCGAGCGCACAAGCATGAAAGAACATAAAGTGCATAATTGACTTTCAGAAAACCTTGTAAAAGGGATGCATGAAAGAGGCTAAAATAAGCTGGAGGCGAGCGGTAGTAAACACGTGGACCTGGAGGCTTAACACCTTTAGTAGATGGCGTGTTAAAACAGCCTTAATTTTCCAAGGATGCTTTAGTTAATAATGGTTTTGTAATGGCAAAAGCTTTTATCTGGGGAGTGACTAACTTAACACATTATGTGGTGGTCGGTGCGCCGCCCGACCCACCTACAGCAGATCACGTAGAATACCCATGACAGAATATTTAATGGGCTGAATCCTGCCTCCATGTTCTCAACCAGAAATGTCTGTACGTACCAAACACAAGAGCTGACTTATTCTACACGTCTTTAGTATAATGTATTTTGATAGTGTATTGTATCTGATAGTGATGTGCTTGAAAGGGTACAACCAGGAAGAAAGGTTGGTGGTTCCTTGAAAACAGCGATAAGAAAGAAGTGAGCATGGAAGTGAAAAAGTTACTACATGACAGTATTGTGATACCAACTCTAACGTATGGAAGTGAAGCTTGGACCCTGTTGGAGAGACATGAGTCAAGAGTGAGAGCAGTGGAAATGAGTTACTGTATTTGAGAGGAACATGTGCAGTCACATGCAGAGACAGACTGACAAATGAGGATGTGAAGGCGCGTTGTGGTGTGGATGTGGATGTGATAGGATGCGTTAGGAGAAACACACTGAGATGGTTTGGCCATGTGGAGAGGATGGAGAGTGAGAGACTGACGAGGAGAATGTATGTGAGTGAGGTGGAGTGGGGGAGAGGGAAGGGGAGGCCAAGGATGAGGTGGAGGGATGGAGTGGAGAGGTATATGAGAGAGGGGGTGTGAGCTGCGAGCAGGGCAGTGAAATGGTGAGGGACAGGGCGACATGGAGGCGATTTGTTTGTGGCCACCCCTTAAGGGACTAAGGCGTCTGGCAACAGATAGATAGATTTATCACATTCAGAATGATTCCCTTAAAAAATAGCAGATTCTCCTCTTGAAATTCCACGCTATGAATGTGATTTGCTGACCTAATAATGTATATTATTTCTTTATAATAGGTGTGTAAAATATTGACACGCATTACACATACGTTAACCCCCGGTTCAGTCGGGCAAATGTAAATACATACGAGATTTTTCTTTCCCTAGCAAGTTTAACCCATTTGCGCCCGGTGTCTTCAGTAAAGGAAGGAACTGGGCCTTTACAAAAGTTAATAAAGAAGGGAACCCCTGGGTTGGGACCAGTGAGTTTTGCGACTATGAGCCGATAGGCGGAGGGCAGTATACTTACTACCCTTCCAGCAAAATTCCTTACGCAGGAATCCTGGGAGTTAATGGGTTAAGTGGTGGCTGTATGAAGCATCTTCTTCTCTTATGTATCACTTCTGTTGACATTAACGTGTAAATATTGTCACTAAGCAATTCACCTATAATAACCCTTAGGTAAGTGAAATTATGAGTTTCTGTGTGTAATACGTTGTATGCGTTAACAAAACTGATGTACTAAAAGTATCACTTTGCTCCCACATAAACTTCAGTTCACCACAGTGCTTTTGCTTCTATCCAGAATTTACAAGATGTTCATGAAGCCACGTAATATATAATCTTTCTGAAGATATACCGTCATTGTACTATGTGCATATGAACACAATGAAGTTAAATGAGAACGATTCGTCCCTTCAGAATGATTACTTTTACACATTATGAATCTAAACATCAGAAGATTATTTTTATAGAGGAGTATTTACCTATATGTTATTTTCTTAGCATAGAAAGGATCTGTAGTGGTAAAGCGACCAGTTTCCATTCACCTCCTCAGTATGATGACATCGTTATATATTTATATCACCAAATGTATTTCTTCTTTTTTTAGAGTTTATAAAGGTCCCTTAGAGATGATGACACATGATGATGAAGATGGTAAGTCCAGTTGACATTCCATTTCTACTCTTCCCTCACCCCAGATTACCCTTTCATGTCACTTTCTTTCAAAGGCCTCGTCACATACTCTTTTCCTTAGATGATGCAAATAATGACGAGGATGATAACGATTATGACGACGATGACGATGACGACATCGATGATGATGATGATAGCATTACGTCCTTTATCTTTCTCCCCTCACACCTCCTCTCCTCAACCCCGGCCCTCACTCGCTCCCCTTGAATACAAACGCCAGAATTAGCACTTTGTATGGGCGTCACGACATGGCTCCAGGGAGGTAATTGTAGCACCAAGTTATAATGGGGCTCTCACTCGCTCTTGCACCCTCTGACTCTGTCCTGACTTTTACCCTACACCTTTTTCAGCTCTCGACATTTCCTTTATTTCAAAACATCCATCTCAGGCCTAGCATACACAGTAACAAAAAGTAATTTGAAAAAGCAATGCCATTTCTCTTAGCCTCTCACTTTCTTTTAAGGTGCTTACAGTATTTCCATATACCTCTAAATAAGCTTGACATGACCAGCCAGGAAATCATAGGTAGTTAGATAGTCCTAAAATTTAGTAAATACAAAAATTTTCACCCATCCAAGACATTATGCATTAGTCCTGTTAACTGATTATGATTCGCTAGGTGTAAATAATCTTCAGAAAAAAAGACTGCGAAGATACAAATTCACTGACTTTACTAGCTAGTTTTGGTTGTTTGTTTGTTTGTTTGTCTGCAAGATCTCAAAATGTTTTTGATGGATTTCATTGAAATATTGTGGATATGTAGGTTATGGATTGAGTTGATTAAATTTTGATGGTTGTCTGAGTTCAAGTCCCGGTTCAGGACTGTTTCTTCTTTGTTTGTCCACACGATGTCTTAAAAAGTTACAGATGGATTTCAATGAAATCCTGTGGATATGTGAGTCATGGACCAAAGAAAAGATGATTATGTTTTGATGATACTCTTACTTGTACAGGCGTTGACGGAGGTATACGCTTTCTATGTGCTGTTTCTTGTTTCATTCTATTTTCTATGGATTTGCATCGAAAGTCATTATGCCAGATTCCCTCATAATGGCCAGTCTGCCACATATCGCTTATAGAGTACAATGATTATATGCAATTGTTGTGGTACCAGCCTCTACTATTTCTAGTCACAGGTACAGGATAAGTATTACGAGTCAAGGTCACGACGAGATATGAAATCCTAACATAACTGCTTGTTACTGCTGAAGTGGAATACTAGCATTTAATTTCTTCAAAATGTGTCTTCGAGCCATTGTAGTGGCAGCTAAATGTCTGCAGCAATCTCCAGGAAATTACTAGAATAATAAAGACTTTCTTGCTGTGACGAAGAAGCTTGTGCAATCCTACTGATCAATGAAATCGTACTACTCAGTACCAACAAAAATCAATAAATTTTTAATGTAGCACATTTTGTATAATCTAAAAAAAAAAAAAAAAAGGGAGGGGGGGGGTGAACAGAATGTAAGGGTCTGTTGGCTTCACCGCCCAGTATATTAAAGGTGGTTCATATATTGCTCTCCCCCCACCATTGTTGCATCTTGTGTGCTGTGGGATCGGCTCAGACTGTTTACGTGAGAAATGCTGATACTTTTGGCTACTTCATGAAATTAATATTGAAACATGTAATCAGTGGACGAAATAAGCAGACGCTATAAAACATGGAAAGGATTCTAGGGGTACAATAACGCGGGGTGGGCTTGAGTAATTTTGGCTGAGCCGTTCCCGTAGCTTGCGGGATTTCTTCAGCTCAGTGGCAATGGGATGCAATATATGGTCCATCCAGTAATTTGCAAATATACTCGTTGCCTCTAGGCCACAAGAACGTAAATGTACTGAACAAAGCTTAGGGCCTCTTTTCCACTCGAAATCAGGGTCTCAGTAGATCAGAGAGATTTGCTGTATACCTCCCCCATCAATGGTAAACAAGGGATAATTTCATGATGATGATGATAATGATGATGGAGAAATACTTCAGCCCTCTCATGGTCAGAACAACTCTATTATTCTAATCCCGCTTAAGGCGGACGATTTTAATCAGCTGAAACACACTCGTAGGATCCCAAGAATGTTAATACTGTAATCATTAACTCTTTCATAGTCGGGACAACTACAATTCTATTTCTACTGACGCTAAACCATTATACTATACTGAATGAGTCTAGGAACCAGGATGTTAATCTAAGGATTTTAGATATTTCATACAAACTTTTGATCGTCATTCACTTTGTCACAGACGCAAAAACGATGAATGATTGTTTTTCTGACAGGTGTTTCATTCGGCTGAAAAATAATATCTAGTAATAACAAAGCAAAATCATGGAGACAGCCTATTACGAAGAAGCGTAAATCAAGTTCACTGTAAACAGTTATCATGGCAAGTGTTTTGCTCTGCTTGATAAAACAGTCTAGCAGTATGGAGAATGTACTTTTTGTTTTTGTTTTGCTCCTCCCAGTCGATATTATTCATTTCGTCTGAGTAAAAGACCTAATCTAATATTTTAAAATTCTGTGTGTGTGTGTGTGTGTGTGTGTGTGTGTGTGTGTGTGTGTGTGTGTGAGAGAGAGAGAGAGAGAGAGAGAGAGAGAGAGAGAGAGAGAGAGAGAGAGAGAGAGAGAGAGAAAGTGTGCGCTCGCGCATAGCGCAGCCAGAACTGGGAAAAGAATTTCAATGAATCTTGGTATAATGTTTGGAACGGTCAGTGATGGGCCCCATCTCAATTTCATGTCGACTGAAATTTTCTAAAGAGATGCTCAGGCCCTTAATCGTTGTCCTTACTGGTGTAATATTACGCAGATATGCGGCATGGTATTTCCGAGGAGTTTCATGCGTCTCTGCAGGAGCAAGTGCTGTGCAGCCCATCGAAACATAAAACTGCTGTCTGTGAGCAAAGTGAAGCGCCGTTCAGAAACATCTCTCATTTGGATAAGTGCTGAGTTTCCCGATAGGACCGCAAGCACATATCTAGTATAAAATAATTCTAGCCGTATGTCTTTGTCAGTGTGTGTAGCGCAGCCGAAAATGGAAAACGGACTAGGATGAAACTTGGCTGGATGCTTGCAACTGAGTCACAAATTGGCTCAATTCATGTTGACTGTAATTTTCTCAAGGGGGGTTTTGGGTCCAGATATTTGTCCCCTTTAGCTTTACATTAAGCGGGATGCATTGATCAGGGCTTGCCTGTCATCATCGTCGCTTTCGAACTACGGGAAGAGCGGCTAAAAAACTGCACACGTTAGAACTGTCAAAATATCGCACAAAATTATGTTTTCCTCAACACAGTGTATGTATAAATAGCATCGATGTAGAATTCTGCATGCAATGGTGCAAAAACTATTACAAGTGGAGGCATAGTTTTTGAGCCAGTTGTGTGTGACTCAAACAACTCCTGGCGGGCGGGGGGAAAACATCAGTCGCTGAAAACTGGTCATTTTCAGCACACAATTGCAATAATTGTAATTTAATTAAAAGAATATTTGGCACCGTTGGTACCGATGCCATTGTAGCACACACGGCTGTGTAAACAGATTCCTCATACATTCAACCACTATCTTAAAAACGCAAGGTGATTGAAACCGAACCCAAATCAATGCAAACGATTGGGATTCGAAGGTGAAGCCCGGGCGTCCTCCGCAGGAGCAAGTGGGCAACGGCCCCATAGGGTCGCGAAGCACTTGTGGTCTATAAGCAGTCCCCTTCGGAAAGTCTTGTCTAATCTCAGTAAAATGATCTGGACAGTAAAAATAAAATTAAAAAGACGTCACAATGTTTGAAAAGGTTAAACCATATCACCTTTCCTCCTCTTCTCTACCTTTTTCCTCTGCTACTTACCTCCCGCGGCACCCCCTTCCCTTCCCTCCCCATTCGCCCTCCACCAGACATCACGAGCTGTTGCTTCATCCGTTTTCATTTTTACTTATCTCCAAACCGACTGACTTATTCATTTCTCCCTTAAAAATCTACGTTTTCCTCCCTCCTTGTTTATCTGTCTTACCTCTGTCCACAGTCTCGTTCCCCTTTCCTTCTCTCTGTTCACCCTCCACCAGGCATTGGTGTTGTTGCTGCCTGAATATCCATTCACCATTATCAAAACCTCTATTTACCAAGAATCCTTTAACAATAACGCTTACTTGACATTTCATTCTGAAATTCGATGCATGAGGCTTGTGCTTTCTTTTATTATAAATCTGTTCCTGCTGTACGGCGACCTTCGATGTTACACTTTCAAGATCAAATGTCGAGATCAATCAATCGTACCTTTTGCATAGTTCATTTTCCTCCCTTATCTCTCTCCACAGTCGACCTCTCTCTCTCTCTCTCTCTCTCTCCAGCAGACATCGGTGTTGTAGCTCCCGGCGTGTCCACTAAGTCATTGATCCCTAGAATTGAGAATCTGGCACGCACTGGCTAGGGTTCGCTGGGCCTGGCAGGGAATCATGCTGCATTGTTTACTGATGGGCAAAGGGTAGAGGTGGGCAGTGGACGGGGTGAGGGGAAAAGCTGGAACAGGAGTTGGAAAGGAAACTGAAACGACTGGGGTAGAATATGGGATGAGTAGAAATAAGAGACGGGCTGAGAAGAAGTGATTGGAATGAGTGAGAGGAAAAGCTTACACAGGCGTTGAAGAGGAAATGAACAGAGAGACTTGTGTAAAGAACGACAGTGAAGAAAGTGAGAGACAAACTGTAAAAAAGAAGAGGTTGAAAATTGTGGTGGTTAGAGTAGCAGGATTTTTCTTAATTATACGTCACCGGACTGAAGCGAATAACTAATTAAGAACGTTATGTTTGTCATCAAAATTATAACTTATCAGTAACCCAGACTACACAGTTGCACACTATAATACTGTTACGAATGCCAAGCTTGATATGATCAACATTGCATGAAATACGTACATAATCTGGATACCTTATGATCATAACGATATCCGTTTAGATAATTTACAGTAATGTCGTACATAAATCTCTCTCTCTCTCTCTCTCTCTCTCTCTCTCTCTCTGTAGTAATTCAACGGTGTGGTAGATGCAGGTAGGGCGAGTCTAGGTTCCTGGTAATTAATACAGTATAATCTGTGCCACTTCCAACTCGGCTCATATTCCTGCGCTGCTGTGAAATGACCATGAGTCAGGCTGGAAAGTGTAGGCTCCTGTACTTTGTTTTATGTACAGTATTAACCCGTTCATGGTCAGGACACACTCGTATTCTATTCCAGCTAATGAAGGACGTTTTATTCAGCTAAGAGTTAGTTACAGAAGCCTGGGAGTGTTAATACTAGATACTCTCTGGCATTCTATTTCAGCTAACATCAGACGGTTAAATTCACCTGAGTGAGTCACAGGAGCCTGAGTTTTAACCTCTTTACTTCGAGAAAACCTTTGATATTTCTTTAAATTCCTGCTGATAACCCAACTCTGCATATTACCCAGTTTACTACGACTGTTTTTTTTTTATGCCTTGCTATTGTCAGGATATTTTTATTTAACTTTAGGGTGAAATTTCGTGGCAAAATATAGTTATCATTAACTACATGATCCCAATGACGACTTTACATTTAGGCTATTCTTTTCACTCTTAGACTATTTTATTAGCCTTTGAGATTTTTCGAAGCAGAGTTCAACGTAACGCTTCCTAAAGCCCTTCACAACCAGATGTCTTTCCATTAGCTAAATAAAAGTTTGTGAACAAGAGATTTTTTTTTTTTTTTAAGGAAGTTAAAGGTGGGTGTTTGACCGGGTCGACTTGCCGAGGTAGGACCCGGCTGAGAAAGAGGGTGGTGTTTACTGAATATGGTGTCCTCCTCTTTGGTATGATATGAAGGCGTCTTAAGCACGTGCTCTCGTCGGCTTGGGTGGCTTTCTAGCATCTCTTTCCTCTTGGGATTTGTTTTGCCAGTACTGTGTCTGTGCTCTCCTCTACTTTTATATCTATTTAATATCGTCATAGGATGTATAATTAACAGGCAAGAATATTTCAACGTACTATCTACAGAAGTATAGTATTAAGGAAGGGTTGCTAGGGAGTTTCTTTGGCTGACATGAACATTGGGTTTAGTCAGCTGGCGTGAGGAAAGTGGTCAATTAGCCTACTTCATGAAACTGCTGATCCGCCATGCAATCAATGGGGGTACGGAAGCAGACACTTTAAAGCATGAGGTGCCTATGGGATGTAAAAATGATATACGGTTGATACTGGTGCGTATTATGGACCACATTGTTCATGGATTTGAATATTAACCTACTTTCTTCGATATGGTATTATTAATTTTTAGTCTTGCTACTTCCACACAATTTCATCAGCTTGAGTGGTTTTCTGTCATCCAAGACTTGTCTGTTCACTAAGATGTTCACTAAGATGGCGCCTTGTGTCTTGAATGCTGGCTAGTTTCCGATGACTTAACTGAGTTCAAGAAGGACCTCCCGAAACAAAAGATAAAAGTAACTTCCAGCAACTACTCCACTACGACATTGATTTCCTGTGTTGTTCTTGCTGCCATTAGACGTTTGCATGAAGCTCAGGAAAGACGTACCACAGTTAGTGAAGGGGCTGAACATGATATTGCACATGCTCTAAAATAATACCGGTAACATGATTTGACTGGATCTGAGGGATCCTGAGAGATGCTGTGAATTTGTACATTCATGAGGCGATAAAATTAATAAACACGACACGGTTTCGTAAAGCATGAACTGAAAATGAAGTAATAAGAGCAAATCACAAATCCGTTGTGAAAAATAATGAATTAAAACGTGAATAAGGTAAGAGGTAAAAATTCCCGTGATTCCGGCGAGGGAATCCTGCCGGGTCGAGTGGAGAGAAAAACATTGGTCTAAAGCTCCTCCGGCCGGGCAGACTTGTTGACGCTGCCTTTCATCAAGACCATTCATTCCAAGGCTTAAAGTCTGAAGGTAAAGAATTTTGGAATGGAGTGAGTATTGGGAGAACCTCTATGTCTATTAGCCAAAATGAAATTCACTGAGAAACTGGACCTTCTCCTAGCAGGAAGAGTGATTACCGGATTAACCCTTCCCCATGATGGTCTATGTGGGTGAGAAGGGTGTGTCTGTTGTAGGGGTGGGCCTTGGTTGTTTGTGTACAAAGTTTATGTCAACTGTGTGAATCAGCAGTTTGCAAAGATAAAGTCCGGCACAGTATGCATTCTACCCATTTCAGTGCACATGTACAGTAGATCATGAGGTAAACGCGATTAACAATGGGCCATCACGGATGTGAGTCATCACCTGCACTCATGAAAATATACAGATATTAAAGTAAATACTTTTCATTGTCAGTGTTTCCATGCTTACTTCTTCTCCCACCCTAACAACACACACACACACACACACACACACACACACACACACACACACACACGCACACGCACGCACACACACACACACACACACACACACACACACACACACACACACACACACACACACACACACACAATGGCAGATTTTATTGAAATTACGCCGGTATATGGGGCTTTATAATCATGCACCTGAGGTATAAGGTGCAAATAGGTAAGTTTAGGCCATTTGCAGGTCGTTTTACCTATATATATACTCTGGAGGATTCCAGTTCATACCTGGATTTGAAAAAAAAAAAAATCCTTAGGCTCTTCTGTGTTTGATGTTTAAAATCAATGTATGAGAGGATGAGGTAAAGGACTCCAAACTCATTTTACTCTCATTACCAACAGACAATTTTCATTCACATTAAGACAGAACTCTATTACTGAAGGTCTTAACGAAGGCTGAATTTAGTCCGTTTATTAGAAAAGTTTCCCTTCGGCTGAATGAAGTCTTGCGGCGGTAACAGGAATAAATTAGTAAGAAAGTCCCTGGCCGAAAAGATTGAAATGCACTGTGTACAGCTGCCTACTTTCTGGATCTCTAAAACTGTGAAGTAAGGCATATGCTAGGTGTGTGTGTGTGTGTGTGTGTGTGTGTGTGTGTGTGTGTGTGTGTGTGTGTGTGTGTGTGTGTGTGTGTGTGTGTGTGTGTGTGTGTGTGTGTGTGTGTGTGTGTGTGTGTGTGTGTGTGTGTGTGTGTGTGTGTGTGTGTGTGTGTGTGTGTGTGTGTGTGTGTGTGTGTGTGTGTGTGTGTGTGTGTGTGTGTGTGTGTGTGTGTGTGTGTGTGTGTGTGTGTGTGTGAGAGAGAGAGAGAGAGAGAGAGAGAGAGAGAGAGAGAGAGAGAGAGAGAACCTGAAAGTTATCTGACGAGAGAAAACTGTGACTAAAGAATATATGTTTTTGGTCTCTTAAAATGCTTCCCCTTCTTAGGCAGTAATGAATATGTTTTAAAAACATATGGAACCATATGCACCGATATAATGAAAAAAAAGCCCTAGTCATATGCCGCCTTCTTTAATGTTCTTTTTTCCTATTGATTCCTCAGTAAAATAAAGTAACAGCGCCACTTTAACCTTCATTGATACATATATGAGTAAAGTTGATTTTCCAGTTCCCCCAATTTACAGTACAAAATGTATGGAGATAATTGTGAGATATTGGAACACATCCCTGGCAAATGACATGGATCCTTTCATGAGCAATGAAGAAGGATGGACAAGATAACGCAGAACATTAAGATGACCTGGGTACAACTGGTAGTAAAGTAAAGATAAGGGAGGAAACTGGAAGCGTGCATCGACTAAGTCACTGATATTCATATATCGAAAGGAAAGACATGAAAGGAGTAGCACTGCGTGCTTGGTTGCCTTATGAATTCATACTGAAATATTTTTCTTTGCAACTTTATCTTGGCACTAACAGTAAAATCCTCTTCTTCGCCATATCTGTGTACACTGCAAACCAAAATCTTTCCTTGACAATATATGCAAGTGCGTATTTTACATGAAGCACTAACTCTTGTGAACACGCTTCCCATGTGCATGATCTTGTGAAACTGAATTATGTAGTTTTAGTGCAGTATCATGAAATTTCAGAGATGTATATGACTCATTTCTTACTGAAGGATTAGTTTTTTTTTTCTTTTTTTTAACCCCTTTCCTCTCTTCATCAGAATTGCCCACCAGATTTTTTTTTTTTTTCATTTCCTTTGTAACTTCCACATGGTTCCATTTTCTTTACATATAACTCCCTTGTTTGCCTCTGGCATTTTTACTCTCTGTCCCTCAACCGTTTTCTCCCCTCTCTTACCTCCTTCCTGCTCCAGTGGTTCCCTGTGGCGCTGTGTGTAAACTCGCTCCCATCGCCACGTAAAACTGTGGTTTGTGTGTGTGTGGCCTTGATGAAACCCGTCCCATAACATACTCAGGCCAGGCTGTGTGTGTGCTGAGGTGAAGGGGCTCAGGCTGGAGGAAATGGATCAGAGGTTACGTAACTGAGGTAGATGAGGTGGATAATAAGTACAGGGGTGATAAAAGTAGATTAACGTTACTCATTCGTAACTGGGATATTTCTAGTATTATATTTCGGCTTGAGGTAGAGGATTTTATTGGAAATAACTCAAAATTCAGACAATTCTAGCATTTAATTCTAGCTGACGTCAGATTGTAATCAGATGAGAGCTGTTCAATGTAGCCTGACTGTTAGATCCTCCTCATTTTATAATAAGCTCAATCTGTGACCCTAAAATAATTTACATGAAATATACCGTGCAAGTGAACGGAAGAGCTCTTGAAGTTGTGCTGTGCGGAATTTCAGCTCGTTTCTGTACGATGAAATTCCCCCCCCTCCCCGTACCACAGACGATTTTATTCAGGTTAGTGGTGAGACTTGATGGTGAAGAAGTTAAATGGGATTGTTTTGAACACCTTCATGTGAACTATATCAAGCTGATTGAATCGTCTGGTGGCACAAAGAATGAAATACAAATAGGCGCCATGGTATTGTAGAGTCAGGCATCCTGAGGCAGTAATAGATAACAAAAGTAGGCTGAATATGTAAGGAATGTGAACAGTAGAATGGTTGAAAGAAGAAAGTTAGTTGATGCTATGAAAGCCATAGTTAGGAATAACGAGTAGAGAAGCTAGGCAGTAAAATCACTTCTTGAAGGGGTATTAACATATTAAATCATTAGCCTACATCAACTGTGCTTCAGTATTTCGTTCCAGCTAACACCGGATGATTTTATTCAGCTGAGAGGAATTCTAGGAGCCTGAGAGTGCTGATACTGTCACAATAACTTTTCATTGGCGGAACTACTTAGGTATTTTATTCCAGCCCATTGCTACATGGATGTGAGACGCTCATCCTGTCAGGGTGTGGAAAATGAAGACTGAATGCAGAAGAAGTGGATATATTAAGCATTATGTCGAACCCTATAATAGACAGAATTCGGAGTGGTGATATATCTGAATAATATGGATTAAGATAACCAGAAGACCAGAAGATGTGTTGTGTTCTCATAATGTATGGCTGTCGGGAATGAACTGATGCTCCTATAATATGATTATTAAGGTTTATGGAAATGATTTTAAATGTATAAAAGGCGACATGACAGATCGAGAGGAGACACAATATAATGAGTGAATGTATTCGATGACGGGGTGCGAAGGCTAAAGAAACGACAGAAATATCACAAGACAGAAATGAAAGCGAGAAATTTGCAAGAAAACAGGCCACGCTCATTTTTATTCCGAAAGTGGTTATGAAAAGGATATAGTCGTGAACGTTACTGTGTAGACTGGAGGAGTGCATGTTTAGAACTCCTTACACTTACCCCAACTCTATTCTTGTGGGGTGACGGTGGTGCAATCTGAAGTATAATCGGGCTGTAGCCAGTGAGACCCAGGTTTTATTCATGGGTCAGCCAGAAGTCAATTAACCAAGTTTGTCGAAGTTTGTTTGTATTGTACCTATAAATGAAGGAGGGACATGGGCTGCTAATTCGACGTTGTGTGTCGTTGTCTGAGGGAAGATTAGGATATGGCAAAAACTGACTGCCTTCCTGAATGACACTCGTGTAGTTCCTAGATTTTAGACCTACAGTAAATCTACTTCTTCACTTCTAGTTGCTGCAGTTTATCAACCAAATGTACTTTCAGCGTTAGAAGCTGGGATGGATCTATGATGATGATGATGATATGATAATGGAAAACTTTAAAATACAGAAGGAACTAGAGAGCATTCAGAGAGCACATACATAGACCAATCCCACTGCTATTAACAAGGATCCGGATCCGGATCCGTGGAGATATTGTGTGGATTACATAGCATCCGGATCCGTCCCAAAATTTAATCAATTTTGTCTTAGCCCATGGCCAACTCTTCCGGAAAATTCTGAAATTCATTGAGAACTTTTAGAGATATAGTGAGGGATATATAGGATTCAGATTGGGATCCGCCCCAAAACTTAATTCTTTCTTGGCCCATGGCCCACACTTCCACAAAATTTCATTGAAATTCATTGAGAACTTTTGGACGTATTGTGTGGGATACTCCGGATTCGGATGCGGATCCGGATCCGCCCCCAAATCTAATTAATTCTTTTTGGCCCATGGCCCACCCGTTCACAAAACTTCATTGATATTCATCGAGAACTTTTGGAGATACCGTGTGGACAAACAAACAGTCAAACATAGGTGAATACATAACTTCGCTGGCGGAGGTAATGATGAAATTATGTGACAAACATGGAAAGGATATCGCTCGTAGTAAAGGTGTTAAAGGTGACCACCTAACCTTCCAGTACGCATCTTTTTCCTCATTGGTGGCCACCGGGCAATTTTATTCAGAGGCTTCTTGTAGTGAAAGGATTAAGAAGGGAATATCCACACACACACACACACACACACACACACACACACACACACACACACACACACACACACACACACACACACACACACACACACACACAAGCGCGCGCGCAGTTTTTAGTTACGTATGAGCATGTCAGCTGAGTAAAAGAAGACAATACAACCCAGACTCAGTATTATAAAAAATTATTGAAAGAGCACAGTTGGGTTGCAACACACACACACACACACACACACACACACACACACACACACACACACACACACACACACACACACACACACACACACACACACACACGCACGTGCCCACGCTGGCACACAATAAAGATTAAAAGGGTATAAGGTGAAAATTATTATAAGCGACCAGAAGAGCTACTGTTTACCCTGGTGTGTGGACTCAGGGGAGGGCCACCGCACCGCCACAGCTTGGGAGGAAAATAATGCCTAAATCTACCATGGTCTGACTTGGGACTATTTTTATAAATTCTCTTAAACCTTACCATTTCCTTCTGATGACTTATGTCTTTCAGTTTATTCTTGTTACCTGCTTCCGATATTATTCAAGCAAGGACAGATCTGTTCTGAAGAATTAAATCAAGGTTTTACGTAGCCCATCCAGTTCGAAAAGTCTTTCCTAAGCCTAATAAAGTCGTTTGGATATAGCTTTTATGAAACTAGAAAGCACTCAGTGGGTGCATACATCCGCCAATGCCATTACCAATAAGAAAGGAGTCGGGTCCGTGGAGATATTGTGTGGAATACATAGGATCAGGATCTGCTCCTAAATTTAATCAATTGTTCCTTGACCCATGGTCCACTCTTCCACACAATGTTATTGGCATTCATTGAGAACTTTTGAAGATATTGTCCGGGATACATAGGATCTGGATCCGGATCCGCCACAAAATCTAATCAATTCTTTCTTGGGCCCTGGCCCACCCTTCTACAAAATTTCACTGAAATTCATTGAGAACTTTTAGAGATATCGTGTAGACATACAAATGAGCAGACAAACATAGGTAAATACATAACCTCCTTCAACTTCGTTGTTGGAGATAAAATTTAAGTCCACAGAGTGAAGGTCTTAAGCTGACCTATAGGACTGTTTCAATTTATGTTCGAATGAACGCATGCCAAACACTTTCCAGTGAAATTGTAGTTAATTACCTTCGCCAACGAAGTTGGAGGAGGTTATGTATTCACCTATGTTTCTATGTTTGTTTGTTTGTCCACACGATATCTCCAAAAGTTCTCAGTGAATTTCAATGAAAATTTATGGAACGGTGGACTATGGGCCAAGAGAGAATTGATTAAATTTTAAGTTGGATCAGGATTAGGATCCGGATCCTACGTATCCCACACAATATCTTCAAAAGTTCTAAATGAATGTCAATAAAATTTTATGGACGAGTGGGCCATGGGTCATGGAACGAATGATTAAATTTGGGAGTGGATCTGGATCCTATGTATTCCACACAGTATCTCCACGGATCCGGATCCTTTTTAATGGCAATGGCATTGGTGGAGTTATGCGCTGTCTGAGTGCTTTCTAGTTATAACATAAGAAACTGCTAAGAGAAAAATGAAATTCGTCTGTTCTTTAAATTTACTAAGATTCATTATAAATACGGCATATGTTCCGGTTTTGCCTTTTCTTTAACTAGTTCAAAAGGTCTACAAATGTTAAATGTTTTCTCTCTTTCTGCAGCTAAGCTCGTGAGATATGTCAGCCAAACTTGTTCATGAAAATTTTAACTCTGCAAGTTCAAGCTTTTGCTCAAGGCTTGAACATGAGGTGGTTGATTGTTCTTTGCTTTCCTCTGCCTACGGCTTTTATTAACTGCAAGTTATTACTGCATTAATTTTGATCATGAAGGGGTAAAGTTAATAAGAGTAGAAGAAGTATAAAAGCGGAAAGGGGTGGAGGAAGGGTGCAAGGAATGAAGGAAGAGCCGCCAATATTTGCTAACCGAAATGAACTGCTCCCCTTCCACACCTCCCACCATTACTCTTCCTGCCGTCCCAGTCATTAGTGCAACACACACACACACACACACACACACACACACACACACACACACACACACACACACACACACACACACACACACACACACACACACACACACACACACACACACACACACACACACACACACACACACACACACACACACACACACACACACACACACACACACACACACACACACACACACACACACACACACACACACACACACACACACACACACACACACACACACACACACACACACACACACACACACACACACACACACACACACACACACACACACACACACTGGAAGATGCGATGAAAATCTGAAGTCTCCGGAAAAAAGGGCCCCATAATGTGCACTTCTGGTCCCATCCCCATATGACTCAGTATGGTTATAAGGTACGCCTCTGATTTTTTTTTTCTTTTTTTAAGGTTGTGCATTGTGTTTTGTGCATGTAGCTCTACATTTTTTTTTTCTAAGCCTCACACTTTCCCCAGACAACGAAAAGCAACCTCCGCATTAACAAAATGGTCCTTCTTTCAGTTCTAGGTACGAGTGGCCTAAGGTAAAAATCTTGCCCATGTCTTTAATGAAAAAAAAAGCGTTGTGTTCTGAAGCCACTCTGATTTCCTTCATTATTCATTATAATGAGTAGTAATAAAATCCCTTAATAGTCTGCATGTTTGGGGGAATAAGCTGAAAGATCTTGATTAACTGCGTAATGAGATATCGCTGGCTAATTATCACTGACACATTTGGCATGCAGTCCACTAAATGAGCAACGAGCTAATTATAATTTTTTATGAAGCAATTACATCAGCACGTGCTTGAATCTGGTTTCAAAATGCCACTGAGTAGAGAACGAGAATTACTGGTACCGAATAGGGCATGGAAGGCATCGAGAAAAATTATTGTCTCTAACGGAGGAGAGATAAAGTAGCATTCAGTAGTTTGGATAGAAGAAGGGAACCAAAAAAAACATTCAGAGAGCGCATACGTCCGCCAGTGCCATTGCAGGAACCCGATTCGGATCCGGATCTTCCTCCAAATATTTCCATCAGTAGTTTGGAGAAAGGGGAGATGCTTATAATGAAAGGAAGAAATTAAAGCAGCAAAAGAGTGAAAAAAGAGACACGTTACAGTTGAGGAGAGACCAAAGAAAAAAATAGCGAAAAAAAAAACCAGAAAGGGAAGTAGCTGAGGAGACATAAAACTGCAACTGATAGTTCTTCTTCCTTATTTGGAAACCGTGTCAAAACCACTGCACCACCGCCCCAAGCAATACATATCCCTAACTGACAAAGCACTTGCATGCAGGTCCTCTGAAAAATGTATCATTTCCTTTTGCCGGCACAAACTAAAATCTTTTCTCATCCCGGCCTTCACCATCCCGCGTAGAACCGAGTTGCAAAGTTGGGGTGCGTCCTGAAAACACTCAATGTTCTCTATAAAGTGTTTTCGAGGCGTTAATTGAATTCCTAAACTTTACGGTTAAAATGTCACCCGTTGAGCTGAAGTTACCTTCGTGTTCTGCTCCGCTGTGTAGGCAATTTGGGGGTAGATTTGGTTTTATGGGTAAAATAGTGATGTTTTTCTTGTTAGAAAGCATACTTCACCCCTTCAGTCCGATTTTTTTTTTAATCGAGTGACCATCAGCCGACTTCATTCAACAGATTTACTTGGCTGTAGTAGTAAAAGTACAGTATATATATATATATATATATATATATATATATATATATATATATATATATATAAATAGATATAGATAGACAGTTTGAGATATAGATAGATAGATTGATAGATAGATAGATAGACAGTTTGATAGATGGATAGATAGATTGATAGATAGATA
>NC_137023.1:47878013-47895513 GCF_032717465.1 Coenobita brevimanus | reverse complement strand
TTAGGATATGAGTTGGAATCCAACCAGTCCGATTCCATCGCCTTCTCCAAAAGACTTCGAAAGATAGAATAAGACGGTGTGTCGGGGATGCTGGAACAAGCTTGTGAGAGAAAAGCATGTATAAAAAGAAAGCTACTATTTGCGGTATTTCAAAGTATCTGGGCTCTGGGAGTTTCGATGTGCTATTAGGCAAGAGGGTACTGAAGAATACATTTATCAATGCTGTACCCCATGAGACTCAGGGATTAGAATAAGATGGATGATGTGGAATCTCTCTTGTTATATATAATCTGAGTCAGTCGAGGTTCGTCATGCTGACTTCTCTTTATATGAAAGGGAGTATATAATACTTTCTAAAATTAATGTTAGAATTTGCACTATTATTTTTTATTTTGGCATGGACGAGATACCTTTACGGCGCATGTGGGGAAAGTGTAGATTCGGGAGTATATGACTGTACTGCTGAGGTGATGGCCATGGAAGGAAGATAGGTATGGAGGAGGGATGACACTGCTATCTCTGGACAATGTGAATAGGATACAGACAGGGAGTAAGGTGCGACTATGAAATAGTATGGATGAGGTACAGAGATAAAAAGATGGTTGTATCTCTAGGCAAGATGAGTGCATGGACACGAGGAATGAAGTGCCAACGTGAACACATTGCACTAGTAGGAATAATAACTGATAAAAGAAAAGCCACGACATAACAGATGAGGTTGAGAGTAATAATACTTATGATGTGCAAGGAAATCAAAGAGAAGATCAAGCATTAAGGAAACAATGCGTTGAAACGAAGAAAACGATAGAAACTGACAGAGATCTTTCAAAAAGTATAGTACAAAGCTTTCCTTTCTTGATGTGGGTGGGTAACATCTCCTGGACCAAGATCCAGGTTTCTGTCTTTATCGCAGGTAACTAAGGTAGTTTAAAAAAAGATGAATATAATGAGGAATATTTCTAAGACGGGGATGTAACTTCTGTCATGTAAATAAGGCGAAAGGCGGAGAATTATAACCCTAACCAGATTTAAATTTAGGTGGTGAGATAGTAAAGAAAGGAGAAAGATTTTTCACTTTGACAAAAATATAACTTAGATGATGGAAAAGAGAGCAAGAGTAAGAAATTTTTTTATCTTAACTCCTTCACTGAGAGTATGCTTTTTTTTTTTACTTTATTCTTGTTACCAACTGACGGTTTTAGTCTGCTGTTGGACTTTTCGAATGTCAGGGCTGAGATATAGCATTAACCAACCCGTTCACTAGAGCAGGTCTACCCTGAGGTCAATAAGAGCGTTTGAAGGTAACAAAAAAAAACAAACAAACAAAAAAAAATGTCGCCAAACTAACCAATGTTCCACTACAGGGATTTGTGAGGTCAGCCGATAGAGGACTGATACCACAATAATTATTTTATAAAACAGTAACGGCCCAACATGTATATAAGGAGTGGTATTTGTTTTCTCAGAACCCCTTCCAGAATGTACAGTTAGCTTAGCTTTCGTAAATCATTATTTCCTATAGAAGTTTGTAGTGTTTAGAAAAAAGATGATTTAAAAAATACGCTGGGAAGTAAGGTGCAAAATATATAAAAGTATTTCTTGTACATTTCGATACTTTTGTGTAGGCCAATTACGTGCCGTAATGTTCGTGGCTAAACTTAGGCTCTATTTCACACTCCCCGTCAAAACTTGTGATTTAGAGCTCAATTTCTGCTGCCTAAGCACTCCCTGAGCGCCGTCTGTTTCTGGGCCAGCTCAACTTGTACTGTCATTAATATTTATGCTGCACATTCACTCATAAATATCAGTTTGAAGAAGAATAGCTGTTTCGTGCCAAGACACCTTAATAACTTACCTAAAAAGGAGTATTCATTTTTTTTTTTTTTCAATGTTTAAGTTGCTCATACCCGTTCTACAGTCCAGGACAAAAGTTCGCTTTTTCTTCCATTAGGCCAGCTTCTCACTGAGAGCATGTCCGGCACTTTCCTCCCCAACGCGGCATACCAGAAAGACTCTTATATGGGCAGAGATACATATTAAACCTCTCTCAGCGTACGCATATCAGCCATCACAGGAAAAAGAGAAATAGAGGAGGGGAAATACCAGACGAACTTGTATCCCCGACCGTGCATTCAAGAGGGTCCATTATTTTGTTCTTAACAGCTATACTGGCAATGAATTACAGATGTTTCGTCCTGCTGAGAGAAAAAGGTAAATTGGCTCTGGGATCGTTTGTCTTGGTCTAAGTTCTAGAGTCTGACGCTTTCACTGGAGTAGTAGAACTTTTTCTTTTTGTCGATATTATTTCTTTTTTGCTACATACCCATTCCCAATCACTTTGTCTATAGCACATGTCTTTCATATCAGTCAATTTTGCGTGGCGCATGTCTTTCATTTCAAGCCAGTCTATCGAACACATATCTCTCTCATATGAATCTCAACTGCCTAGACTACACCAAACCACTTTCTCTAGCACATGCCTTTTTTCATTCCAGCCTTCTTTATCTAGCAAAGCCCTCATTCATTCCAAGCCAGTCTCCCTACAACATCTCACATCAAGCAACTGGCAACACATCACATTCATTCCAAGCCGTTCTCTCAAGAACATGTCTCTCTCACTCCAAGTCAGTCTCTTTGTCTCTCAGTCCACGCAACTATTACAAGCACAAGTTACTTTCATTTTAAGACACACTCCCTACCACAGCTCTCTTTCATTCCAATCACTCTCTCTAACACATTTCTCTTCCATACCCTAATTCATCTCTCTCACTCCAAGCCACACTCAGTCACATATCTATTTCATTTATAACAGCACTTTCCAATACAGCTCTCTTTCATTCTCTAGCATACCTCTCTTCAGTTCCAAGCCATTCTCCCTAACGCAATTCCCTTATACGCCCTCTCATTGAAGCACGCTAAACCCCCTCTCAGTATTATCAATTCCTGCCACCTTTTTTTTTTTCGTTTCTTACCTGCTGCTCCCAGAACCTGATATTCTGCTAAAGACTTCTCGAAACGGAGGAGAGGTCCTCCCTAAGCAGAAGAAATACACCAGTTAGCTGCAAGAAGAAACAGAGAAGGAAGTCGTAGTACCAACAGGGTTATTGGCTAGCACCATGATGCCCTTACTGTTAGTTGCGTTTTCTTTCCTTCATGTATTCCTGTGTTCTTTCTTGTTTAATTATGGCAGGCACTTCCACCCTTCAGAACTAACCGATTCCGACCAAACCTGGGCACAATGACCAGCCTAAGACTTACTTGTACCAGCAAGGTTTTGATTGCTTGGCAACTACCCGTTGCCTAGCAACGGCCGAAAGCCAAATTTTTTCATGCTTTTCACGTTTTGAACTGTAGAAGCATTACCAATGGGCGCTGAAAGCTCTGACGTCTTTAGGAGTAATCTTGAGGTCATTCGCTATCGGAAGTGTGCCATCCATTTCTCCCCTCTCTCCTCTAGTTTTCGAGTAGCAACCCTGCGATGATTGGCCTTAGCGTCCCTAGCAACCAGTACCGGATTTCAAAAATGCACCCCTACTTCCGCAGCGGCTCGATGGAAGTGAATGAAAATTTACATGCTTATAGACACTGACTACTAGTACAACTTTCTACCGTGCACCTATGTGCTACATTGGCCAGATCAGGGATCAAAGATCATCAAATGCGAAAACGGTGAAAACAGCTAACGACATGACTATGCTCGCGCGAAATGATAAGGCTCCGAAGATTATTAAGCCAGGACCATGATTCCTGGGTGGAATGTTGCACTGGAGTACCTCCATACAAAAATGACATTTAGTGGCGAAGCTCACTTCCAGTCGCTGGCAGCGCGACCTTGAAGTTGTGCCTCTAGTGGGCCATTCCGCAAATTTCAACTTCCCTAGCTCCACATTGGGTGGAAGGAATCGAATGAAACTTTGCATACTTATAGATGTTAATAAGTACTACAAGTGAGCTTCGTACATTCATGACCTATATCCGTCAGGTCAGGGGTCAATGGTCATCAAGTGTAGAAAATATGAAAAGCGCTAAAAGTATGATCTTCGCGCGAAATGCTAAGGCTCCGAAGATTATTAAGCCAGGACCGTGATTCTTGGTTGGGATATTGCACTGGAGTACGTCCATATAGAAATGACTTTTAGTTTCGAAACTCACTTCCGGTCGCTGACAAAGCTTGGTCCGCTAAGAGCTGGCCATCGTCGCCTACCGGCTCATTTCGCATATTCCAACACTTTTTTTGAACCTTACCCTTCCCCCTAACTGTACCTGATGACTATTTTCTTTTTAATCTTCCATTCTCCAGGCGATTCCATTCACCTTAAAATATTATTCTCCGAAATTCAGGAGTTAAATACACCCTTCAATAACCTTTCCTCTGCTAGGGGACTCTCCCAATTCGCATTTGATCGTCCGGTAGCAGCAAGACCAGAAAATCAATTACCTCCTTGGGCTGAAGTTATTTATTCACCAACCTCATTATTCTCTGTTAATTTCTCATCATTTTCCTCTTTTTTTTTTTTCTCGCCTTTTCCTTTGCCTATATTCAAAATGTAAGGTTAATCAATTATTCTCACATTCTATGGGAAAGCTTTGAGCACTCTTGATATTTTTGCCCAGACTTGTCCACTTTTATATTTCCATGTCAAAAAGATCCAACTAGACTTAGAGATCCAAAGTGTGCACGCACGCACGCACGCACGCGCGCACACACACACACACACACACACACACACACACACACACACACACACACACACACACACACACACACACACACCTGTCACCACTAGAACAATAACGCCCTTCGCTCACACTGAATTCTCTCTCTCTCTCTCTCTCTCTCTCTCTCTTCCCTGACCTTTTCTTTTCCTTTTGTCTCAGCTCCCGATTTCAGCTTCTTTAATAACTTACACAGTGCGAACACAGCCTGAAAGTTTTGGCTAGAGTTGTTCGATCTGGCCTGGCTCAGCTGACATTATCCCTAAGGCTCGCGTTCTAGTAAGTCTGAGAGGCATATTCTGTGCACATTCCTTTGAGATTTTTTCTTTGCCATATGGTTCTCATGCAAATTACTCACATCCATTTAATATCGACATAATGTACACAATTTCCGCAGATTATTAGTGCAGTAAAACACATACAAGTTGGAATGACAATAGTGCCAAACTGCTGTTCAGTTCAGTGAACAACTTTTCGTACCAACAGCCATATCACCACTGTCCGGCAAGCTGCTCCTCTCAGCTAACGTAGTTTAATTAAACCTAGTCCTGACAGACTGCCTTAAAATGACCCTGACACACTCGCCAATTGCCAAAAGCTTTAATTCTGTAATTTTCATCAGAAGGCGAAACCAGATGGGGAAGGATAAAATGATCCCTCTCAAGGTCGGTCATGCTCTCGCACCTGTATTTTATTCCAGCCAAACCTAGATATTTTTGTCCACCGGAGAGAGACCCAAATGAGTCAGAAATTGTTAATACTTGTACCATTAACCTTTTCACAGACATATTATGAACAGTACTGCAATCGAGCCAATGTCAGTTGATTTTAAGCTGGGATTGGTCATTGAAGGTTGAGAATTTTAAGAGGTGTGGAGAAGGGAAAGTAAATGTGGAAAAATGAAATTAAAAGAAAGTAAATATAAGGGCGTGTCCCGGGGCAAATGAATATGGAGTAATTTATATGTTTCCTCAGAAGACGCCTGTATTATATTACATTATGGTCAAAAACTGGCAATTTTATTTAGATTATGAAAGGCATCTTCGAGCCCTCTCTACATGCTGTTTGGCTTTGAACCCAATAACGCTTTCCTCGTATTCAGATATATCTTTGGATCAATTCTCTGCCATAATTCAGATTTGCTTTTGAAGAAGGCTAGTATATGAGAGCACAGATTCTTCCAATGGGTGACCAGTCAGAAAGTCCCCAGGTCAAAGTGTCCCCAGGTCAAACCGTCTCCCGGTCGAAACGTTTCCAGGCCAAAAAGTCCCCTTGTCAAAACGTTCGCAGTAATAATGTTCCCGGTCAGAAGTCCCTAGGTCAAAACGGCACCTGGTGAAAATGGTACCAGGTCAGAACACTTGCTAGATTAAAATCATTCCCTGGCAGAAAAAATAAATAAATAAGTAAAAAGGTTCATTCTCTAAACGTTTCTAATGAACTTCTTCATTTCTCTTATTCTTCATGCTAAAACAAGTTTCACTTACGACCGGTAATTAATGTTAAGTTTGTTCCTGTGTATGATCCTGGGTCCGGTCTCAGCGAGAAGTATCATCCAGGATAATGAACAATCAAGGGGTTTCATTAGCAGAGGATGACAGCTAAGACGCACCCACTTCACCCCAGATATCACCGTCAGTATTCTCCAGATATTGCTAGTACAGTATATCACAGTTTGTATTGCTTCCTTATGCACGTAATTTGCTATTATTACCACTATTCTCTTGCTTTCCTATTTCTTTTCTTGTTTCCTTATTCCCATTCACTTCCTACTCCCGGATATCACTGCTGTCATTCGCCCACCTAACAGAACGATGTTCAATTTGCATCTTTCATTATTCTAATGCGTTATATCAAACTCTGTTATCTTCCTCGTTCTTTATGTTCTTGTATTTACTCCCTTTCTTAACATAAAAACAGTACTTCATAGTGTTAGATGATGAGCAGTCAAGGGGTATCTTGAGAACAGGATGAAAGCCGAGACGCACAAAAGATGTCATTGCTCTCAGTCATCCAACCTTTCTAAAAATGGCACAGCACGTACTTTTTACCTGTCAGTTCATTCTCTTATTTTCCCATAATTTGTTTTGTCGCAATTTGTATATTTATCCTATTCTCCTATCATCGGATTCCCAGATAAAACGGCTATAATTTACCCAAGTTTTGTCCCATTTACCAAAACAGTGACGTTTTCTGTTCAGATTCCTATCAGCGGATGTAGCTTGACATTCATTCATTTTTTTTAAATAGCATGTTTTGTACTATTTTCCTTAATTCTTCTACTTTCTTTTTACTATTCTCAAGTCAGCCTATGATTTTATGGTTCCATATATATCTTCAGTCTCTCTTGTCTAGAGCATTACCGGTATGCATAATATTGTTTCCAGAATGTTATGTCAAGCTAAGGTCAGCACATATTCACTTATTCTGCTTATTCCTAACATTAAAACAATACTTTAAAATTATCAGCTGTTAAGTATAAAAGAGAAAAATGTCACTGAATTACTTTTAAAGGGGCTGTATAGGAACTGACTTTCTTCTTCTTCTTCTTCTTTTAACCAGAATTCAAGGTACAGTAACAGTAGCAGGCCCATGTAACCTCACTAACACAGCTAGCAAACTTTGCTATCAGTTCTTTATTTTTCCAAGACGAAAATGAGACCACGATCCAGCAAAGTCCTTGCAAGACCATGGAAGATTCTGCTCTCTAGCTTGTCCTGCTAGGTATTTTGTCTTTGATCTAATTCATCATTGCAAAAATTACTGCCTAGGCCTTCCATTTCATTTTCATTCCCATTTTCAATTCTTAGTACTTGAGGAAAGTATTACCTTCTCTGTTCTCTTCTATCATTATGAGCAAAGGCATTCTTTTCTTTCTCTCTCTCTCTCTCTGTTACACACACACACACACACACACACACACACACACACACACACACACACACACACACACACACACACACACACACACACACACACACACACACACACACACACACACACACACACACACACACACACAAACACACACACACACACACACACACACACACACACACACACACACACACACACACACACACACACACACACACACACACACACACACACACACACACACACACACACACACACACACACACACACACACACACACACACACACACACACACACACACACACACACACACACACACACACACACACACACACACACACACACACACACACACACACACACACACACACACACACACACACACACACACACACACACACACACACACACACGCACACGTCCACGAGTCTTTTTATAACTCTGCCAGCCGACACGATACCGAATCGATGAACACAGGTTACCGACTTGGCTGTGAATCGAGGGTGTTTCTTTGCAATATTTTTTCCACTTTTTCCATTTTTCCTTCATCTTTGATCATTTCGCTTCCTTGATGTCTGTTTTATTTTATTCTTGGTATGCTCAGAGACTTTTAGAGCTGGGGAAGTTAGATACAACCTACATTAATCTATCAGTAGTGTGCATCATTCCAAATAAGAATAAATTTGACTATTGGTGGCGAGACTTCAGTCAAAACCACGTCATGTGATTTATGGGGTTAAGTCCTAATTACCTTCCCTTTCTTCGCCCCCTTTGCAATACAGTTAGGAATCTGGATGTAACGACGACGGCTGAGGTTTGGGGAAGATGGAGAACTAAGCAAAAACTGATTGTCAATCCTGAACCTATCAGTTCCACGAAGTATTTATCATTTTATTCTTGTCACTGTTAAAGCTTTTATCAGACTTAGAAGAGCCCTCTTGTATTGAAAGGGGTTAATGAAGGTGATATCAGACCTCTCCTTTTCGAAATGTCTTTCAAAGGTTGAATGAATTCGTCAGAGGATACTGAGAATGAAATGAGACTCTCTCACACTAATTTCTAACATTTCCATTACTCATTAATTTCTATCCTTTCCAGTACTTATTAACTGCTAACCTCTCCAATACTCATTAATTATTTTTACCTTTCCAATCCCTTCATTTTCTTTCCAGTGTCCACATGTCTCCTTCGTTCACCAGTACCGATCTAACAACTCCTACACATTTTCGTTATAATTTTCTTGTTCATTCTCCTGTTGCATGTTTTTCCACTAACCTTCTTCCTCTTCGTCCACACTACCTCTACTTCTGCTCCCACCTCTGCTCCTTAAATGTTAAATAACGTGTGAAGCTGGTTGTCACAGTGGCTCCAGTCTCTCAGGCCACTTTCCGCTCACCCACCAAGCTGCTAACTGGGAAAAAATAGATAGATGGATAGAAGAGAGAGAGAGAGAGAGAGAGAGAGAGAGAGAGAGAGAGAGAGAGAGAGAGAGAGAGAGTAAAACATACGGTATCCCTAACTTTAGCACAATAATCATAAAATATACCGCCTAGTGATTCTTTCTCTAAGTAGCTAAATGAGTACATGTGAATACTTGAACCCCTTGGCTATGAAGGATTTTTCTTTTTTATAGGTGAAGTAAATCGTCTGACATGAGCGAGGATGAAATGTATAAGTACAATCAACACTGTTACGAGATCTAATCGAGGTAGATTTTAAGCACCCGGATTTGCAGGGATTCTGTAAAAAGAGTATATTATAGATGGGGAGGGAGAGACCGAGGATAAGATGGAAAGATGAGATGGGGAACTACTGAACCGAGGGTAACTTGAAAATGTAGCTTAATGACGGAGGACAAGGTGATGTGGAGGCGACTCATATATATACAGCCACTACTTTGGCTAGTGGCAGCGAGATAGATCAGCGTGAATTTAATACCCAAGTTCAGCTGCAGCTGACAAAGACGTCGTATTATTAGATATTTTTAACCAATTTGCAACTTTTACCAGACCAGAAATTTGACCTAGTTTACATTTAAAATTTTACCTGTTTGGAGTTTTGTCCATGTTGGAATATTGACCAAGTCGGAATTTTGACCACTTTGAAATTTTGTTCAGTAATGAAATTTTTTGCCAGGTTGAAATTTTGACCGTTTTGGATTTTCTGCCAGTTTGGAATATGGATCACTCTGAAATTATGATCAACTTGTGGTTGGTTTGAGTTTGGTTGGTTTGTAATATTTCATTTTGGTGAGGGGAGGAGGAATTCTAATTACTGTGGAATTTTGACTGCAGGTACAGTAGTTGGAATTTTTAGCAGTTCATAATACTGATTAGTTTGGAATCTATATCAGCAAACGCCAGGTAATATTTGGGGCTGAGAGTGAGACACGGAACCCAAAAGGCTTAAAGAAGAAAGTATTCCTTTCTTTGGGTTTATATCTTATGCTTCTCTTTGAAAAAACTTTCTTCATACGAGCTCTTGGGTTGCATCCAAAGTGGCTTTGGAGATTCCGTAACGCTTTTTCCTTATCGACTTATTCTGCTCGTTATACCCCAACATCTTTTTGTATGTAACTGATCTAAACCATGTAAGTATTAAAGCGACCTAAAAAGCATAAACGAGAAAGTTAAGGTGCAATGTGCATAATACATCTCAAGTGAAGAGGTGTCACAAAGCCTCCTGTCCCACCTATTACTGTATAACCGTAGGCCTCTTTTTAAGCTCGCACTCCTCCACATTGCTTTTTTTTTTTTTTTCCTGAGTTGTGGACTGGCGAAGCAGGTGTACGTGTTCCTCCTGTTCACAGCGCACCAGCAGTAAAAAATATCATGGAATTTGCAAATCAAATGGCAACACGAGCCTTCCACTGTTCCTATTCCAATTTTGGTCCCCGTTGAGACTGCAGAGTACTTTTTCGTCAATCTGTCTTTTTTCATTTCCCCATTATATAGTATTTCCTCATTTTTCAGACATCAGCCATGATGTAATATTATTTCGTTCACCTGATAAATGTTTGACAAATAGTACAGAGAATTTGAGACCTTTATAACGGCAGTGACCTGCCAACCAATCACATGTTCTTTTCATGGATCATGGTTTCTTATATAGGCTATTACACTAATTAGTTTTTTACACCATTTCCATCAACATCGAATAGATCGTTTTTTTGCTTGATCAGGGTTTCTTATATATTACACTAATTAGTTTTTTACACCATCTCCATCAACATAGAATAGATTGCTCTCTTGCTGTTGCTGTGGCCTCAGGACCATCTGAATGTGAACCTGGTGGGTAACAGGCCAAAGCTGTCTTTCTCCTGTAATTCACCATCCTTCTTTTGGAGGATAAAGAAGGAACTGAGAAAAGTTTGTATAACAGCTGTGCGTTTCCATCGAAGCCTGCGTATGAAGGAGCACCTCTCCAGCACCTGGATTGTTCTAAAGAAAATATATGAAAGTGCTAATATTTGGCCTATTTAACTAATAAGAAACGCAATGTTTGGCCTGATATAGCGGTTGTTCTGACTCAAATTTCCTCTTTTTATCAGTAATTAGGACTGACCTTTTTTCAGTTTCACGGCACGCATTTCTCCTTTCTTTTGTTCTCCCACTCATTCTTTTTCCAAGGCAATCTACCTGAGTGGGGTCTGCCTGCTTTATTGTTTCGCGGGTCATGTTAATGTCCGGCTAAGAGGGCTGGGCGTGGCCTGGGCTGGGGCCGGGAAAGTAAAGGATGCGAAGCACTTACATTAATGCCTTCACTGCCATGACGTATTTTTGTTTTATTTCTGCAGTCTCAGGCAATACTAATTATAGAAGAAGTGAATCTGAGACTAAGGGGTGTACTGGCCCCAGCATTAACTAATAAATATTACCTTCTTAATTCGTATTAAATATATATTAACTACCATACTATATTTATTGAACAAAACAATCCATATGCATATACCCATGTCTCTTATGTATTATCCCAACATGCATATGAATACGTCCAACAACCATGGCTACATACTTTTATGTGCCAGCAATGACGATACCGCTGAATCAGATTGGAAGTGGGTAGTATACGTTCCGACGACAACTCATGGGTAAAATAAGCCACCTTACACAGAGAACGTCCCCTAAATGTTCTATGAGTATTTCTGAGTACAGCTGAAAACAAACAAGCATGTACAGAAGCAAGCATACACAGCTCTAAAGCCAAGACATTTATAATTATCACCGTCTTTACAACTGGTACAGGGATATTATGGCTCCGTGGCCACACTTCTATCACCTTGGCCACAGCTGAGTAAAATTTGCCGATGTCAAGAAGGGAGTAAAATAAGACAACACCGTACATATTCTCTTATTCCTGAGGACACATTTTCACTTTATTCTTGCTATCCCCTGGCCATTTTCTTCAGTTTTGGAGAGACTTTTCTAAGATGACTGGTTAAATATAGCTCTCATTAATCTCGTCACTATCAAGGCCTCTCGTAAATTAAATAATATCTTCTGGTTACAACAAGCATAAACTGCACAAAGAGGTAATCGTGTTCTAGGCGTAAACGAGGTGACTGCATCACAAGTATGATGTTTTCTATTTTCATGCTATCCCCAGACGAAAAATTTATCCTTCCTTAACTCTTTCACTAAACGAGGCATCTTAAGCAGAATAAAATCGTCTGACGTTAGCTAAGATATAAAGAAACAGACATTATCGGTTGAAAGGGGTTAACCTTGTCAGGTATACTGTATGAAGATTTCAAAAAAATTACATGTTTCTCATCTGCAGACGGTTTTATTTGGACGGGTCTTTTGGACCTGAATAGGTGTTGCATAGCTTTCACTAACTGCATCACCACTAGCCGTCCTTCAAAAACTGAAAAGATTTGTAAGGATGCACCATGTAAAAAATAATGAAAGGGTAAGAGTAGACTGGTTGGCCCTTCAAACCTCAAGTGCAGACATTCGTAAGGATCGACATTACCTTTGTTACAACGTACGGCTATAATATCTCCGACTTTTTACCCCCTAGTGTACGACGGGTCTCTCATGGATTGAATGAAATAACCTGATGTTATTCAGGATAGAACAAACGCATCAGCGGGATTATGGAACTAAACCTACAAGTGACGTCACGGGCTGGAGATTATGTTTTCTTTCCTAGTCAGGTACAGCCTTGAGCAACAGAAATGTGTGGCAGGGGTGTCGATTGTTGAAAAGATTTAGCATGAGTCATCGTGGTGCGTGTTTTAACGCTCCTCCGTGTCACAGAAAGTAATGATATTATTCTGCCTACCACCAGACAACTTTATTCAAAAAGGGGATTTCCCGACACGTGCAGGATAGATAACCTCTACTAACACTTTCCCAGGTTATGGAAAACAAAGGATTTTACTCAGGCTTCCAATAGACGACTTCATTTCAAGAAAGAAATATGTAGCATGTACAGATCAGTGCATATTGTTGTGGATACTTGAGGTTCATATAATGAAATGTAAGGATTTCCCTCAGAACTTTCCAAAGACACTACAGACATTAGAAACGCCCTTGTCGACTCTGCAAGATGGTAGCATTTGCTGGCATGAGATGAATACACAAAAATTTATATTTTTCTGCATAGATTCATTACAAAGCGATACAGACTCTGCTCTAAAATAATACATGTGCATATTTACCTCGATCTCACTACACAAACATTAGATTTCTTTTACTAATTAGCACAAGTGGGGCTTGAAAATTATTATTTCTCTCTCTCTCTCTCTCTCTCTCTCTCTCTCTCTCTCTCTCTCTCTCTCTCTCTCTTGTCCAGCCCACGAATAATATACAATTTTCCTTACATGGATAAGGTGCCTTACTAGGTGTGCAGTTTTTTACTCGTTTTAAATTTCAGTCAATTGAATCTTCTCTATAAGCCCCTAAATCTAATAACGTATCTTTCTATTTTATATTACCTATCTCAACTGTAGTGATACCTCATCACAGAAATAATTAAATGTAACCTGAGGATGACTGGATGTGTGTTTATCCTTAAATGCGAGGCCTGCGGGAACTAGGAATGTGACTGAAGAGTTGAGAGGGTGGATGGAGCTTGAAGGTACTGGCAATGAGGAGAGGTAGATTGAGATGGTATGGACATGTTGCAGGGATGGATGATGACAAATGAGTAAGTAAGGAGAGAAATGTGAAAATCGAGGGCAGGGTTGTGAAAGGCAGACCAAAAATGACCTCGGACGAGATCACAGAATGTGACCTCAAGGACAAGGAATAGGGAGGCTACCAGAGATCGAGCAACTTGGACAATAGAATTTAAGTGACCAGGGCCGGCGCATGTAAGCACGTTCGAGCCTGTAACGATCCGATACGATACGATGATACAGTATTCTTCTGTCTCTGTGCGGTTGCTAGTCCCCACACCTTTTGTGGTGTCCGTTCTTTTTCCGTGGCCACAGTCCCCTGGCCTTGGTCACAATCCTCTCACCTTGGTCGCATTCCCCTCCCCCTGGTCACAGTCCTCTCACCTTGTCCACAATCCTCATACCTCGGCCACAGTCCCCTCCCCCTGGTCACAATCCCCTCACCTTGGCCATAGCCCGCCCACCTTGGCCACAGTCCCCTCCTCGTGGTCACAGTCCTCTCATCTTGGCCACAATCCACTCATCTTAGTCACAATACCCTCCCCCTGACCCCAGTCTTCTCAACGGGGCCACAGTTCCCTTCCCCTAGCCACAGTCCCGGCACCTTGGCTACAGTCCCTCCTTACCGTTCCAGCCAGCATGTCGTTTCCAGGGCAGTAAACACGAGCCAGCAGTTCGTGTTGACGAGTAGGGACGCAACGGGAAAGGTCGAGAGGAGCATCTCGTGTGTGAGTATGTCAGGGAGGTGGGAGTGCTGTTGAAAGGGGAATGAAAGGGTGCGAGACTTAGGGATATGTAAATGTCTTAGAAATTTGACTTATTGTAGTAGGAATGAAAGTAAATATAACAATGATGATATCTGTACCTGACAATAGAAGGCGGAACACATCTTCACACGTCACTGCTCTGTCGATACTATCTCCCATCTACACTAAATCCATGGTAGGCTATCTGATTCAGGGTTGGAAAAGGGGGTGTTTTTGTTATATGTCGTTGAGTCTCATTCACTAGCATTTGCCATTATATATAGACTTACCATCAACTCGTTGGTTCCTGTAACTCATTCATACAAGGAGATCGCCTGGCATTTGCTGGAAGAAAACAGTACAGATGTCCCTACCATGAGGAAGTTTAGGGTGATTGTAATAATTCCTAAGTTCCACTGACTCACTCAGTCGAAGAAAATCGTTTGACGTTGATTAAAACGCTTATATTTATCCTAATCATGAGAGGTATAAACAGACTGGCAGCAAGGGTGGGAATGAGTTTGTTGTAATGATGCCCAGTCTTAATAATAATGATGGTGATGAAAATTTAATAATAATAATAATAATAATAATAATAATAATAATAAGACGGTGCACTTTCATCCACTACAATGTGAATCACAGGACCGAGATTCAACCTTCACTATGATTCACTCAGCATTCATACTAGGAAAAGATATATGCCAGACCGAAACTGCTGGATCCTGATGACACTCTCTCTCTCTCTCTCTCTCTCTCTCTCTCTCTCTCTCTATCTCACTGTTGTCTCTGTTGACGGAGTTACCACCAGTGTTGGTTTATGATAATGTGACGTCCAGGCTGTTGGAGGGTCACTATACTGGCTGTGTTTGTGTGTGTGTGTGTGTGTGTGTGTGTGAGAGAGAGAGAGAGAGAGAAAGAGAGAGAGAGAGAATTTCCATGTCAGTTGATCGAGATATCACAAACTCTCAGGCTACTTATACGGTACTAAATTTCATGGCTGAGCGATTCCTGTCATGTGTTTCAAGCAGACAAAAGAAAATATTATCCTTTATCCAAACTGTAATGCATGAAACAAACTGCCTTTCATAGTTTAGGTAATGGCACTGGTTTGGCCATAAAATTCGCCTGGAAAGCTATCTTGTCTCGGATTTCCAGACCAGCTTGTTTACGTCCGAATAAATACATGAATTTTATATTTTTCCTTTAAAGTTGCATGTCTTCAGAATTTTTTTTCGTTTCACTCATTCCTGTTTAGGCTTTAAGTATTTCAGTATAAAGACATCTTTACAGAATTATAATCTATCCACCTTCAAGCGATTATATTCAGCTTCAAGGAGATTTCTAAATGAAGAGATTAAGAATGGGCAAACTTCCTTACCCCTTCAGTATGAAAGATTTTTGTCCTAAGAATAAAATCATCAGTAGGTGACAAGAATATATTTAAACTAAGATCTTATCATACAGTAATTTTTGTTTTTACTATTGCTGTTTTAATTTTGTCTGCGCTGGCCGAGTTGGCAAACAGCGCGGGTAAGTAACTGCTACTGTAGAGCTAAAGGATATCGTTATAAGTAAGCGATACAGTGTTTTAACGCCCTGAGCCACATAACACACGTATTACATTCTTGCTACTGCTGGATGTGATCACGCTTTGGGGTGACTTGCCAAAGAGTTAGAATAGCAATAATCAACCCCTGCTGGGCATCACTCAGAAGCTGAATTGAAAAGAAAGGGTCTGGAGGGAGCGAGGATAAACTGAAACGGTGCGACATCTTGGTGAAGGAGTCATTTCACTTTCCTGTATTACCCATTACGAACTAAGATAGACTGGAAAAGATTTCCTCTCATCCTCTCGCATATTTACGTTGAAGTCAACATAGCTCATGATCATACTTCTCTTGTTTTTTGTCAGTTTGACCAATGGGTTTATGTTGACTGTGTGTGTGTGTGTGTGTAATTCACCGGGTCGGTCAGGATCACTTGATGGTCGTGATCGTCAGCTTTTACCCTCCCGGAAGGGAGCTGAGAGCTCATATAGTCCGATCTAAGGGCAAGGCTGTGACCTTCACACACCCACACACCCGTCCCCTTGCTCAAGGGGGACAGTAACCACCCACTTCATCAGTGAAACTTTTCGCAACCTGAGCGAGGCGCGAACTCCCGTCCACCAGTTGGCAAGCGAGAGCGTTACCACTGCACCAGCGAGCGGTGTGTGTGTGTGTGTGTATATATATATATATATATATATATATATATAGTACAGTGTATTTCCTCATTTATATATATATATATATATATATATATATATATATATATATATATATACAGTATTTATCCATCCGTACATCATCCAATCCTACGTTGCCCCATGATAGGAGCCCAGGACTAGGAAAGTTGGTCCTGACAATTAAGATGAGAGTGACCAGCCTCACTCATCCCTGAGTGGCATTATGTGAGCAATAAACCCCAACCAACCCTTGGATATAAACCTACACCGGCTCATTCCGATTGGAGCGCCGTAATTACCCACTAAACTACCAGGCGCAAAAATTTGGTTATGTGGCTACCACCCCGCGTAATAAATGGTTTCCTGGTGTACAGGAAACCATTGGGCATGTCACTCAGTATAGAGTCACCCACAGGCAGAAGGAAGTGGAAGGAATGAAGCAAAAAAAGACAGAAGAGGGAGCGTATAGTCTCCCGTAGGCAGAAGGACGAGGAAAGAATGAAGGAAAGAAAGACAGAAAAGGATAGAAGAAAGGAAGGATGGAGGAGAGGAAAGGCAGACACCCGAGAGCAGCACTACATCGAGTGAGTGGACGGTGAGCGCCTCCACTGACCACATACTGTATATAATATATATCAGCAGCAGCAGCAGCCGTTTGAGTATCCACTGCAGGACAGGCCTATCCCGACCGAAGTCGGGACGATACAGCCAATGTATCTCTACCAAGTGGCTTAGGCTGTCTAGTAGAGATTGTATGTAGGGTGAGAAGTGCTTGTAAGTGTAATTGTAGTGTTGGAGTGTCTTTG
>NC_137023.1:47803013-47873013 GCF_032717465.1 Coenobita brevimanus | reverse complement strand
CCAACTGAAACATACATTCCCTGTGACAGAATTATATTTTGGTGCTGGTGTGGCCTGACTCCAACGTCCAGCCGGCTATGTTGCTGGTGTGGCGGGCTGGCAAAATTTCCCCACTGTAGTCGAGCTGGTTATTTCATTTTTTTTCTGGGAGGGTCTAGGTTAGGTTAGGTTTAGGTTTGATTACGGCTAGGTTGGGCTAGATTTAGGTTTGGCTGAGTTAGTAATTATTTTATATACTGTAGGTTAGGTTTACGTTAAGTATAGGCTAGGTTGGGTTAGGCGTTAAGATAAATTACTCTGGGCTGAGATGAAATTGGGAAAACTAAACGCGCTGTGCTGAAATGGCCTGCATATCAGCAGGATGGTATAATGGTTCCCTTGCTTCGGCTCCGTTGTTTCAGTCTGTAGTTTAGTTTGATCATCGCATGTAGGACTGCATTCTCCATGCTATGGTACAATTCTTTGCAGTTCCTCTTTAACGATTTATTTTGCCTAATAAACCTCGACATTTCTCGTCCTATTAATACCGCATACAACATACTTTGCATCGGTGACATTAGTATTAAGGAAGAGTATGCAGAGTAAATGCCAAGAGGTAGCAATACAGATTTTCATCACACTATTTCCTTGTAATCACATGCAATGATTGCCTTAATATCAACAACGAGAAGGAGGCTTGTGGTTGATGCTCACTGACTACATGCGGGTCATTAAGACAAGCTAATAGTTTTGCTAAGTCCCAGTCTCCCCTCAGACTACGACTCGCAACCATCGAATTTTCTGTTCAGGTCCTTGCTTCAGTTCTAGGTAAGAATAAAGTGGGGTAAAGAAGACATTGTCACTGTGAACAAACAGTACAACCACGACTTACCGAAAGCATCAGTGTATGGTTGAAACCATGGATTTCACATAATCACCGCGTGAATCAACATCATGTACTGTAAGCTCTGTGACCGTCAGCACATAAACTTTTTAAGTAGGCTATTGTAGGGCTTTTGTGATATCATCCATTTTTACAGTGTCTTGAAAGCGATACAAAAAAAATGTTTTCTGCTTGTCGGTCAATGTTTCTAAAGGTCGTTAAGGAGCTACTACCAGTCTCAGTGACTGCTTACGCATATCGGCCTTCTCAGTGACTGCTTAAGCACATCGGCCTATGACCAGCTAGGTCAGTACTATCTCAGATAGTTGTCCTGGTTAACCACCAACTACGTTTTTATTTGCTCAATTCACTCTACCTGAATGCAGTCTGCGTCGACCAGTGGTGCTGATAACCTATGACAATGGAAGTGTCTGTAATATGATTTTATTTATGACCAGGACAGTCGAGAAAACGTCTATAACCGGATTCACATAATATTACGCTCAGGTCGACCCCTCATATTTTATCATTTGCCAAAACTTGGATTATTGTATAGAATCCGTAACTTCTTCATTGATGAGCAGTTAGCTATAATTTACAAGTCATGAGCGCTCTCAGCTCGAATATTGCTCACCCTTGTGGAGTGGATGAGGAGAGGTTGCACTAAAGCAACTGAACAAAATTCAGAGCAAAGCTATAAGAATGATAATAACCCTGCAATACCAAATGAACTACCTCCCCTGGAAGTAAAAAGGAATGTTGCCTGCTTTGCATTATTTTACAGATACTTTTAAGACAAATGCTCAGACGAAGCTGCATCCATTGTGCCACCTCTCCACCCTTTACCCCACGGTACAGGGGCATATGGTAGCGCTCCCCAGAATAGTTTTTCCGTAAAACTTCAAACAACAGCACTTCAAGTCCAACTGTCACAGATTCTTTATGACTGAAGGACGCCTGTAATCTGGTGTATGATTTATTATTTTTTTTTTTTTCGTTTTTTTCCTTCCCCTGTTCATCTTCTGTAGTAAAAAAAAAAAAAAGTGTAAAATTTGCCAACAAATGTCGGTACCCAGAGCAAATAATTAGGACTATTCAGAATACTGAGGCAGCAGCTTTCACCTATTGCTTTGAACGCGCAAGTGGCGACTATGAAAATATTAAAATCGTGAGAATATGGTTGCTGTACTCACAGGCAGACTAGGATACAAGTTACGGAGTTCGTCGAAATACTGTGGGTCCAGTTACTGACCGTGATGAAACTGACATGTGCGCAATTGCTATAACCGTGTTCTAAAGACAGTACTCTCATAATCGTTGGACATAGTCCCCAGCATCTGCTGGAGTTATCTAATTTTAGCTGAATCCACACTATCATATTATGAAAATCTTCAGTAAAGGTTATCCAAAGCGACTGGACAAAGACTGAGAATTAAATTGTGCGGAATCTCGCCGATGCCAGTCAGTAAGAGGAAAATGTTTCAAAACCAAGATTAAATGTAGCAACCGATGTCGCAAGAGCTTAGTTAGACATTTCCCTTTCTAATCACTCCTGTCTTGATATGATATAAAAATGTTACTATATAATTATGCGTTTTATATTCATTCAAATTTTTCGCATTGGAGGAAACCCCCTCTTCAACCTCAACCCCTAACAAGAATGAGCGGCAGCCTGGGTGGGGGCTGGGTGGGGGCTGGGGGGGGGGTCGTGTACAACACGAGTGATTTGCACAGCAAATAGGCCTGAAATTGGAATGAATCACTCCTAAACCCCGGAGAAAAGCTTTGTTATCACAAGCAAATAATGAGATACACATACAGGAAAGTATTCTGAGTTAACTCACGGTAACTTTACTCAACCTATCTTTTTCTATTAGATAGTCACACCGTTTAGTCTAACCTAACCTAACTTCTGTGAAATTAATATCGTTATTTTTGTTAATGATCTTGTCAATAATATCACAAAACATGGTCTTCCCCCTTGTTCATTTGCATCCAAAATGTTGCACAGAACAAGGTAACATCAGGCATCAGAAACCTTGTGATAACAGTAAAGTTTTTGTAGATTGGACGCAGTTGAAAAGGAAATGTGGTTTAGTAAAAAAAAATAAAGTGATGGAGAATCATCTTTGGACTTTGCTGATGTTACTGAAATAACTTTAGTCATCAGTCGAATTCTTAACATTAAATCATGATTACATCAGCCCTATGAATAGCACAGTAATATATAACCCGTATTTTCTTTTATGCTAGTTCATAAACTTGTTCATTCTTAAAAAAACTGCAAAAAAAATGAATAGCTGGCGCTACTTTTTTTAACTATTGCCATTTTTTCACTTTTCCCCAGTGGATAAAAGCAAATAATTGATTTAATTTAGTCGTTGGAGCTAAAAACTAGATATTCACGAAAACTCTTGTAGACCGCCATCGTTCTTCTCCCAGATCTATCAACAGTGGTGTTCCTCAGGGCTCTGTCCTATCACCGACTCTCTTCCTTTTATTCATCATTGACCTTCTAAGCTGTACCTCTAACCCTATCCACTCGTACGCTGATGATTCCACCCTTCACCTCTTCATTCGGTTCCCACAACGTCCATTTCAGCAGTTACTTCAACAAACAAGGGATGAGGCTATGGCACACCTAATCTCCGACTTGGCTCCTATCTCTGACTGGGGTAAAAATAATCTTGTTGTTTTTAATGCATTAAAAAACTCAGGTTTTACACCTATCAACCCGACATAATCTTCCACAGGAGTACCCACTAATGTTTAATAATATCCAGCTCAACCCTGCATCATCCTTGAACATGCTTGGGATTTCATTCACTCGGGACTTATCTTGGAAAGGTCATATTGCATCTCTTGTAAAACCTGCTTCCAAGAGATTAGGTGTGCTAAGCCAACTCCGTACATTCTTTACTCCTGCACAGTTGCTGACTTTATACACGGGTTTTATTCGTCCCTGTGTAGAGTACAACTCTCATGTGTGGGGAGGTTCCCCACATGCAGCTCTTCTCAATAGGGAGGAGGAGTCAAAGGCTTTTCGTCTCATCAACTCTCCTTTTCTTACTGGCTCCCTTCAACATCTATCTCTTCGCCACATTGTTGCATCTTTATCTCTTATCTATTGCCACTTCAATGGTCGCTGCTCCTCTGAACTGTCTGCTTGCATCTCTCCACCTCTACGACGGGCGCGTAGCACCCGTCTAGCAACAAAGTCTCATCCCTTTTCTGTCCAGCTCTCTAATGCAAGAGTTAACCGTTATTCCCAGTCCTTCATTTATGCAACAGGTCAACTCTGGAACTGTCTCCCTCTGTCTGTATTTCCTACTTCCTATGATCTCCAGTCTTTCAAACGCAGTGTGTCCAGGCATCTCAAAATGAACGGATCTTGAATTTGGCTCTCTTTTGTATTGTTTTTTGTTTTTTCTTGGAAGGAACGGTTTGCGGGCCCCTGGCCTTTGGTTCCATTTTTCTTCCATAAAAAAAAAATTTCCAAAGTTCCTAATGGATCTTAATTTTTTTTTATACCCCCCAGAATATTCCAGGTGAAATAATTTCCAGCCTTGCTTCTTTTGCAACCCTGACCTCCGTCGCCCACCTAGAATATTTCAGCAGACTCAGGCCAGACTCTCACTGTTGAAGTTTACGAGAGAGAGCGAGGCAACTTGAAAACCGGAGCTGTCCACCGACGCCACATCCTGGGGTTATGTGCTTCCAGCAGGTGCAAGTCCCTCTCACTTTTATCTTTTTTCTTGAACTTTCTCTCTCGTCCAAGTACAGTTGGGGACAAAGGCTCGACCACTGTTTCACCTCTTCTGCTTCTCACTTTGCTCTGTTTAATAGTCTAAGTTAACAGAAGTTTGGTATGTTTTTCTGACCTAGATTATTCTCTGATATAATGCGTCAGGGAGGTAACGGACGGACATGCCATAAAATGCAGCAACGTAATGGAATTGCGGGCAAATTTTTGACCCATACTACCTTTTTGTCCTTATTCTCGCTCGCAGTGTTTTCTCTTTTCCCCTCTTATTCTGTCTTCCCCCCATTAACTTTTCCATTCCTCAGTTTTCCCATATATTTTAGTTCGCTATTTACGTTTGGTAAGCGATTGATCCATTCTCCCCTCTTTTTTCCTTTTTATTTCTAGACTCATTTTTGGTAAGATCAGTTTGCGTCGTCCCATGGAAACAGGCTATGCAAGTGACAAAAACTTTCCACGTGTGAAATGAGACGTCATGCATCACTTGAAGATTCGACTTTACATGCATAACTGGATTCATATTAAGGGATAAATAAATACTGTCGTTGGTAATGTTGTTATTATTGTATCTGTTGTTGTTGCTAAATCCTGCTTTGCCTGACCACGGAAGCCCGTTGACTACACATATGCAATCGCACCCATAGGACAGTCTCAAGTATTCCCCAAGTCGTTGATGTTATGCCTGCATTTTAGTGAATCATGTGATGTGCAATGCTCCATTATATGTCGTGTCATGTGGGCCTAGTCTACAAATGGGGGAAGTGTCGTCTGTGACTCTACTTAATACATATTTAAGCTAGTACCTCAGAAGGGCTGGATGGCGTCTTGATCAAAGCCTAGCTAGATGAACACGACCAGCTCTGCTTAATGATTCTGCCGATGGGTGGCCTTCCGGGTGGGGGGTGGGGGAGAGAAGCAAGTTAGTACTATAGCGTTCTGATAGAAATGTTGTATTGCTATGATCGCGAATTGGATGTCATTTTTTTTCCCATTGTTTATGTACGAAGTGTTGGGAAGTGGGATGTTGTAAAAAAGGATCTGCTAATGTTTGTTTGGGAATAATAATGTGCCTGGTTTTATGACAGGGATGTTGCGTGTTGGCACAACCTGCAGCAGAAAACTGTCTCTATCATATCGAGATAATCCCTAACATCCCTGACAGTGAGGACTTAACCCGCCCAATCCCGACGTTTTCTGAGCTTTGGTCCGCCCCAGTCCCGGCTTTTTTGGACCATTTTTTTTTTTTTTTTTTTGCTCAAACATTCGCTTTTGGTCAGAAACTAAGGAAAATCACAAAGAAAGATGTCCCTTGGGTCCAGAAATGGCTTACCTGGAGCACGTAAGTTTGACAGGTACTGCCATGCTCTATGAGTAGTCTTTTCGCCGTACGTTTTCTATGGTGGCACGGGTAGGACTCTGAACTGATGCAGTATACGTTTATTATCATGTATTCATCTGTTGGAAATATGTATACCAGAAGTATATTGGGTTTTATACAGAAAAAAACCGAGAAATAAGGTATGTACCATTGTGCGACCCTAGCAAAATCGGTCGATTATGTCACCGATGGATAACAAACATCGTTATTTCATCAGCTATTGTATTTTTTCATGTTCCATATTACTTCCACAATAACATCATACCATTTTCAACGTTACAAAATTGTTTGTACATATTTTGAGGCATTATGACAAGAATTAACATAAAAGTAGCGATTATTTACCAAGTGAGACCATTTTATTTCATGCTTTTTTCAACTCAGATTCTATTTTTTCACCTTTTAGATTACTTATAATATATAACCCACTTACATGTTATACAATTAGTTTTATAGATGTACTTGCTTTACGAATAGATTTAGCATAAGAATAGCGCTTATTTACCAAGTGACAACTTGGTCTTTCATGCTTTTTACAACTCAGATTCTATTTTTTTCACCTTTTTGATTACTTATAACATATTACCCATTTACATGTTAGACAATTGCTTTTACAGAAGTACATGCTTTATGAAAAGAATTAGCATAGATCATTCATGTCATTATTTTTTCACCTCTGAATTTATTTTCTCCCCCTTTGTAGTACTTCTCACATTACATTCTGGCCTTTTCCATGTTAGACATTTGCTTTCACAGTAGTACACGATTTACAGTAAGCCTTATCCTAATATATATATATATATATATATATATATATATATATATATATATATATATATATATATATATATATATATACTGTATAGAGAGAGAGAGAGAGAGAGAGAGAGAGGCGGGATGGTGGTACACTAGGAGACAGCTTATCCCATAATTGGTGGCTAAATTTAGAGCCCTTGGGGAATTTCCCACTCCTCTTACACCGTGAACAGAATTCTTCATAGCGCTTATTTACCTACTGACTGTATGTTCTATGACTTTCAACTTAGACTATTTTTCAACTTACATGCTAACTTTACAGTAACTATACCTTTCATGCTTTTTTCAACTCAGATTCTATTTTTTCACCTTTTTGATTACTTATAACATATTACCCATTTACATGTTACACAATTGCTTTTACAGAAGTACATGCTTTATGAAAAGAATTAGCATAGAAGCAGCGCTAATTTACGCAGGTAAATCATGTCATGTCATTATTTTTTCACCTCTGAATTCAAGTTCTTTCGCCATTGTTGTTTGTTTTGGTTATGGATTATGTTATGAAAAAGGTTGTAAGGAGAACAGGTGCAGGAATTAACTGGAAAGAAAATAAGAAGCTGATGGATTTGGACGATGCTGATGATATTGTACTGATTTGCGGAAGTATTTACGAGATGCAGAGGGTGCTCGATTGTCTGGTGGAGGAAGGAGAAAAAGTGGGATTGGTAATAAGTTGTGGAAAGACTGAAATTATTAATACGAACGTGGAGAACCAAATCGATTGTGTAATTGGGAATAATGTGGTGAAGAATGTAGAAAACTTTAAATATCTGGGAACGATTGTATCATCTAATATATCATTAAACAATGAAATTGAGGAGAGGATTAGACAGGCTTGGCGAGCTGTTGGAATGTTGAAATCTGTTTGGAATAATAGTATGCTTTCGGTACATACTAAAGTGAAAATTTACAAGTCCATGGTTAGACCAATTTTAATTTACGGGCATGAGTCATGGTACAGTACAATTGCAACAGATCAGAAAGTATTAGGATTTGAGAATAAAATACTGAGAAGGATTCTTGGGGTAAAGTGGCAAGACAGAGTTACAAATGAAAGAGAAAGGGATATTACGAGAGTGGAACCAGTTAATGAATATGTGAGACTGTCTCGCTGGAAGTGGCTGGGGCACATATACAGAAAAGAAGGTTGTTTAATACAGGATGTGCCAGAGTGGACTGCTAGAGGAAGAAGAGGTAGAGGTAGGCCGAGGGAAACCTGGTTGAGGACAATGAAAAAAGAAGCAGGAGAGGAGTGTTGGTGGGACCTGAAGGAGATGGCAAGAGACAAATATTGGTGGAGAGAGTTAATTGAGGCCCTATGCATCCCGTGGGGTGCCACAGGAAATGATTGATTGATAGATTGATTGAATTTATTTTCTCCTCCTCTATAGTACTTCTCACATTACATTCTGGCCTTTTCCATGATAGACATTTGCTTTCACAGTAGTACACGATTTACAGTAAGCCTTATCCTAATATATATATATATATATATATATATATATATATATATATATATATATATATATATATATATAGAGAGAGAGAGAGAGAGAGAGAGAGAGAGAGAGAGAGAGAGAGAGAGAGAGTGTTGCCTCCCCCACACCACTCTCGCTTTCACGAATCTGTCTGCGCTCTCCCGCCCCAACACTCACTTTCTGCTGCCCTAACCATCCCCACACCACTACTTCCTGCCACAGAACACATAGAAGGAACATACCTGTGGAACAGTCGCGATGTGACGTCTGTCCCAGTCCCACGTGGCGATATCTTTTCCTTCCCCAGCCAGGAAAATACGCCACCATGTACTGCTTCCTCGTCCTCGTCCTCGTCTGATGGTATGTGTTGCTGCCTAGATGCAGCACGTGGTGCAGGCTGGCCGTCCCCTGCCCTCCTATATGTTATATATTTGACCTTCCTTGGGGAAGGGACCTCCTCATCACTGCTGCTGGTAACCTCCTCAGGCTGCACGTAATCGACATTGAGGGTGTCGTCATCCAGTGGGGAATCACTATCCCCTGTAAAGGTATCCAGGGCGACTTGTATCTCCTCGTCTGACAGCCCACGACGTGCCATGTCTGACCTGGGTGACTGCTGACAGGTAAGTGGACGATCACAGGGTCAGGTGGGGTTAATCTGGGTCTAGGGGATTATCCGCCTGGCGGCAAGTAGGTGAGGCTTGCGTAGGCGGGCGAAACAAAAATCGGGCGCGAATTTTGAAAAATGTGAAAATTATGCAACTTGCAATGTTGCCGCGTTAATTCGCATCGCCGGGACATGAGAGCACATCATGTGCGGACGTTAATTCACGTCGCCGGGACGGCGCGGGCTTCAGAATGTAAATGAGTTACAGAAGTAGTAATGGTGCAGCCTACCGTGATATGTAGAGCGTTTATTCATTATGGTCTGCTAAGCTTTTTAGTGGATATTATATAGCATGGGAGCCCATGCTGGGGAAGCACAGGACATCACTGGTCTGCTGTACTGTAAGTAGGGAGAATGTTTTTTTTTTTTTGCTGACTGAATCTGTCCCTGTACGTGGTCCTTGAAGGTGTGTCCAGTGTCATATGAAACTCCAAGGATCTTGGAGGAAGGAGTATGTGGAACAGGTACATCACTAGGTGTGATATTAGGGGTACAGTTGTTTTTATGATTATTACTGGTGATATGTGTGGTTGTGGAAATGACTGGAACAATGATCAGACTGTTATCTGCTATCCATGCCTGTAGTGGATTTAAAGTCTTATTGTGCTAAGCATGCTGTGTCGGAAATGTGGTGTGCATGTTAGTATAGTATTATTTGTCTATGAAGCAATATTTTGTGGACGGTTGTGCTGTGGGAATATTATGCATATGTATGTTATTAAGTGTAGGTGAAAGAACTGAACCCTCAGGTACCCGTTAAGAAACTTTCGTGTTCGTGATGACTTGCACTGGAATGTCTCATGAACCTGATAGATACCTGGCAAGTCAGTGTTTGGTGTTCGTTTCCATATCTGTTTTATAGAGCTGGGTGAAAATCTTGTGTTGGGGATGGCATCAGAGACTTTTACGATTGTCTACAGTTTTAAGAAATGTACCCTGTGGGGCTCTTGCAGAGTTGATGCCGTCTGCTGCAAGTTGTATGAGGTTGGCTTGTAATGGTTTGTGAACTGTAGTGCTCTAAGGCCGTGTTGTGAGAGGCAAGGGGAATATGAGATATGACTTTTTTTAAGAATCAGTAGTTCGGTTGTGTTGGATGATGTATACTAAGTAGCGTTATGAGACTGTATGAAGATGGGTGTGGTGAGTCTGAGTATCGTGATGAATGTTCCATGTTTCCAGATGCTGGAAATCCTACAGTGTGCGAATGAAAAGTTACTAATATTTATGACAGCCTGGACGGTGTGTGGTCCCTGATATTTTCGGTGCAGATTGGTGATGAAATGCAGCCCTAAATTTGTTGAGTTTTTTATTTTCTTTATAATACATTGAATTTGTTGTGGAGGGAAGGAACTTGTGTTCTGGATGAGGCTGTCCATGTAGAGAGAATTGTTTATTTGATCCCTTGAGTTGTGGCGTGAGTCGATACGCTACCACAGTGGTCACTAATATGTTCAACTGTTCTTTGTACGAAGCGACGTGTTGAGTACTGGATGTGATGGCGGCGTGGGTCCTGGAGGTATATGTTTGTGATTGGTCTAATTGTTTAGTGTTTTTATAGCCAAGACGGATATTTGGAGTGGCTGGACGTTTTGCGAGGACCTTCTAGTTTTCTGTTTCCTTTGTTATGATTTTGTTGTCAATTTCGTTATTTAATTATTGGAGCCTTGTTTGGTGTCCTGTGTGTAAGGGAGGAAGGAGTTTCCTTTGAGTAAGTTGCTATGATGTATGAAACTAGCAATCTCTAGTGTAAAGCTTGGACTGTAGTGTCTTCTGTTGCCTTGTGAAATGTAATGTTTGCATTAAATATGATGGTGTTAAATTTAATGTTTGTCAGTGTTAGTGTTGGATGTGTTGTTTAGTGTGCTGAAATGTCGTTGCGTTTCTTCAGTGAAATTAGTACAGTTTGCCTTCTTGTAGATTGTGTAAGTAGTGTCATCACTCTGGTCTAGAGCGCACTCCCAAGGTAGGTGATCTGAGGAGGGTTCAGGTAATGTTTGCCAGGTGGCAGTATGTGAGCGTGAGTGAACAGAATGTGATGTCTGGTAGTGAGGTAGAGCAGTTTGCTTGGTATGGGATGTAGGTGTGATGTGAATTGTCATTTAAAATATGATGAAATGTCAAGACTTTGTCGGCTGTTTTGGGTGTATTCGTACCAGTCAGTGTATAAACCGTTGACGTCTCCAACAGTGATAGAATCAGGTAATGTGAAGCAGTGCGATGGCACCTAGACTGCTGCATTCAGCTCTGGTAATTGAATGACGTTACTGATATCGGTAAAAGAAAAGTGGTGCTCAAATTTGGCATGTGTTATGTAAAGAATGGTTGAAAAAACTGTATTCCCCCTGCTTACCAGATCGCAGATAACAGGAGGTTTTAGCATGAATATTCACAAATTTTAGTGCCATGATATAATATGGCAGTTGAAAAATACTTGTTTAATTACACTACTCGACAAGAATTTCTGTTCAGAGACAAAAATTGATATCCCAAAGCAATAATGTGGAGCTGATTTCAAATATAATGTTCATATCCTAATGCTTTCTGTTATATATGTGGAAGTTTCACTCTAAAGAACTAGAAACGGAAGATCACGTCCCCTGTAAAGACAGCTTATCTATATTATTTGGCATTAAGATTGGCGACCAAGATTAACAATGGGCATCCAATATCTGATGAGTGACTTGTATTCATCTCTCTTCACGAATGGCAAACAGGAAGGAAAACAGGGATGCCTTTCGCTGTTATCACGGTGTGGAGAGAACCTAGTGACCACACAACAAACTGCTACTTTTCCATGACAAAAGTTGTGGGATTTTCTTCAAAAAACAAAAGCAGCATTGTTTATCCAATTTTACCATAGTGAGTGGCCTCCCCGAAGTTCCTACGAAGCCGATGAACACAACGTACGAAATGAACTACTCGTCCAAGAGGAAGATATCATACTTCCACCTCTCTTCATAATATCAAGTTAGGCCTGATGAAAAACTTCGACAAAGCCTTGGATAAGACAGATGCAGGCTTCACACACCTGGCATAACCAAGCGATAGGAACATATCTGACTATTGGAAGAAATTTAAGACTAAATTTCGAAAATCTGTTTAAGATACTGTAGATGAAAAATAAAAACATATTTCCCCAAATCGCCCATTTTCATTTCTGAACTATATAAAAAGTTGAATTTTGTCGATCAGTATTATCACATACTTACTGAGGTTATTTTAATGACTATAGAATAACAGCTAAACATCTCTTTATTTGACTCCAGCTTATATCAGCAAATGCTGACTGAAATACGTTATTGAAGACCGGTGCATTTATAATAGTGGGGGTGTATTACCAGAGATAGTTTTAAACAATTTAAGTACCAGACGTCCTTCATAAGCTGAATATGATTTATATTACTAATGAGAATTTAAATCACTAAAGTATCAAACCTCCTTCCTAGTAAGCTGAATAAGAATTTCTGGAGGTAGGGAATTTTCATTAGAACTAAAATTCAGTGACAATTAATTTGTACTATTCGCATGAAAGTTAACAACAAGGTAATACGGCTACAATGTGGCACTCTATCCTTCTGTCGATCTATAGCCAGACACCTTAATCCCGGAAAGGTTTAATGAATATTTCCCCACGCCTGTGCCACTCGTACCATTCACGCTATCATTGGCAAACAGTCATAATATCTCTCTGAATGATAGATGCAGTACCTGTATATTCTTCATCCCTAATCTCAAAGCGGCTCTCCCCTTCATCACTTAATTCCTGTTCCTTTACTAATCATTCACAGTATAATTCCATCAACCCTCTCTACTGTATACTGGTGTCTGGCGTGTTCTATTTTTTCAGGGGCACGCCTTTCACCCTCTCCCCTCCAGCGTAATCCATCAATAGCCATTCTCTTCCCATTTTACTGACTCACTTTGTCCTCCTCCTCGTCCCTTTCCATTGTTCTCCTGTCATTATCCTCGACTGGTTTCTCTCTCTCTCTCTCTCTCTCTCTCTCTTCATTGTTCATTCACAGGGGTTAGTCATTGTTAAAAAACAGGGGTTATCAATCGGGAGGGAGGTGGTAGTAGTTTTTTCTGGTTAATGATAGGAAAATTCTCGTTGTTAAAAATATGCAGTCTAGCCACTTTGCACCCGAGGACTCTTCTGATTCTTGTGAAGTTCTTGCATTTCCCGGACGATTTTTTGTAAGTTTATGAGAGGCTTTTCTAACAGGAGTTAAGTATGGCCTTCATTAGCCACTTCAATCAGATGACGTCTTTTTATGGTTTATTCTTGTCTCTACCACACATTTTTTTTTTTTTTAATACAAATCCCTTGGTAGTAAAGGTGTGAGTTTAGGCGATATCTAACCCCTTCAGTTCACTAAGACTGTTCTAAATTCAGTGCTATCGTCTGTAGAAAACACGTCTACTTTAAAAAAATATATATACTATAGATCATAAAAGTATCGGCGCACAATGTACGTGAAACATTTAGGACCACAGACGGAAGGTCATAGAAATATTAGCGTCCGACCTACCACACGTTGGTAACCCTGATGTCGGGAGGTGTCATATATCGCCAGCTGGCAATATCCTCTTCCAAACATAAGGCAAATGTTATGTTTATATAAACAGACATTGTTTATACACAATAAGAAGCTGGTAATGTACGCAGTTGTTCGAATGCTTTCCGTGGGCATCGGATCCCCTGTACACCGATAGTTTTGTGACCCGCAGTACATCTGGTTGAAGGAGTAACTGGTCAGTGCTAGACACCTTTCCGTATTTGCATATAATCGTCATCAGTTCAATTGCCTGAAGGAAAAAATGAAATAAATAATCATGGTAAAATGGTTAACTCCTGTGTGTGGAAGAACTGTTGCAATTCAGGGAAAGATCTTTATGAGTTACATCCACGGAATAGAATGAAGACAGTTGTGAAGGCTTAAACAAAACACCAAAGAGAGTTGTCTTTTCTGCAGTGTTGTCTCTTCATTTATCATTTGTGCATGTGTATATGTGTTTGTTTTTAATGTGAAGATTATATCCTTGTTCTATAAGTGACTTCAGGGTCATTTTGCAGGTCTTGAAGTATTTTGATTCACATAACTCTCGTATTTTGAGAATTTTAAAATGGATAAATTTGCTTGCCTGAAATGAAATCCAAATATATTTTTGTTTCTTTTCATATGTCACATGCAAGGCAGACTGCATATGAGTAGGGAAGCCCAGATGCCACGTCTCTGCCCCCACTATTATACTGATTTTTATTCCTCTGTTTGTGGGTCCTCAGTAATTACTGGCAGGAGTGGGTCATTATGTCAGGTAATAAATTAATCCTCTAGCCAGAGGGTGCCGGTATCTCTTATACAGCTTCTTTACCAGTAATATCTCCAGATGATTTTATTTAATGTACGAGAGACATGGAATAGAAGGATCTAGTAATGTACATCTTTCACAAGTTGCTTCTCTTACCGTAAGTAAAATTTCTTCTTCTGGAGGCAGCAAGAAAAAACAAGTTTGCCTTCAGATGGAAGGAGTTAAGGAGATGACTTCATGGTCTCCTTTTAGTTACAACTGTTATATATTTTGTCCAATAGTTTTTTTTTTTTTCCAACTTCTCACAAGGCACAATCTTATCACCTATATGTAACTTTTGCAGGTTCGTCAACAGACCGACTGTGGAGGCTACATTCTTCCCTTCAACATGCAACGTACCTAAAGGTCAAGTATCCAGACTGGGGAGATTTACGACGCCAACTCCTCCTCAAGCAACACAAGGCGGATGCAGAATACAGTATGTTCGTTCATCTTTATGTGAGTCAGTCGATTTTATTTATTTTTTTTAAAAAGAACTTTGGCCATTCTGGAACACACTTGCATTTCAGAATTTTGTCAAGATTTAAAAATCTTCTAGAGCAGCGATGCCCAACCAGGGGACCATGTGCATAATACTCGTACTGGCAGGGAGCAATTTCCGTCTAGTCTTCTTATCATCCAATGAACTATCTATCTATCTATCTATAGCCCGACGCCCTAATCCCGCAAAGGGTGGCCGCAGACAAAACACCTCCAAGTCACTCTGTCACCCACCATTTGACTCCCCTCCCCCCAACTCACCCCCCCTCCCTCATATACCTCTCAACTCCATCCCTCCACCTCATCCTCGGTCTACCCCTCCCTCTCCCTCCCTCCACCTCACCTACATACACCCTCTTGGTCAGTCTTTCATTCTCCATTCTCTCCACATGTCCAAACCACCTCAGTGTATTTCTCCTAATCTTTTCAACCACATCCACATCTACCCCACAACGTTCCTTCACTTCTTCATTCGTCAACCTGTCCCTCCACGTCACTCCACATGCTCCTCTCAAGTAACTCATTTCCACTGCTCTCACTCTTGACTTGTTCCCTTCTTGCAAGGTCCACGCCTCGCTTCCATACGTCAGGGTAGGGATCACAATACCATCATGCAGTGACTTCTTAACTTCCATACTCGCCTCCCTATTTCTCATCACTGTTTTCAGTGTACCAACAACCTTTCTTCCCTGCTGTACCCTTTCACGTACTTCATCCCCCAAAGTTCATCCAATGAACGCAGTATGCATTACATAGTTACTTTTCAAATACAGATATCGAATTATCTTACTGTAATATATAATTATCCACATTTTCATTACCTTTATAACCAGTGAGGCTCGAACTCAGTGTCAGCATCAGTAATTAAATGCATTAGCAAGATAACAAAATCACCCACAGATCACTCAGTGTTTAGCCCAGTGCCTTGCATACAGGACTTGCTTTGCACAGAATTCGGCCCTTGAGTAGAAACAGATGAACATTAGTGCTCTGGGTGATGTTTTTACTTATACAGTTTATGTCTTCAACTAATCAATCAAGTGTGATAACAGGAAATTCGGTTTTGATGGAGGTTATGACGATGATGGTGATGATGATGAAGACGAAACGACTGAAAAAAGTGGAGAGATATTCATTGTTTTCGGAGTGGAAGAAACGTGCGGGTATGAAACTCACAAGTGAAAGCAAAATGTAAGAGAGAAGCCGGAATGGGGCTGGTGGGTGTGATAAGTGTTGATTTATGGACGAGAGTGGAGAGACTGGGGAGGAGGGAGTTGAGAAAGGAGAGACGGAAGGGGGGCATGAAACTGTGATAATGGGAGAGAGGAAGGAATGGAGGAGAGTAAAAGGGGAAAGCGTGGGGGAGGCCTTAGGGAGGAAAGAAAAACCTGAGGTAAAGCTGTGATAATAGGGCAGAAGGAATACAAGTAAAGGATGTAAAGTACTCGAGGAGAGAGGGAGGTTTGAGAGAGGAGCGCCAAAGGGAACGTGAAAATGTTATAATAGTAGAAAAGGAAGAAGCGAGGAAAGTAAAGAGGAAAGGAGAGGCTGAAAGTGGTAACTGAAGAAATGAAGGAATGGGGAAAGGAAGGAAATGGGGGATAAAAACTGTAATAATGGAAATAAAGTAAAACAGGAAATAGTAAGGAGGAAGGAGGAAAACAGGAGGAAAACCGTGATACTGTAACAGGAAAAGAGAACAGATAGAGGAAAGTGGAAATACGGAAAGGAGATCAAAACTGTGACTTCTAGGGAAAAGAAAGAATGGAGGAGAGTAAATGAAGAGGGGAAGATGGAAGATCTTATGGGATGTATAAATATGCTCAGTTCCAAGAGAGTGCCTGCATTTTTTTTTTTTTCATTATGCGTAATATTTTTCGAGGTATTTCAAGTTTTTCAAGATAAGGCGAGGTATTAAGTAGTATGGAGATAAGCAAACGGAAACAAACTCTGTCACGAATCAATGCGCGACATTTCCCTTTTGTGAGAAGCCACGAACTATTAGTGGAAAACTCACTGTGTATCGCTCAGATAACCGTTTCTCTCTCCATTTCGGGGTATACTTTTCAAAACATTCGTCACTGTTTAAAAGTGACCGATTTAATGCACGTCACTAAGTGCGCTACTGAGCGATACTATTGTTTTTTTATTGTTCGACTCTGCTTGCCTCAACCGTTAGCCAAGCCTTCTTCCGGTGGCTTGTGCGTCCTGCCCATACAATGTATTTTGAATTCAGTCTAGTTGTGGCTTTAACGGAGAGAGGTCCTGTGCTCCAGAAGTGTGAGAGGTCAGCTAGCACCCAGGCTCCAAAGAGTATCAGTTTCTCCAAACTCCCACCCCTTGGTGATACAAAGCATTCATCGTTCAGTATTTCCTTTTGTTTTCCTAGTCTTAAGAGTTTAATTAAGGTGTTTTTTTTTTTTTAGGCGTAAGAATTTAGCTTTTGTGTGAGTGAGTGAGTGCGTCTCATTGATTTGATTTGAAATGTAACGTTAAATTTATTTTTTTGTAATCAATAAATTTAACAGTTCTTTACTTGAGCTTAATGTAAAGTAAAATCTTGTTTCATTTCTCCAAATTAAGCTTATTTCCCACATAGCTCCTAGCTTGCATAAACGTTTGCTTTCATAACTGGTACTTAGACCAGTCTTGTTGTATTAACTTAAAATCCGTTGTGTCATAGGAGTTAAGCATCAGCAAGGACCTGATTATTATTAGTAGTATTAGTTATTTATTGTCAGGGGTGAAGTAACTTTCTCCAGAGGCTAACAGCACTAATTCAGCATTTGTGAGTAATTAGTCTCTGCTGTGTACTGTTGAGAGAGTTTATAAATTCTCGTTCTTAGAGAATCGTGCACAAGCCAGCGTAAAGTAATCGTTGCTTGATGTAGCAAGACAATCATTGTCCCTGCTCTTCAATATTATTGAATATTAATATCATTTAAATAATATTTAAGCATTTATTTCAAAATTACCGTGTTATTATAAAAACCCCGTGACAAACTCAATGATCCTTTCCAGACTGTTTGTTACAAAGAAGACTATGACTAATGTCTTCTATGAGTCGAAGATAAGGATAATAATGTAAGGTTGGCGGAGACGAGTGAGCAAAAAGGGCTGGGATGGTGGTGGGTACCTGGAAGCCAAGGAAGTTTTATATTTACCACAGCAGAGTAAAAAAAGGTTAGCTAAATGGAAAGGAGTGGCCGGGATAGGTCAGAATGGGATAGGTTAGGATGGGAGGGCATATGGTGCGAGACGGGTGTTGTGAGTAGGAAGGTAAGGAACAAGGTAATGGCTAAGGAGGAAATCATGGATGGAGTGGAAAGAAAAGAATGGGATACATGGAATGAGTTAAGATGGCAGCGAATGGTGAGGCAGGGCGGAGCGAGCACATCCTTTGAAAATGGGTGTTGCATGTGGAGAGTCGTGGGCGGTAAGAAAGTAAGTTGGAGAAGTTTGATGAGAGGGAGAAAGGTAATAAAAGGGTAGGATGGGTGGAGAGGAGTGGGTGGGATGGGCTGCTGATGATGGTGGGGCAGGGTATAGGTCATATTGTATTATGTAAAGACTGGTTTACTGGAATGGGTGTGGTGATGGACTGAGTTAAAGCTTTCTCTAGGAACAGTAGTGTGTGTGTGTGTGTGTGTGTGTGTGTGTGTGTGTTTGTGTGTGTGTGTGTGTGTGTGTGTGTGTGTGTGTGTGTGTGTGTGTGTGTGTGTGTGTGTGTGTGTGTGTTTGTGTGTGTGTGCGGGGGGCGGGATGGATGCTGGGAAACGGGGAAGAGGACAAATAGTGTGAAGCAGACACAGAGGGGTGAGATGGTGTGCGAGTTGGGCAGGGTGGGGCTAAAACACCCTGCGGAGATGGACGATGTCAGTTGGCACATATAGGCATTATGATACTTAGTTTTCAAACTTCTTTCTGTACAAACAGCAACAAGAATACAAAGTAATCATGACCGCTACTGTATACCTTACACCCCTCGTAGCAGGTAAATGCAGGCCATCGTACTGAAGGGTTTAGGCTGAGAGAAAAAAAAAAAGGACCGCGAAAAAGTAACGCACGAAGGTAATGGAAAGTGAATGAAGCAATCGAACAGGGGAGTAGGGACGCGCAAAAAGACAGTGTGTGTTTGAGAAAGAACACTAGAGCCTGTTAGGGAAGCCAGATGACTCGGGGACAACATCTAAAGTTAAAGTCAAAAGTTCGGCCATTATTTCACCGCTTCCATTTTTTCACTTTCCTTTAATGGCCAATATTCCTGTGCTGAGAGACACTTGCCATTTTTCCTTGGACAATACTGTACCAAGGAGTAAAGTGACGGACTTACCACAAGTGTGAAGCACACGCACTGGAATAATAGGCGAGCTTTTGACCCTGACTGCACAGTTGCGGTCGGGAATATCAGTCCACTTATTAGACGTAGAACTCTGAATCTTGCACAGTATTGTGAAAAGTTTATTGGGTTACAAATATCTATTTTTGGTGTTTCGAAAATCATTGGTCATTGGCTATTTATCGGCAGGAAGTGTGTCAGTATTTTTGTCCGCACTTGTACAACCGCTTCTTGTCCACTTTGGTCGGTAGACGAGTAAACTCCTTGTGCTTATGCACAACAGCCCATGCAATGCTGATGAGTACATTTCTTGTGCTTACTTGTTCGTTACCGAGGTGAGATGTCACACGGGACCAACTGTGACTATAACACTCCTTCCGGCTGCCATGGGGTAGAAACTTTTGATCACAATCATTTCACCATTAATGCTGTACTGTACAGACGACAGACCACTCATAAGCTGAATTAAATATTCTAATGGTAACATTTTTTTTTTCTTTTCAAGAGGGCTGGACGCCACCTTGAAGCTGATTAAGAGCATAGGACGGGATTTATTACAAGTTAATGAAGGAAATAAAGCAGCGTAAAACAAAACTTTGGCACTGGTTATACTGTATTACTGGAGAAATTGGAATATGGAGTAAAGTTAAGGAACTAATAATAAATAACTGAAGGAAATGGGGGAGCAGACAGTAAAGAATAGTTACCCTGTCCCAGCAACTGGAGAAAAAGAAGAAACATAAAGTACATAAATGGTAACCATTCGGCCATCCATATTGTATCTTCACCGTTCTGTCCCACCAGCTGTGCGTCATAGTTGTATAAATTGCAACAACATTTCATAGCAGCTGGAAGCAACTCCTTTATTGTGCTTAATGCTTTGACTGTGTGGGTATAGCCTCGGGTGAATTACATCACTAGCCCCAGCCCTTACAATTATACGTTGCTTTACACTGAGTTATGACCTTGGGGAATGGGAGTAAGGCAGAGAAGTCTTTGGTATGTATTTTATAAACTGAGTGTGTGATGATTTAACTAAACTCATAATATGAGACATCAAGTTATGAAACATTGTAATTCATAAAAATGATCAACCTGCAACCCAGATACAATGAGTATCCAGCAACGATACAGAAAGTGTTGGAAATCTTGTCACGGCTGCCCTAATGGTCCTTCGTATGACAAAATCTTACACACTCAATAACTGGATGAAAAGATAATACCTACAGTTACTGACTGTCGACATCCAGCAGGATCTTTGACTACTCGTACTTAACTTTGTAACTGTAACAAAAAGAAATTTGTACTGTAATGATAACTTATGACAGTTCAGTTGGTCGTATGCTGACACTAATTTCAATTTTGATAAGACAAACGTTAATACAGCCACTTATTTTTTAAATGTCATACGTCGTAACACCATCTACAAGTAACCTATCTCCTACCTACTGGCCAGCTGTGTTGAACGAAGACACTTTCATAGCAAATCCTTAGACCCGAGATGGCATTCTTCCGTTTTTTTTTTTTTTTTTTTTTTTTTTAGAAGAGCACAGGAAGGAAAAACTTATTAAATTAAAAATATATATTATCCATACATCATACTGGTGTCCTTCATTCATAAAAAATCTGTAAGATTTGGACTCGAACTATTGTAGGTTGAAGTTTGGGGGGAAACTATTCTGGGGAAGCGGGTTCCAGAGAGATGCAGTTCGGGGAATAAAAGTACTTTTATAGGCAGAAGCTCTGCAATATGGCAATATGTAAGTCTTGTCATGAGCTTTACCAGAAGCCCGTGTAGCACGGGGGGAGGCGTGGAGAGGTGGCCCAATAGATGCAACTTCGTCTGTTGCCTTAAAAGTATCTGTAAAATAATGCAAGGAGGCAACATTCCTTCTTAATTGTAGGGGAGGTAGTTATTTTGTAATTGCAGGGTTATTAACAATTTTTACAGCGTTGTTCTGAAATTTGTCCAGTTATTTCAGTGCAAACTCTCCACGTCCACTCCACAAAGGAGAGCAATGTTCCAACTGAGAGCGCACATGACTTGTAAATTACACCCAATTGCTCGTCAGTGAAGTAGATGCTGATTTTATGCAGTAATCCAAGTCTCTTCGAAGCGGTTTTAGCAAGTGATCTAATATGAGAGGTCCAGCTGAGGGTACCGTTAAGTGAAAAACCGAGAATTTCAAGACTTTTAGAGACAGGAATATTAGTAGCATTGAAGGTAATTTAGGAATCAGGCAGTATCTGTCTAGTAGTAAACTGTATATATTTGGTTTTCCTAGCATTAAATAAGACAATGGTACTTAATGCCCATTCAGTGATCTTAGATAAGTCTTGATTTATGGAGATTGCTGTAGTTGCGAGTTAAAGATATTAAACTTTGTGGATGGGTGTATAAGTGTGAACGAACTGGTTGGTGTTGAGTCATGCATATGAGGGATTATGGGTAGTAAGAAATCAGGAACATAAATTAGGCATAGGATTGGAGCAAGTACTGTTCCTTGTGACACACAGGCATTAATCTAGTGGAAACTGGAATATATATCATCTACTTTTACTCGTTTCTTTCTGTCTCTGAGGTATGAGGAAATCAGTAGAACAAAGGATGATAGGCCATTACAAGGGAGTTTGGATAGGACGGAATGGTGCCACACACTGTCAAAATCTTTAGAAATATCAAGGGCTACTGCATGTGTTTCCTATGTTTGTCAGTTGATTGATGGATGGTATATGTCAAGAGATTAAGTATATGGACAGTGGATTTTTTGTGGTGAAAACATTGTCTGTCATTAATTAAGTTCTTGGATTCAAGATGTTTAACAATATGCTCATTTATTACAATCCCAAATACTTTACCAAGAGATGTAATAGCTAATGGTCTGTCATCAGAGGGGTCACAGGAACTTCTTTCTTCGGGATTGGGTAGATATTGGCCTCTTTCTAAGAATTAGGGAATGAATAAATACGGATGCATAGTCTGAACAATATAAGCAGAACAGGAGCAAGTTCTGGAGAACACTTTTTCAAAACGATTGGAGGAATATGTTTTCGTCTGGTTCCTTTAGATTTTTTTTTGGGGGGAAGGGGGGGAGGCCTGTTAGCAGATGTTTAAAATCACTATGACAGTTTGCTAATAAACACCTGTCCTTCAATACAGTTTATGACTAGTACATGAAGTAGTGTAACCTATTCTCACTCGTATTCGCACGTATGATCTGCTCCTCAATATAGCTTATAATCGCGGCGTTGCCGTAAATCCACGCTAGTTATGGCTTCATTTTTCCACAAGTTCTCCTTTAATGGCCAGGATGATAGAAAATGTGATGTTGTTACAACTAAAATGATATACCGGGTATATTAGATATGAGTATTGCAAGAGTAGGTATGAATAATGAATAAAAAACATATCCTGACTGATGCACACGGAAGTTAAATGGTTAGCATACCAAAACATATGAAGAATGAATAAAAACATATCCTGATTGATGCACACGGAAGTTAAATGGTTAGCATGCCAAACCAACCTTCAATACACGCTGAAAAGAAAATCTTTCCCTAACATGTCCCTTAGAAGATTACTGATATGTTATACTGACAATTTTTTCCACTCAGTTGGAGTTAAATAACCCTTTACCAAGGTCGGCTCCGAGAATATAATCGGACAACCACCAGTTGCTTATTTGGCTCAGGGAATTCTATTGCAACCAAAATAATATAGAACAAAGAGCTGCCTCCTTCCTTTACAACAGTGTATTTTTTTTTCTCCTCCAGAAGCTATGCAGTCAGGGAATTGCGCATCTTTCTAGAGTATGGTAATTAAATCTCAGAAAAGTTGAAGATTCAGAGGCATTAATTAGTCCCACTAATCCTATGGTTGTTTCGCCTCTCTTTGACAACCTTGAAACAAAGCTGTGAAGAAAGTTGTTTCCCTGTCTATAGAATGTCCTCTCCACTGTTGGTTCCCCCCCCCCCACCCACATAAACACATACCTACACCCTCCTGTCAATCATCGGCCATATTCTTGTCTGCTTAAGAGGCTTTTTTGTCTCCTCTACCAAAAACAACTCGTTACCTTTTCATGTACTTTATTAATTTAAACTACGTTAATACCTCTCACTCTTGCCTCCCTTCCACTCCTACGTGTTCACCCTTGCTCACCTTTCTACCTCACACTCATTGTCACCTAGCACCCTCTCCATGTCCCCCCCCCAGCCTCTCACCCTTACTTGCTCTGCTATGCACCATTCCCTGGTTCCCCTTCCTTCGCCTTGTTTCTGTTCCACCTTACACTCCTAATTTTTAGTTCCTCCAATTGTTAACTTCCTTCCCTCTTCCTACTCCCGCTCTATCAGTGTACATAGGCTCATGCACGTACTCAACTACGTACTCAAATAACTGCATGAAGAAAAAATGTTGAATGTGTTTTGTCCATGAAAAAAAAAAAGTACTAAGGAATCATTAGGAGTGAATACATACTCGTCAAGACTGTAAGAAAATTTATATCGATAATGATTCCATTTGTATATTGCGAAATGAATAATATATAATGGTTCCTAGTCAAAATAAAGCATTGAGGTGCAGTAAACATACCTGGATATTTAAATCACGCCAAATTCAAACTATTATATCGAGTTGAGGATATTTTAGTCAGTGAAATGGTTAACAGGGATAATTTTCAATCCTCTGACTACAAGGAATCCCCACAGCTAAATAAACTCGCCATTCCGTATCCTAAGTAAAATAATGAGTCCATAATAAGCAAAAGAGTAGAGATAAATGCAGAGAGGAGAGTAAAGGGATAGACTAAACTGTGATATTAGTACTGGTATAACTTGAAAAAGAGAGAGGAAAAGAACACCAAAGAGAAAAGCGTACATTCTGGAGTGTCTTGTAATAACAGCTAAAGGAAATAACAGCAATAAAAAGATATCAGTGAAAAATCGTAGACAGTGCTCTGTAGCGTAATTGTCAAGGAAAGTAGCTGAAAATGTTGTAAGGCAAGCCACCTGGTTGGAAAGAAGGGGGGAGACAGAGAAAGGCAAAGTTGATGAAGGGTATTCCGGGAGAAGGGACAAGTGTCGGGACTTGACCCATCATTAAGCAGAAACAAGGCGAAGAAAGAAGGTGCAGGGAAAGGTGTGTAAAAGTGCGAGCAAGGCTGAGAGGCTAGGATGGGGCATGGAAGGGGGAGCTGGGTGAAGGGAACATGAGTGTGAGAATGAAAGGAAAGGGAGATTGAACACGTTGGAGTGGCAGGGAGGCAGAGTGAGAGGTATTAACTTAGGGACTCACAAACACCGTTCCAAACAACGATACCACCCAACAAACATGACCCGAGACTGTGACATAATTATAAGCCTGTCTTTACAAATTCAAGTCCTGGATACTTTTTTCAGTTTTAGATACAAACTGGCTGGGAAAGAGGATTGTATAAGATGAAAAACTACTATTCATACACAACAACAATGACCAGACGTAAAAGAGGCAAAGAGGTACTGAAAGGAATATGGGACAGTATGAGGAAGTTTAATTAACGAAGCACTACACATTCTTTTTTTTTTTTTTTTTTTCATAAACCCAGATATAGCGTTGAAAAATTCTTCTTTACACATGACTTTAATACTTGGGCAAACAAAATTGGTCTAAGTGTCTACACAAGGAGCGTATTAACTAATTCACAACGATTTTTTTTTTTCATTCTACTGTATCTTCAGATGATTTTATTAATCTTTGGGAAACCTCTTGTTGTGAAGGCGTTCTTAACTGCCCAGTCGAATTAGTTATTAAAGTTGCCTATGCTAAATGGAATCGTGTAAAGGTAGCAGGAATGAGATTAAGAACACGTCATCGGATTGAAAGGAATAATTTTTGCATTACGAACACATCTATTGTTTTAATCTTGCTATCGAAACAGTTTTTTAAAGTTTTGGAGAAACTTTTTAAATTTCTATTCTCTTTCCTCCACATTTTCCTTCTCCTCTTGTATTCGTGTTTTTCTTTACGGACCTTCCTCGTCCACCGGTATATACGTGTGTTATTAAGTCATTTTCCTCTTTTATCACTCTCTCATTTGCTTTATGCTCTCATTTCCCGTTTATGGTTAGTTATACAAGAGAACCTTCACGCTCTCCTTTGTTTCCTTTCCTCTTTCGTTTTTCATCACCTCTCTTTTGCGTCGGCCTTACCTCCTTTTTCTCTTATCCCCCCTTTTTTGTTTTCATTTGCTGTTTTCATTGCCTGTTTTGTTTGTATTTGTCCCCTGTCATCATCTCTTGTTTTCATCTTATTTTATCTCCATTGTTATTTTCTTCTCTTTAGTTTTTAACTCTTCGTTTTTTTTTTCTTGTGTTTCAGGCTGCTGTTTCACTTTCTCTCTTTCATATTTCCATTCTTTTTTTTTTTCTGTCTTAACCAAATCTTCCTGTGGTGGGGCGCCGTTCACCGCAAGGGATTCGTTCGCTGCACGAGATGCCCCTGCACGGGCGGTTGTTTGCCTGTGGTTAATGGGTCTGCTCAGTCAGACAGACAGTGATTACTCAACATAGCAGCACCTCTTGTTTCCTCTCAGCTCCTCTCCCATTCGCTTGCTTAGGCCGCTACACCTTTTCCTTCGTCTCTTCTTTTGTTTTCTTGCACTCTTCTCTGTTCCTTCCATCTTTTAGTATCTCATTTTTCTTCTCTTTTGCTTCTCTGCTCTTGTTTTCATCTGATTGCTCATCCATTCTCTTTCATTTTTGTAAAATATATATACTTTTTCACATCCTTTATCTATTTTCATCTCCTCCTCTTAAAACAAATGCCTCATTCTATTGGTATATTGTTCGGGAGATATAATGAAAACACTATTAGACAATTAGACGTGCAGTATGGTGGCAAAGCACAACACCCAGCCTCAGATAGCTCGGAAAATATTAACGTTAAAGCAGACTTACCTCTCATCTTTTTTGTATTCCCCTCCTTTCTGTTGTTTTTATACGCTCATATACTTCCAAGTTAAAAATATGCGATCATCCTGACAAATTACAGGCAGTTCCATTGATTACCTGACACTTGTAACTTATGGTGTGTGTGTGTGTGTGTGTGTGTGTGTGTGTGTGTGTGTGTGTGTGTGTGTGTGTGTGTGTGTGTGTGTGTGTGCGCGCGCGCGCGCCCGCGTGTATGTGCCTGTGTGTGCAGTTACCAAGAGCCCATGTAACTGGCTTGTGAATTATGTAGCACTCAGTTTGCTGCACTTACCGCTTGGCAAGAAATACGCGAAAAATATTTTTACCTAGCTAATACAGACTGCATATTTAATAATACTGACCACCAAGCTTCCTTGTGCACTTTAAGGTCTTCAAAACATATTCAGACAACTCACTCCACACTCTACTTTGAGACTATTTCATTCAACTTAAGGAATGCCTGTCGTATTCAAGGTTTAATTAAAGTATATTCAGTAACCCTTTCAGTTCAAAACGTTACTGAAAATGAACAGAGGAGTCAGAAACTATCAATAACATAATAATTAAGACTTTTCGAGACTTCGTGGATTACTTCTGTTTCTTCATCGTTTTCTGTTCGATTTCTCACGTCTCCAACCACTTCAGCACGATGACGTTTTATGTTTTATTTTCACTGACTCTGAGTGATTTAAGTAATCTTAGGTAGTACCTCATGAACTGAATCAGAACCAACTGTCACTGGCATCTCCAATACAGCAAAGCTTTCTTAAGGTGAATAACACCGTCTAAAGATAATCAGAATTAACTAGAAATTATTCGCCATCCTAATGAAGGGAAGAAAAGCTCCATTCACCGAAAGGGTAAGATCATATATGACTTTCATTAAAGTCTTTCATATGAAAAGTGACTTGTTAATAGTTTAATCAACTCCTTGATTCCGGTGATGTATTTTGATGGTTAAATATTGTCTTCTCCACACGAATTTATTGAGCGTCGAGGAGATTTGTTGTTTTGAAGGTATAAATGAAAGCTATATTTACCTCCGCCAAGGAGGTTATGTTTTCACCCCTGGCCGTTGGTTTGTTTGTTGGTTGGTTGGTTTGCGAGCAAGATTACACAAAAACTACTGGACAGAATTTCACGAAACTTGGTAGAAGAATAGGCCTTAGACCAGAATATACTCCAATAAATTTTGGTGCGGATTCGGATAAAGATGCGGATCCAGGATTTTTTTTTTTTTTTAACTTTCTTTAACATTGCGAGATAGGGCGTTGGCGGGGGTATGCGCTCTACTGAGTGCCATTCTAGTTAACCCTGTAGTCAGAAAAGTATACCCTAATATCGATAAAAGTTGTCTGAAAGTTGCAAGAATAGAATGAAAAACACGCCATTGAAGTGAAGGAGTTAAAATATGTCATAATGTTTCTAGGGCTATGCAAAAGTAGTACGCGCTGTTGTGTCTAATAGTAAGGTTGTGTTTACCAGGTACTTTCTGTCTTAAAGCTAATAGGCATGTAAGAGATTATGACAACAAACTAAGAATAGAATTTAAATGATATATAGATTTTTATTAGAATACGTGCACGGTTATAATTACATACCAGACATACCTCCTCACTTCGTTATAAGTCATTAAGAACTCACTGTTTAATTATACTGTATCTATGCCTATTTATAACTATACTTCCAAAGTTTTAACAATGTACATTACCAGGCATGCTCCATCTGCTCGTCATACGTAAGCAAACCTATCGATTGTTTGATGATACATATCTGCAAGGTGCACCAGATGTCCTTTCCCACCTCGTCATGCATAGTCACATAACTACTCACTGTCTTACTCATTTCCAAGCATAATTGCGCACATCACTTTTCCTCCATATCTCCCTCTCTCATCGTCTTTCACTCTGAGCATCTCATAGTTCTTTCACCTTAACTTGGCCCATATTACTTTTCGTCGCTCACGGGCAGAATAATATGATGCTATGGCTTCCCATGATTTCCATAGCATTTCTTCATGATTTCTACCCTACTGTATTAATACGAGTATAACTCAACATTCAAGACGAAGAGATAGCAATTTTAGACAAGACAAAGATATGGCACTACATCCTCTCCATTGTACTTCTTCATGTCTCACGCCATATTATAATGTTAATGTATTGAGCTAACTCAACATTCAGGATGAAGAGATGACAATTTTAGGCCAAATTAAAGAACAAGGAGATTATTGAACCACTTTACCCTTTTCTTCCTGACTAACTCCATCTTCATTTTAACTTCACTTTCGTATTCTACACTTTCTTTCACTTCAGTTTTTCTTACATTTTCAAATTTACCTTCCCACCATCCTCCTCTGGCTTGAGATGGGTAGTAAAAAAGGAAGATTGGTCTTTCAAGTAGCTGAGGTCTGCAGGTGAACCCTAATTCTTCTTCGTGGTCAGACCTGCTGTTCCCTGCCCCTCCCTACCCACTTCCCTCTTCCTCCTATTTATCCTTCTCTCCTCCTTCACCGCATCTTCCTTACCTATCTGCTCTACTCTTACCTCCTACTCCTTCCTCCACTCCCTCTTTCCTACCTCTTCATCCACTTTCACTTCCCTCCATTTCATCCCTACTGCCCCCCACCCTTAATTTTTCCTCCCTACCTTTCCCTACATTACCTCCTTCTTACTCTTCCTTCCAACCCCTTTTCCTTTCACCCCATCCTTCCTCCTCCACCACCTTCCTACTCTTCCATCTACCTCTTCCCCCCTATCCCCCAACACATTTCCTCCTTTTTTTTCCCTCCTCCATAGCCTCCTCTTCCCTCCCAGACCCACCGCCTTCACTTCCCTCCTCTTCACAACATCTCCCTCTCCTCCCTATCGTTCCCTCTTCCGCCTCCTTTCCCTTCCCTCCTCCTCGTCCTACGTTCATCCACCTCCTCTCTAACCTTTCCTCCCCTCCTCGTCCTCCTCCTCTTCTTCCTCCGTGGAATTCAAGCAATCACATTTAATGAGGAGTCGGTGAGAGCTTATCTTTAATTTTCCACGCTCTTGTGTGCGAGCGTGAGTGGTGTGGGAAGGGTACACACGTATGAAGAGATTTCCCGGAACTCGCTTCTTTGCTTCTTATTACTTACTCCTCTTCACTTTCATCAGGACTTTAGCCCCTCGCGGTCACGTTTTGCTCAGTGTCTTATTCCGGGTAAGGCCAGACTTTAATATTCAGGCGCGAGCGAGTCATTGGAGCAAGTGTTCTCATAGTCCCCATTACCGATTTTGCATTTGGGACAGTTCTAGCAAGGTTTATATTCGGCTGTGAGTGAGTCATAGTAGGCTTAATGTTAACCCTGTGCTTAGTCTGAGATTTCTTCAATGAACACAACCGCCTAGCGTCAGTCGAAATGAATATCATTGTTCTTCATTATCGGCCTTAACGTTCAACGAGTTCGTATATGCAGTAATCTCTTTGCGAAGACAAGTTTCGTTATGCTGCATAAAATATGACGTTAGTCTGAATATACTACATTGTTAGTAAACTGTGACCATAAAGGTTGAAAAGCAGGGTGATCATTGCTACCATGCCTGACTGAGGTAAAAATTGTAATGTGTATGTACTGTGAGGAAAGAGGGTATGACATGATTGCTAGTTTTACTAAGAGTTTCCTAAGTAACTTTGTAATCTCGTTTATTACCCACCTAGGATATGACCTATGCATATGTGCTTGATGTTGAAGTGTGAAAGTATTAGCCGACTGAGTATTCATTTTTATTTTAATACAAGAGCCTCGCGGTCCTATCGGGCCGATCAATACTTAACCAAATTAGAGTAGCATCTGGACAAAACTTCTCTTTGGAGCAAGGGCTTTGCGTTCCTAAAGGACTGCGGAGTATATGCCCAAATAAGAGCCGTTGCTGAACAGCTGCCATCACTACTACTAGCAGTAAAGCTACCAGCCAATTAAAGTTCTTCCTAACTCCTTCAGGTCGAAAAGTTTATCTCACTGCGAATAAAACCGTCTGGAAATTTCAAGGATAGCCACCACAACTGCAATACTATCATCATCATCACAGCTACCATCAACGCCGCCACCACTACCATCACAGCTACCACCACCTTCATCACAGCTACTAGCACCACCACCACTACCACTACAACTACCACCACCACCACCACCATCATCATTACAGCTACCACCGCCACCACCATAAAAAATAACACCACCACCACCACCACCACGGCTACCACCATTTTCTGCTGAATAAAATCGCCTGTTCGTAGCATCAACGACATAGCAGACATCAGACTGTAGTTGTACAACTCTCTCTCTCTCTCTCTCTCTCTCTCTCTGAAGAATCATGTAACTCCACGGAAATATCCCCCCCGCCTCTTCCACATGCGCATATTATGACACCAATGGGGACAACTATTACGGTACAAAATACCCATTCAGAAAATTTCAATCAACATCAAAGTGAAACTGGTCCATCCGGGACCCGGCTCCATCCATTCTGCCAGTTTTCTTCAAAATCCTTTTTTCCAGGGTTGGCTGCGCTACACACACACACACACACACACACACACACACACACACACACACACACACACACACACACACACACACACACACGATTATACTATATTAGAATATTGATTTATGGGTGAACTTCTCTGAACTGTTGAACCGTGAATGTGTGGGAGTTCATGACATCATGTTGATTATACGCTGAAGTTTAATATGTAGTCTTTTGTGCTGGGTTTCTAATAAATCACTACTATCATCAATTACATCTTGATGATCACTTCCTTTCTTCATTTACATGTCTTTAAACAGGTCCACCAACACAACCATCATCCATTCATCAACATATCGAACTAAGGACTGACTTATCTTTTATTTTTATCATTTAGTTTTACCACCATTTACACTCATACTTCGCCCTCAAAAATATACATAAAATTTGTAACCAAATCATAAATATTCTGTTGACCACGAGCAAACAACACATCATCATCCGCATATAACAAATGTGAAATATACCATAGTTCTCATCACAAACATCGCACACATAGCTCCATGAATTTTAATATTTAACAGCCATGAGTTATCCCACAATTTTGTCTCTCCAAAACTGAATCACAAGCATGGCCATCCACCCAGTCTTACACGTGCATCTCTGTATGCGTAATAATCTCTGGTTCTCTAGCTTGATCTCAGGTGAATAAAGTCGTACAGAGTTAACCAGAAAAGAATATTAGAGTTGTTGCCGCCAGACAATGGTGACACTGTTAACATTCCTATTACGCTCTCTCATCTGAATACATTCTTTTGGCTGCAGCTGGTTGATAATTCGAACGTTCTTCCGGAACTTAAAGGACTAAACATTTTGCATCATTCAGTAGTTTTCCATCCACAGCAGACACATGTAACACCTTCCGCACACCTTCTGCTTTCATCTTCCCTTTCTCATCATACTTTTCTCTTACCATCTTCAAGAGGTTTATGTATCTTCACCTTTTCCTGTATCAAAGTATCAAAATATGGGCAGGGGAAGGAAGGAGAGTAGGAAGACGCTTTAGGAAAATGTCAAATGGTTGTCTTCGTGAAGTTTACCCGTCTGGAATAGCGTTGGGCAGTACTTGTTTTAAATATTTTTACTACTGTTCATAAAATAATAATGTTTTTTTAAAGTAAAGACCTAATAAGGGGATATTAACTATAACCCATTCAGTCCGGCCACGTATTTTCCATTTTATCCTTGAAATTTCCAGACGGTTTTATTCGCAGTGAGATAAACTTTTCGACCTGAAGGAGTTAGGAAGAACCTTAATTTACCCTTTCGTTACTAGAGATCCTTCCTAAGCCGTACAAAATCGTCAGAGAATAGAAGGAATTAAATAGGAATAGGCGTTCCCACACTGAAGGGGTAAACAAAGCATTTTTACTCAGGTGCCTCTTAGCTTCTCCACCAAATTATTCTCGCGACAAAGTAGAGGACGGATCTTTTTATTCTTCTGCCTATCACCGCTGAATAACGACCCACGCGTGTAATTGCTTAAAAGACCTTGTTTAATAATGAGTACTTTTTCACAAACAAGGTTGGTGGGAGGAGAGAGGAAGGAGGGGTGAGGGAAGAAGGCGGGAGAAAAGAGGAACGAAGGAGGGGTTGAGAGGGAAGAGGGAAAAAGGGAGGGAGGGAGGAGGAATGAAGGAAGGGTTGAGAGGGAAGATGGAGGGAGGTAATAAGGAGAAAAAAGGGTAGAGTGAGGAAGGGTGGAAAGAAATGAGGAGGGACGAGAGGGGAGGTAGGGAGGAGGGAAGAGGGAAGTGGGAGGGAGGAGGGAAGAGAGGAGAGAGAGGGAGGTAAGAAGAGAAGCGGGAAGGAGGAGGGAGAAGAGACCACAACACTCCTTCAAGAAGCCAGTGATAGGTTGTTTAAGGTGGAGCCTCTGAACGATGATAACGTACATCTCATTATACAGGTACACTACTACTAGATTTTGTTCAGTATTGGAAAGACCTCTAGCGATAAAGGAGTTAATGAGGAATATCTGCAATCCTTCCAGTGTGAAGCCTCCTTTAGGCTGAATAAAATCGCCTGGAGTTAAAGCTGTAGATGACTCGTATAAAACGGGCTGATAATGAAGCATTAAACTTCTTAAAACGGTTCACATTTCTCTTTCAGTGTCTTTGGTATAATCCTCATTTAACACAACGCATTTTGGCTCCTGACTTGCAAAGGCAACCATGAAATTTGGCAGTGCCGTCACTATGTTAAATGTTTAATAAGAAGGACTGAAGACCATTGTTAATAAACGAATGCGGTTCGAAAATACAGAGAACTAGGGGAAAAAATAGAACCATTTATACAAAATAAGAATAAAAATGATATATACCAGTTTAAGAGTAATATCTGATGAAAAAGAGAAAATAAAAAAAACAGATTAACCCTCATATGGTCGGACGACTCCAGTATTCTATTCCAGCTCACGTCAGATAGTTTATTCAGTTAACTGAGTTCATAGGAGCCTTAGTGTGTTATAAGGAGATGATTCGGTAGCGGAAGAAAACTAAGCCTGAAGGAAAAGGAACAATGGAAATCCCTCCGCTCGATATTACAAGCGGGGAATAAAAAAAAAGGAGAAAGTCAAAAGAATGGAAAAAACTACCGGTATCTTAAAAAAAGAAAAAAAAAAAAAACATCTATAGACGTGTCTCAGTGTTTTCTGCGTAACTGGTATTTTTCATGGCACTGTGTACTTTCTCTTTTCCTATAATTCACTAGTAGCAGACCCTTTCATGGTCGTTTCACCTCGTTTTTTTTAGGGGGGGGGGGGCGTGAGGGGGCTAATACAAGATGATTACATTTAGTGTGGGTGAGTCATAGCGGTCTGAGAGTGAAAATATTGTCTCCATTAATCTTCTTATTGTTGCATCAACTATAGCAGATATCTGGAGTAACGGGAGACTAATTGATTCAGCTAATGATAAATATAGGAACCAGAGGCCTTTAATCATTACCCAGACTGGGATTGTTCAGATTTTTCTTTTATTTATGCTAAAACACACACACACACACACACACACACACACACACACACACACACACACACACACACACACACACACACACACACACACACACAGACAAGCAAAAGCGAGTTTCAACTTTTTTTTTTTTTTTATAGTTCACAGTGTTTTGTCATTCGCCAGACCGGGACTGAGTTTTTCATTCAACCGTGCCACTGGGTACAGGATAGTCCATAGAGTGAGTCCCTTTGCCAGTTTTCGTGTGTTGTGAAAACTTCTTGATCTGCGGGTGTGGGTGTGGGAGTAAGTTATTCAAGAGAGTTAAAATGACGTAGCCACGAGCAGAATATCTTTACTGAATTTGGCTCCCTGATGTCTTGTTTTTGTTTTTACTTGGAGGGAACAATCTGTAGGCCCCTGGCCTTTGGTTCCTTCTTCCTTGCTTTAAAAAAAAATAATATTAATGAAGTTTGTCACTGATGATTAAACTTCTTATTTATGCAGGGTATATACTCGTATTAATGAGGCTGACTCTGCCGTCCTCGCAACACAGAAAAACTCGCAAGGGGAAGTAGTATGTGAACCACGCTGTATTACCCACAAAAGCGAGATAATGATGCCATCACCGCAACATCAGAATACCACTTCAGATACCGAAGACTTCTGCACAAGTCCCGTTTGTGCCAGAGGTGTGAATTATTTGTCGATCTCTCATTCATACAGACTTTCAAATTTCCTCACAAGTCAATAAGCCTCAAGTTCCATACCTTCCAATTTTCTGTCACTTCTTTTCACACCTCCATAACCTGCTAATAAAGCCTCTGCATCCTACCGTCCCAGTTGCTGTCACTTTTCAAAGTTCAGTTCCCGATTCGTAATGCCTTTGCCTTCTTCCACTCTAGTCCTCTCAGCATTTTCTTTCATACCTCTGATCCATTTCGCTTGGCTCTTTCCCTGAAACCTCTCGCGTTTACTGAGCTTTGACATACAACTGGGTGGCTCGGGCTGTTTCCTGGGAGACCATTCCATCAAACACATTGGGAAGAAGGAGAAGGGATCGTACAAGGAAAGAGGGAAGTGAGAATAGACTCTTGACTGATGGTACAGATGAAAAAGAGAGAAGGGATTGGGATACAAAAGTTAGAAGAGGGAGAAATAAAGATAAGTCTCTATTGGGAAAACTAACAAACTGTGTGAGAATGTTAGATCATCGTCCGGGCATTGTAACCTCTTTTGGAGTATTTATTTATTTATTTTTAGGCCGAATCTCCACTTCAATTGAATAGAATCGTCTTTTGGCAGCCAGAGTGTTGACAGAAAATTCGTCATCGTATATAAGTGGTTAAGAAATACAAGTCTCTGGGTTGACAAGTTGATAACCAATTTAGTTTTTCATTTCACTGCAAGAAGTCTTCCGTGAGCTGAAAAAAAAAAAAAAAAATCGTCTGGAGGTGGGAGAAATGAAGTGGAAGTACTGCTATCCTAATAACGAGGTTAATTGTAATTGATTCCAATTCTTTCAGTACGAGAGGTCCTTTCTAACCTGCGTAAAATTGTCTGAGTCTCGTAATGTTTGATAAAATGATTAATATCGTGGTTAAGGCTGAAACTGCGAATTGAACGTCTCTCTCTCTCTCTCTCTCTCTCTCTCTCTCACACACACACACACACACACACACACACACACACACACACACACACACACACACACACACACACACACACTACCAATAACCCCGCTTCGCTTCAGGACGGTGGGGTTAACAATTCAGGAACATGGAAGCTTTTAAAAGATATTGGAAGGGAGTGAATGGAACGCGAGACTAAACCCAGTGAACAGGAAAGAGAGAGAGAGAGAGAGAGAGAGAGAGAGAGAGAGAGAGAGAGAGAGAGAGAAATGAAAAATACTATTGGCATTCTCTTGATTTTTGAATATGAAAAAAAGAACTGGAACACAGTCATTCGAGGTATCTGTATTTTCGGTAGATGATTCACCTGAAGATCTTATAGTATGGACAAAGATCAGCGTCCGGACCTGTTTGTTTTAAATTTGGTAGTCTTCTAATAATATCTAAATGACACCAGGTATTGTACTCTCTTGTGTACGGAAGGATACTATGTTTATTCACACTGATATCGTTGTGTCTGCGCGTGACAGATATGAGACTTTCATCATTAATACCTGATTTACGATGCTAGGCAAGAAAGTTTCCGTCAGTTAAGTCATCGGTGTGCCAGTGTTATAGTATTTGTTAGCTCATCACAGTCGAGTTCTTGGTAGTCTGAACTTTGCTACGTTTTCTTATGCAAAATTCCGTATTGTCTATGTGTTGCATTGAGAAAGATCGTGGTAGTACTGTAGTTGTTTCGGTGCTATTTTACGATGAGATAGTTTAGCAGTTATTCTGAAACAAAAAAGCTAGGTTTAATGTCATCTGTTTAGTTGTCTGCTTTTTTTTTATTATGTACGGTTTATTACTTTTTTTATGTTATTATGCATTTACAATTCTTGAGTTTAGCTGTCACGAGGAACGACAGCTGACGCAATAATTCTAGATAGTCCATCTCCCTCCAGACAGAAACAGTCCACTCGTTTCCTTTATCGTGAATGTCCTTTTTTCTTCGCTTTTACCAGCCATTCACTCCCAACTCCTCACTCCCCCTCTGCCCTTCTCTTCTGTGTCGTCAGCAACAGTTGGCCGCGTCGATTTTTATGTCGGTTTTGGCACATTGGAACCACCTCCCCCCCCTCCCTTTTCTCTCGCATCTTCTGCACTGTACTGTTTTTTTTTTCTTTGCCATGCCTCCACCCTCTCTCTCTCTCTCTCTCTTACTGAAGAAGTGTGAAAAAGTCTAGTATCCCCACCGTAATGCTGATAACTTTTCATATTATTCTCTTTGGGCTACCAGGAAAGCATTATCTTTGCCCCTTGCTATTGAAGGGGTTTCAATGGTTGCCTTCAGATGTGTCCTTACGAGCTGTACTGCATTTAATTCGAGAAACTGTAGTACTTCCTTTCTTTATTTTTTTTTTTTTAATTTTATCTCTCCCTTTTCTCCTGTATTCCTTTATCCTGAATGTTTCCTACTGCCGAAGCTCATCGTAAGGCTGAGAATTTTTAAGCATATTTTTTTTCGATCTCACACACACACACACACACACACACACACACACACACACACACACACACACACACACACACACACACACAGAAAAAAAGGGCAAATAAAATTCCCTAGCGCCAGTGTGTATTATATCTTGACCTCATTTGAGTCTGAATTTGAATACCAGATATTTTGAGAGAGAGAGAGAGAGAGAGAGAGAGAGAGAGAGAGAGAGAGAGAGAGAGAAAGAATAACTGCAAGGTACAATACACTATCACTACGGTAGTTTCCAATACGCCCTCTGACCTATGCTCTCTGCGATGGAGCCCACCCATTCCTCACCGTCAGTGCATCAGTATGACAAATAAGAGATGCAGTTGTATAATTCTGGTGCAGCCTATTTTCACATCTTTAATGGGTACATAATTATGACGCAGGAAACTAGCGGGTCTTGCTTTCACAGTGGCTCGGGTTGATCAAATTGAATTATCCCGACATGCTGAAGTTGTATTTATTGTGAAAATGCAGTTGTTTCGACACTTCCTTACCGAAAGCGTCCAGATCGATTCGGAACTGTTACATCTTTATAATAATATATAATACCGGTAATATACTTTGCTCCTAGGGAATACTAATGCTTAACATAAAAAAAAAAAAAAGATCCTTCAAAGCACACGAAAAATGACTGCAGTTTCTTTCCATATTATGCTTCCTCGCTCATTGCTACAGCCATTTTTCCTTTTTCCAGTCGTGCTGTAGTCTACACAAACCAGTCTTCTCTTTTAGTATGGGAGTCACGATGTAGCCTGAGTGGGTAATTGTAGTCTTAAGTTGGGGAACTCTCCTTTAGACCTCACTCACCCTACTCCCTCACGCTCTTTCCTGAACACCTTTATTATTTTCTTTGTGGTAGGCCATTTACTGTTAACACTATGTTGAAATACGAAGTTCAGTAGAATAAAACCATATTTCTCACAGACAGTTTGTGTAGGAATATATGACAAAGAAAAAAAAAATCCGGAATTTCTGACAGATACATTCGGAAGAAAGTACAATAATGTCCTGAATTACTTTATTTATTGACTTGCTTTTATTTTTGTGAGATGGAGATCATCATCCACTTATTCATTGTTAGGGTACCTTTGGGTGACTCTACACTGACTCTCAAGTTAAGTGGTTTCTTGTACTCCAGAATTATATTAATACGTTGGGTGGTATATATAATAGTGGATTAAGGCGTTGCTACTGGGCATAGTATATAAAGGTTTACATACTTGAGGCAATTGGGGTTCAGTACTTATACAATACTCCTAAGAAGCAGAGCTACATGTCCTTCTTACCTTGAATGTCAAGATTAAGTAGCCTATCCTCAGGTCCTTATGTTCCCAATGGGGCAATATAAGAACGTACAAATATATATATAGTGTATACACACACACACACACACACACACACACACACACACACACACACACACACACACACACACACACACACACACACACACACACACACACACACACACACACACACACACACACACACACTATCAGAAATCACTTGATTAATAAAGCCTTCTGTTCATACTGAATTCATGCTAGAGCTGTGTCAAGGAGGACTCTGGGGGAGTGGAAGGTGGGGAGGATGAATAGGGTAGAATTATTTTTAGGTGAGGAAGAAACGGAGTAATATTTTGGGGGAAGTAGAATACAACGGGATGGTCACGATGCGAGGGATGGAAGAATATCCTTGTCTTAGTACATCATTGATATCAAATCCTTTGTATTAGCCAGATTAATGTAAGTAAATCTTTCCACGGAGTGCGGTAATAAATACTGTAATTGACAGCTGAGACAAAGGTAAATCTAGTAATAAGGCGATTATTACCTGAGTGAGTGTACACGTGTAGTGAATGAACCTTGGACAGGATCTCCTTTGTCCCCTTCTGTTTGTGAGCTGAAATACTGCTGGTACCGGCACTGTATAGCATTATTTTTTCGTAGTCTTTAGGAGTCTTTTAGTTCTTTCCGTGCCACTCATACAGCGCCGAGTATTTTGTAAGGAGCGTGTGCACTGCTGTTGTTTAAACAGTAATATTAGTAATAAGCAAGCAAGATATATCGCCTAATTTTGCATGTAAGATTTTTCTTTAAATAGTGTATATACTCTTAATACAACTGAGTCTTAGATAGGAAATATCTCAAAGTGGTATTCATTATTAAAAATCTGATTCTGACAAGGTTAATACTGAGTATTGTGAATAGAAAAATAATTGTGTTTTTATTTCGGTTTCGTCTAAACCAATAGAGGGAAAATCAGACTCATACTGCAGGGATTCCGACCTAATACGAAGTGCGTTGTATCTGAAAACATCCCTTCCAACCTTAGTACCACCTCCACTCACTACCCCCTCCCTCTCTCCTCAACCCTCCCTCACTCCCTGAGCCTCAAAGCTCCTTACCTCTAGGCCGTACTATTGAAAATGTCAAAAGATAGATTACGTAGCCAGTTCGTGAGCTCTGGGGGGGAGGGGGGAATTTTGTACTTTAAGCTGTTCTAGCACAGAACGAAAAACTTTCTCTGCTCACCTTGATTGCACTTGCATTAACTACAGGCTTCCTAACCTCACCTGCTGTTGTTATATATCCTACTCACAAATGAAGGACAGGATATCAGAATTATGTTTTCAGCTTTCACACAGTAAAAAAAAAATAATCAAGCAAACATTGTTATCGGTTGAATCCGTGTATGTACTGTTATCATATTCATTTATTTTTGGGGGTAATACCAGGCGCATTCATTCACCTTAGGAATGCCCCCTAGTAGTAGGTAAAGTAACTGAGGGAGTAAAATTAGATTCCCAAATTCATAAACTCTCTTTTAAGCTGAATTAAATAATGTAGAGATTAAAAGTAAAATCATCAAGTTGCTGCGAATGTGGGTCTTGGAGTTAAACATTTCATGCTCGGGACAGCTATATATTATACTCCAGCTAACGCCAGACGATTTTTTTTTTTTTTTTTTTTTTTAGCTGAGAGTGAACTGTAGGAAACTGAGAGTTAATATTGCCACTACTGATTAGCAACAGAGAATATGAAGAGCGTGGATGAGTGATCTGGGAGAAAACTGAGTGTAAAGTTGAGGGAATGTCGGGAAATGTTCTTGAAAGAGGTAAAGAGAGTTAGAAAGGGTGATAAAGAAGTCTGTAGGGGAGTGACAGATAAAAATGTTAAGTTGATAACAGAGAAGGGAGAAATAGTGTGCAGATGGAGAGAACACTTTTAGGAAAGCTTACTCGGCCACCAGCAGTGGTCCAAGTTCCCATTCCCGGGACGACCACGAAACCTTTAGACTGATTATATGGAACTGGATTTGTAGATCAACGATTGTTGTGTGTCGTAGTCTAGGGGAATGTTTGACATGTGGTTTCCTTGTCAGTAACGTTTGCTTATATTTACAATTGTCCCCTTCCAGCAAAATACTGTCAGAGTGTGTTTGATCATTTCCCAACAATTGCTCTAATTTACTTCTTCATCATCCAGTTTTAATTTTTCCGCTGTCCACATCCTTCTCTCCGACTTGGAGGATTTACTTGTTAGTTATTGACGCATCGGATCCCTAATTAAGAACGAATATAAAATACACCATTGGGCATTGGATTTGCCATCTTTTTAGTACTTAAATAAACAAATCAGTAAATAAAAAAATAAATAATTAAAAAATATATAAAATAAGAAAAGATCAAACTCCTTACACAGTAGTACAGTCAAAGGATGTCAGACCCGCACATTATTTAGAAGTGTTCTCTCTCTCTCTCTCTCTCTCTCTCTCTCTCTCTAATTACCCTTCTCTCAATGGTGCGCTGTGGACTGCAAAAGTTAAAACTGGCAGACGGCGGGAAAGAGTAACTTTGACTTTGGTTCTACAGTTGCACTGTTATGACTTAGCAATTGTTATTCGCCTGCTTGTTTTTTTTTTTTTTTTTTTAATGTAATGAGACCGTCTGGGTGGCCTGGGCTGATATTATTCGTTTTCAGTAAATTTTATGGTATGTTATGTGACCTGAGACTCCTTCTCTCTACCACTAATCTCTGGAACACATAATCAAATACAATAGTTTTTAACATAACTGTAATGCTGTAGTAGCTGTGTCGTGGCCATATTTTACTAATGCCCCCAGGCTTGTGATATACAGCACAATTACTGTTTTCTAAGAACTCTCTAAGAGAGGTCATTCTTTTGATCTGGCTCTTATCCTTTTTTCATTAATATTTACGTGGCACTTCTGGGCATAAAATACAGTTTCAAGGGAGAACAGTAATTTCTAGGCAGGAACCTGAGTATTGGCCCACTTTCTCGTTGGCTTCAATAATTCAGTAATATGAGTGGCGACCAAAAACTCTGATAATGGTTTCACCAATTTGCAGTCAGTGCCCAATGATTTAAGCAATGTTTTATTGTACATCAGACACTTCTGACTGCCATATATCACCGGTCAAAAGTGATGCCACGCGCCAGTACACACTAGAAAGGGTAAGATTAAAGTTGTGCGAATCCCTTACTGTTCTGTTTAGGATTACCGAAGACAAAAAATAGCTAGTTAGTCAAAAGTTGTAATGGCAATGCTGCTGGCATTTTTAAACATGCAAGGAGGTGAACACTCGGAATTTCTCCCTTCATGTATACAGGGTAGTATATCTATCTATTTATCTATCTATCTATCTATCTATATATTTATATATATGGTTAGTACGATGCTTTTTTTTTATATTTCATGCAGTCCCTAGTATTATATACCGTCAACACGTTGATTTTACCTGTGATGTCATAAATATGAGCGATACTTTCTTCTATTGTGTATACACTGTCAGTGCAGCCTTTAGCCTTGAAGTCTTTAAACTTTTGCATAAGGCTGCGAGAGGCAAACTTTGCGAGAAATGGAATGCTGAGTGGCTGCTTCACTATGACACTCAATGCAGCGGGACTTGCCGCAGAAATAATGTCGAGTCACAGATCAATCTTTTTAACATGATTCAACACCAGACAATTTCTGATAGTTTCCCAAATCAAAGCTAGAGACGAAAAGATGCCGTTTTGTCACGAATAAAAACATTCAATCTAAATGACGAATGTCCTGAAGGGCATCAAGTCAAGAGTTTCAGCGAGGTTACCATCAACTGGAGGAACTTTTGAATAAGCGTGTGTGAGCGGTAGGGGAGTATTTTGTAGGGAATAACTAGGGTATGTATTTCATGTTCAGCGTTATGAAAATGAGTTTGCCAGCGATTATCAGAACTTGCTCATTACATATCATGCCTCTTTCCTCGCGATTCATTGTGCATAGTACATTATATTTTTCTTTTAAGCTGTTTCTACCTTCTTTTAATGCTAACATAGCAAACATCAATGAACAAGTGATAATTAGCTGTAATATAGAAAAGATATCGGTGAGAACGAGCTATTAGGATATAATCAAAGCCAACATGAACCCAGCCAGTGACCGAAGTAATGAGATGATTCTTTGCATACTTTGTCGATCTTTCTCGAAGGTGAAGTTGAAGGAAAAGATCGTGGAAACTTAAGATAATGGACTGAAAGTACTGTGTGAATGTTCATCTCATAACCAGCAACTTCTTCACTACGATGAATTTTTTTCCCTTTATTTCTGGACGGTTTTGGACGGCTTTGGAGAAATTTAATGGGTCGGAGGGGTTGGATTGAGTCTTCATGAACACTTTCACTACCAGAGTGCTGTCCCTAGCTATTAAAAAAAAAAACTTGCGGATATAAAAAACAAGCAAGAAATTATGTCATTAGGTTGAAAAGTTAAATTCAACTGAATGTCTAGATAAATGGGTCTTTGATGTTTATCATGAGTAATTTATAAACACAAACCAAACCCTCCTTTCAGTCACATAAATAATCTGACCATCATTAAAATATCACAAGCTTCATTTTATCATTGGTGGCTGCACAGTCATTAGCTTCAGTTTATTAAACTCAATAGAATTATGAATCATTTCATTTGCGATGATGATTATTAAAACCGAGCTTGCGAAGTAAGTGCAGGAGCTATGTTTTATTAGAAGCGCGCGCGTGTGTGTGTGTGTGTGTGTGTATCTGTCTGCCTGTGTGAACCTAATAACTCAGATTTTTATTTCACTTGAACCAAAATTTGGTAGAAGGGTTGAGAGGCCACCAAGGGGTTGAGATATTACATTTTAGATTGACAGGTAAAAAGCATTGTTACAGGGCTACGTCAAACTTCACCTAGCAAGGCCAAGTTACATAGTTTTACTCCAGCTTACACCGAACTTGGTGCATGGACTGAGGGTAAGGCAAGAACGAAAGGATTTGATTTTGAGAGCAATCAGTCAAAGGTCAAGGCCACAGAACAAGGTCAAATTTTCTTCCATGTATCTTTTCATCCATCTATCCGTGTGTGTGTGTGTGTGTGTGTGTGTGTACAAAACAAGTAGAACAGTTTGGATCGACTTGGATCAAACTTGGTGGAAGGTTTTATGATCGTCTGGGTCGTTGTTTTTAGGACAATAGATCAAAGATTAAAGTCACATTGCAAGGTCAATAAGAAAATTACTCGAGTTAGATCAATGATTTTGAAAGGGTTCATGGCTATGCAAGGATAAAGGGACTCGATTTGTGGGACTCTTCGTCAAAGATCAAAGTCATAAGAAAAGATCAAATGCCATGATCACAGGGTAAGGTATACTCAGTTCTCGTCCGATTTGTGCCAAACATAGTCGAAGGCTTAAAGATGTGTTAAGAATGAAGGCATTAGATATTTGTAAATAATCAATCATCGGATAAGGGCAAAATCAAACGTTTGGCCCATAGATCTGTTGGTAGGATCTAGTGATGCTCTTTCTCAGTGTTTCTTCATGATCTTCATGATAAGTGATACACTCCAGCTACTGCACCTGCTTCCTCCTCCTGAAGTCAAATCATGATTGGGTGACAACAAATCTGCGGTCTCTTTGCAGAGAGAAGATTAAGCATGTACAGAAGTACATTTAATAAAATTTATGAAGGTTACAGACAGCCAGTGCTAAAAATCACAGGAACTTGTTCAAGGGATTAGAAGCAGATGTAACTCCATCCTTACACTTTTTATGGTATGGTCTCATGTACTGCGTGTTCGAGCAATAGCTGTGTCGTAATCATGGGATTTTATGTGCATTTATGTCGACATTGTTTAAAGTTACAGTGTGATGTTTCCAAAAATATGAATTTTACTGAGAATCTCTTACTCCTGCTACGCCTCCTCCCTAGGAGTAATAACCGGATAACAGTGCCACACAGCAATGCGAAAGGAAGACAATGGCTGAAGCGCCAGACGGAATTAGCCCTGTTTCCATCTCTGTAATTTTCTCCTTTTCCTTCACCCCTTCCCCGCCACGCCAGCACCACCTGTGTGAAGAGAGGCAGCCACAAACTTCAGCTAATGTAACACTACTGTAACTTACATGCCGACCACACTGCCCTTTTTGCTAGAGTTTTGATAAGGAATATGATATAAGGAGGGTAATCTGTTGAGAGCTAACAAAAAGGCAATCTCTCTCTCTCTCTCTCTCTCTCTCACACACACACACACACACACACACACACACACACACACACACACACACACACACACACACACACACACACACACACACACACTCCGGTTGCCCCTACTGATTTAGTTAAAACGCATGCATATACTGTATAAATACATACATACGTACAGTGCATACATGCATAGATAATGGTTGCCACTGTCTACTTTGATAAAACACACACACACACACACACACACACACACACACACACACACACACACACACACACACACACACACACACACACACACACACACACTGATAAACCATTATTATTTAAAATCATCCTTGTTTACCCAGTATGTTATCAACACTTCCAGCCTCATGAACGCATGAGTGTGTGGGTGGATTTATCGTCTGCACTGAGGGTGAAACTTGCTGTGCAAACAGCGTTGCAGCTCTCTAAATTTCAAGTTGTTTCGTTGTTTGTCTGTAAGGATAACATTGTGTTAGCCGGCTAAGATCGAAACTTGAAGCGTGAGATATAGGTGTAGGAATTTCCGTTCCTATAGCAATAAACAAGATATAGCAGGATGTGGCTGACGTTGTTAATGATGTTATCACTCTAAGCACTACGAATTAAGAAGTATTTGCTGCATAGCATATGAACAATAAGAAATAAAGCGAAACTGTTAATTGTCACAGCATTATGGAACAGCGTTAAAAAGAGAGAAAGGGGTATATGCTCATGAGTAAAACCTGGAGTTTGGAAAGGAAAGATGGGAATGGATGGTTGGGAAGGAAGATGAGGAGGAGAGATGAGGGATAAAGGGGTAGAGATGAGTATATACGGGAAACAAGATTATAGTAAGGAAAAAAAGCAAGGGAAAAATGTGACAAGGGAGATGGGGAAATTAAGTTGAATTTGATGGATGGAAAGTACAGAAAGGGTAAGTAGGTATGTAAACAGGAAAAGCAGTAAGATTGTATGTGTGGATAGGAAGATAAGAAACTCTGAATAAAGAGAAAAAATATTCAGTTGCAGTATATCATTATGCATATGAGTTTCTCGTTATATACAAGTAGGGAATTAGAATGTGGCAGCAGCACCAAGGGAATACATGCTAATTTCATGCCAGTATGCAAATTACGCCCGGCAGAATGAATGCTTAATTCTGCTTTTTCTAAGTCTACTTTTTTTTTGTCATGAGACACAAACACGGTGCTGGGTGGAGAAGCTGAGGGAGATAATGCCCTGACAGCGGCTGGTAACAGTACGTAAATATAAATTCAGATTAACACACGCATACTGGGACAGATTAAAAAAAAAAAAAAATGGATTGGGACTCTATAGACTAAACTGGGGTAGTCTGTCGGGAATCTACATACACAAACTATCTGTCATGTTACTAGAAAACTTTATATACTGCACATATTTGTTTTCTGTGAAAGGCTTCCAGAAATCCATGACCCTCCAGAGGATGATGCCCTTTGGCAGTTAAACAGATAATATAAATCAACAGGGAAAAAATAAATGAATAATAGCAAAGAGACCAAGAGCGGAAAACTTACAAGCGTCACGAACGAGACGGAAATAGGATGGAAACACGACGTGAAGAGTTCATCGTATAGCACAAAGAAAAGTAAGTGAGGAGGCGCTAAACAGAAGGAACGCAATGAACAAGTAAATATCGGTTAGCATTTCATACTGACAAGAATAACAGTCTAGGTGCAAGACTGAGCAATCGGGAAAGAAGTGATGTTTGCCAGTACACAGTACTCATGTTCACATAAACACAAAATTGCCAAAGGTACCAAGCTGAAGTTCACCCTTTATTAATACCAGCCACTGTAATATAGAATTCCGTAATGAACCCTTCAAACTGTGTCACGTCAAGTTCCCTCATATGCAGGATAGTTCAATTTCATGCCTGACGGCTGTACGGAATATTGGTACGACCCCGCTTTGCAGTCTGGCAGGTGTGAAAGTGAGTGAAATGAGGGAATGTCAGTGAGACAGGTATGATATTCCGGGAGCTGGGTGCTGTGAGTGAGGCAGGAGTGGCGGGAGGTGAACCGAGTGAATGGCAGTGAGACAAATTTAACAATAATTCAAAGATCTGCGGAACTTGCGTGAGAAGGAAAGAAACAAATGATGCCAGTCACAGCAAACCTCTCCCGACAGCAGTTATTTTGTTTCAACCGTTTTCAAGTTTTAGCTCACTGAAAATCCGTGATCTTGCGTTTGACCTTTCAAGGTTACTCAAGGTCAAAGGTCACGGTGCCAAATGAAAGCCCATATGAGACTTCCGATATAATGATGATGGTAAATATCTCTATCTTCAATCAGTTTCGTGTTGTAGCCCCCTGAATATCCGTGACCTTGAGTTTGACCTCTCAAAGTCACTCAAGGTCAAAGATCTTAGTGCCAAATGAAAGTCCATATGGGAGTTCCTGTACGGTGATTATGGAAAATATCTCTATCTTCAACCGGTCTCAAGTTATAGGCCTCTGAAAATCCGTGACCATGATTTTGACCTTTCATGGTCACTCGATTACAACCAAAATTTAATCACTTTCTTTTTGGACCAGTGCCCACATATCCTGAGAATTTCATGTAATTTCATAAAGCCGTTTTTCCGTAATGTTGCTAACAAACAAACAAACAAAGGAACGAAGAAATAAATCAACAAATTCGACCATATATATATATATATATATATATATATATATATATATATATATATATACCAACGGTAATCTCTCTCTCCCTGGTCAGAATATGATTCCTATCTTGAAAATCTGTTATCATATATATATGCAATATAGACAGACAGACAGCGAGATAGATGGGTAGAGAAATATAAACTGTTATATGTATTCATCAAACGTATGCAAAGTAATTGCTCGCATATGGCAAAGAACCAATGATGAAAAATATATCCAAAAGATACACATATTAATATAAATACTCCCGCCACTGCACTGATGAGCTGGTAACTATTGAGGTATACATACACACACACACACACATACACACACACACACACATACACACACACACACACACACACACACACACACACACACAATCACTCATTATCCAAAACCTGATATCAGAATTACCCACCGCCCTTCATTTCCATATTAATACAGCCATTGGTGATTAGCGAAGCACGGATTTTCAGTTCCAGTTAATCCATTATTCTGCTACAAAAGCATGCGTTGGAAATGGAACATAATCCCAATTTACTAAACAGCTTCCGCATGTGAGAGGGATGACGGTGTGTGTGTGTGTGTGTGTGTGTGTGTGTGTGTGTGTGTGTGTGTGTGTGTGTGTGTGTGTGTGTGTGTGTGTGTGTGTGTGTGTGTGTGTGTGTGTGTTTATCTATTCGAAGTGCCCAAGAAGTTTAAGTCTCAGAGGGCTCACTCAGGATATTGGGTCCTTGCCTGTGAAATGTAAGAACTGTTGTTGTAAGCTACATAAACAGCTAAATGCCAGTATCAGAAATACTAATCCTTTGTCCCATTTTTGCTCTAATAATTTCGGTCGCGGAGCCATGAAATGAATAAGAGTGTTCTGTACAATTACCGAATTCTATATGAGGCCTGATGTGGTGGAGCATGGATAGAATGATATAATTACGCAGAGAATGGCTCCTCAGGGTACAATATATTTACAGTCGGCGCCATCATTCTTCCTTTATTACATCACAAAGTGAGAGTCACGTCTGGCAAACTATCATCATTCACTTTCTCGTAATTTTGTATGTTTCATGTGAAATATTAAGGGGTAGAAATAACAAAAAAAAATCTTATGTTAACTGGAGGAAGGAAAATATAAACATACTTTTTGTACGAGCAAAGAATGGGTGAAAACTTTGGGTTAGATATTGGGATGAACAGAGAGAGAGAGAGAGAGAGAGAGAGAGAGAGAGAGAGAGAGAGAGAGAGAGAGAGAGAGATTTTGGTAATTTTATCTTTGATATCTTACCCACACTCCAGTCATCATTATAGTCTTCGCATTCTACCTAAGTCAGACTCCCCGCAGGACGGTCTTCTTATAAATTACTTCACTTTGTTAATCTGCTCTAACCCAGAACATCATCTAATATTCTCTTCTGCCCTCCCCTATCTCCCTCTCCCCTCCAGTCCTTCTCCTTCATCCTCAGGTCTTGCCTCATTTCCTCCACACATTTTGAAGCAAGTTTCATTATGTCCGCCGCGTTTCTCAGTGTCAGGAGAGGTCAAACTACTGATTAGTGAGGGACAGGAGGCGGAAGGGGAGAGAAGAGGGACTAGCAGGAAGGAAGAAATATGGAAGAGAGAAAGGGTCTTGTCGGTATACATAATATTGTTTTAAATACTTTCTCAGTGTACATAGCTAGATGTGTTCCTTATTACCAAAATTAAGACGATTAAGTGAAGCCTATAGGTCTCGTGAATGGAGCAGAAATAAAACATGACCAAAATATGATAATACTTATTTGCAGTGTTCTTTATCTTTATTGTACGCCTCTCTCTCTCTCTCTCTCTCTCTCTCTCTCTCATGAATTAAACTCGGAAACAAACAAAAATTAATAAAGGCAAAGAAAATACACACACACACACACACACACACACACACACACACACACACACACACACACCTCATGACCCAACCATCTGCATATTCATTCTCGTAATGCAGCACAACACTGAACCTTGGTGCAATATTAATGCAAATGAGTAATAAAAGTGGTATTTCTCCTCGCTCCTTGACGCGCATTGTATAATATGGGTTTGCAATTTGCTTACACATGAAATAATTGCAGATCTGTCTATCCACATATGCAAGTGTTTCTCTCTCTCTCTCTCTCTCTCTCCCTTTCTGTGTGTGTGTGTGTGTGTGTGTGTGTGTGTGTGTGTGTGTGTGTGTGTGTGTGTGTGTGTGTGTGTGTGTGTGTGTGTGTGTTGCTGTCCACAGGAAAAATGGTAACACGAAATGTGCTGTGTCGTGTAATCACATCTTCAAGGTAGAGCAAAATGAGACTGAATACAGCTGCAGTAGCTTACATGGGCTATGGGGGTGGAAAGTTCCCTAAAGACCTGAACAAGTCTCTGGCCACATTGTGGCTAATAGTGCATTTACGTAAAACATATCAGCAAGTATTCAGGATGTTCCGGGAGGAAGGGGCTAAACTTTGGGAAAAGATTGATGAGGGAATTCAAAGCAAAAAATGCTATATCAGTATGCTCAGAAATCTTAGTCGTTACGGAATATTAATTACTGAAGTCCGTATAGACGAAAATAGTCCTTCTCATAATTCTCTGATAAGGTCATCAGTGGTTGTAGTTATGCAATGGCTGAAATTTCGGCACATGTTGATGGCATTTTTTGCTTAGAATTTCCTCATATATTATAATCCAAAGTTATGCCTTTTCCTCCCGGGACATCCTGTATAACCTACTTAACATGTACAGTATTATACTGGTGCAAGTAAAATTACTCATATAATATACCTTAAAGCATAGACCTGAATATAAATATATATAAAAATAACAGGAAGTCATATGTCGTAATCTGTAAGACTTTGGGATAAGTCTGGGAAAGATCAAAAGATTATGTTGTAATAAACTCGCTAAGAACTTAAGAAGGATTAAAAGTGAGTACAGGAAAGCCTTCTTCAATATCCTTGCCTAATATAAGTAGTCGTGCGGGAATTGCCAGGTATATACAAGGCTAGCTACGGATTTTTTTTTTTTTCATTTTTATAAAGAGAAACACATTGTAGTAAGCAAGTTCATAGAAATTTCTCTGCTCATATTAATACTGTCCACTAAAACAAAACTTACGAACAAAATTCACTACTTAATATGTCTAAGTTAATTTTTTTTCCATTTCCCTTTTCCCTGTGGATCTGCACATCTATGAGGCACGTGAAACCGATAGATAGATAGGTAAACAGATAAACTGATAGATAGACAGATATATAGATAGATATAGAGGATAACAGTAGGAATATTTATTAGCAAATGAGTCGTAGTATTTTGAACTTTAAAAAATAAATTGATATTATTTTCACAGTGATCTCTACGTGGTGAATACGTATCCAATTAGGTGCAAGCACAAAGTTTTGCCTCTCCTGATGTAGGTAGATGAGGTATGCAAATTACAGTTTTACTTTATATTTATACATTTCTCTTGCATTCTTGTCACTGAAATAGACTTGCGGGACGAAATAAAAACGGATGCGTTAATTTTGTGTTGAAAGGGAAAAACTACAAACGAACATTATACTGTAACTTCGCATCAAAATTGCAGTCTGTAACTCACTTCAAATTTGCTGGCTGTAAAATCTCTCTCTCTCTCTCTCTCTCTCTCTCTCTCTCTCTCTCACACACACACACACACACACACACACACACACACAATCAAACAATTTACACATTAATCCCGCCCTGCTCTGCCGGGTCATTTCGGCGACGGGTGGCAGCAACAGATAACAGGAGGGTGGAGGAGAAGGGGAGACGAAAGAGGTGGGAGGAGGTAGGGATTGCGGAAGGGGGGAGAAAAACCGATGGGTGAGGGGGGAAGGACCTGCATGAAAAGGGAAAAAATACTGGAGAAGATTGGACAATGCCTGGCAGAGGAAGAGGAAGAACCAGGAGAAGGAAAGGAAAGAATATGGGGAGGGGGAGGAGGAGGAGAGGGAGAAGGAATAACCAGGAGAAATATGGAGAAGAATCTGGGAACGAGATGGAACAGGAAAAGAACGGAGACAACCCCTTCAGTATGATGATGTATGTTTTAGTCTTGCAACCATCAGATGACTTTCCACAGCGTAGATGAGACTTTTAAAAACTGAGAGGTTACATGAAGCTTTACATTAACCCTTTGTTACAAGAGGTCTCCCTAAGGTTAAATAACATCGTCTGGAGGTAGCAAAAGCACATCAGACAATTTAATTCTACTGGGTATAAGAGTCACAAGAACTAGAGAGTGGAGATGTTAATGTAGGAGTACCTTAAACAAGGGTTAAAGTATGATTATGCGGATCAAAACCGTAGATCCTGATGCCGATAGCAGTCGTTGTGGGTTATTCTAAGATTGTGCAAACTTTTTTTTTTTTTCTGTTATTTAAGTAATTGTAACACTGACGTCCCTTTATCTTTAAACTGTCTCGAATGAATAAAGCAAATAGGACGGAACGTGGATTGGAAGATATTTTGAAGTGTGTGTGTGTGTGTGTGTGTGTGTGTGTGTGTGTGTGTGTGTGTGTGTGTGTGTGTGTGTGTGTGTGTGTGTGTGTGTGTGTGTGTGTGTGTGTGTGTGTGTGTGTGTGTGTGTGTACAGACCCATTATAACCTTACCCCTCAGTGACTTCTATTGAGCCGCATCTTGACTACCATACTCACGCCAAATTGGGTTTGTTAGCTTGTGGAGCAGCTGAGAATGGAAGAAAAGTACAACAAGCGGAGAAACGAGGGATAGGGAAGTGGAAAAGATGAAGCAGAAATGGCTTTAACACTCTCAGGTTACTGTACTTCCCTTTCCCGCTAAATATGTTGGTCAGATATCAGCTGGAAATTAATACTAGAATTGTCCGGACTACGAGACTTTAATGGCACTATTATCAACACTCTCAGGTTCTTATATTCACTCTCGGCCGAATCATATCGTCTGGCGTTAGATGTAGTTAATTACTTTAGTTTTGCCGACCGTGAGTGAGTCGATCTGGAAGGTTTGTGCAGGAAAGATTAAAATACCACAGAAAAGTATAAGTCAATGGAAAAAAGAATGACTTAAAGAGTGATGATGGCAAAGGGAAATCAGAGTGAAAAAGTGTTATGAAGAGATGAATGTTCTTGTTTTGAGTGTACTTGTCACGTCTCTGTGTGCTTGAAGTTATTTGTTGTGATTTTTGGTAGCATTTCTGTTATATCTGTAATGTTCTTGACGCTATATGTTCTTTTGTTTGTTGGTTGGTTGGTTGGTCTTAATGCCTCCTTTTATATTTGTCCTGTTCCTGCATCTTTGAAGGTATGTGTAGTTATTCTTGTCGTAGGCTATGTTGTAGGTGGGTCTTGATTTCAGGTTTACCTTGGATTGTTCCTTTATGGTTTTCTTCCCTGGCAACCCTGAAGTTATGTGTAGTTTTTCTCCTAGGATTTTTTTTTTGTCCTGTCTCCAGCACCCTTGAGGTCATGTTCAGTTATTCTTGTATTGTTTTTGTTTTGCTTGTCCTATTCTCGTTCCTTTTATGATACATTGGTCTTATAACACATCCTGCCCCTGCACAACTAAATATTTCTGTGTCGTGTCTACTTTTCCTATATATTCTTCCTTTTCTTCTTCTAGGCTGTGATGGGTTTAGTCATTCATGCAGTGTTTTTTATATGTACTGTAACTGTTTTTGTAGTGCATCATTTATATTTGTTCTCCCTGTACTTCTGAAGATTATTTTATTATGGTGCTTCAATAATATGTATGCCGTATTAATTTTGTGCTTCCACGCAACACAGGCGTTATTACCTCCGCCAAGGAGGTTGATGTTTTCACCCCTGTCCGTTTTTGTTTGTTTGTTGGTTGGTTTGTGAGCAAGATTACACAAAAACTACGAAACGGATTTTCACGAAACTTGGTAGAAGAATGGGCCTTGGCCCAAAATAGACTCCATTAAATTTTGGCAAGGATCAGTTTAAAAGTGCGGATCCAGGATTTTTTTTTTTTTCATTTTCTTTAACATTGTAAGGTAGGGCGTTTTTCGACATTTTCATAATTTTTTCAGTGAAAATTGCATGGATCTTGAAAAAAAAAAAAAAAATCAGGCATATTTAGGATGTCGGTATCTACGAATGTGTACAGTTTGGCGTGGATCCATATAAAATTCCGGATCTAGCGGATTTAAATATGCTTTTATAGGGGAGTAGTCTTTTTCATATTGGATCAGACTTGACTAAATGAAAAGGAACTGCATGTTGGGCCTTGGCGGAGGTATGCGCTCTACTGAATGCTATTCTAGTTTGTACTGTATTGTTCTTGCCGCACTTCTTCCCTGCTGTTCAACCCTGCATCAAATAACCTGCTCTCTCTCTCTCTCTCTCTCTCTCTCTCTCTCTCTCTCTCTCGTTTTATAGGTCGTGGTAAGAACAAACACCAATTGACTCCCAAGAATCACACACTGAAGTGTGTGAAATGCCAGCCAAGCATAGTAAACGACTAAGTAGCCTCCCGATTTTCAAGTGGCAGGCGTCTGGATTTCGTTCTAGCTAGCGTCAATGTTTTATCAACTTACTGAGCTGTTTCGTAGTGAAAAAGCTATATTAAAAGTGGAATCGCCGAAAAATAGGTTGGGCGGAAGTAGCGGTGTAAGAAAAATTTAACAGGAGAAGGATAGTGGCGTGGAAGCAGAGGGGGAAGAAATATTTAACAGAAGGATAGTGGCGTGGAAGCAGCGGGGGAAGAAATATTTAACAGGAGAAGGACAGTGGCGTGGAAGTGGCTTGGTAAGAAATATTTGACAGGAGAAGGACAGTGGCGTGGAAGTAGCGGGGTAATAAATATTTTATAGGAGAATGATAGTGACGTGGAAGTGGCGCGGTAAGATATATTTAACAGGAAAAGGATAGTGGGGTGGAAGTAGCGGGGTAAGAAATATTTAACAGAGGATGGATTGTGGCGGACACAGGCATGTAAACAAAAAATTAGCGGTTTCAAGTTCAAAGTATAGGCTAAAACCCAGAAAACAAAAGTGAATTAGGGGAGCGTGATGGTAGTGGGGTAAGGAGAAAAAAAAAATACATAAAATGACGGTCGAGGAGTGTAGCAGACAAATGGAGAAATATAACTGTAAATGTAAAGGCATAAATAAAGACAGAATGAAGAACAAAATTAATCAAATGAAAAAGCATCCGGGAACGGTGGAAATAACGGAGTAAAAATAAAAAATAAAATGCTTGTGGTGGAGTGACAGATAAAGAGAGGGCTCTGACAGGGCCTGCGCTGGTGATGATAAGAAGCGGGAGAGAGATAGTGGGTTGAAAACTGTATGAAATGGCGGAAGAAACCTGAGGAGGTGGCAGTGGAGGTGGGGGAAGGTGTAGAGAAACGGGACTTACTTTTAGTCTGGCCAGAAAAGTGGAATTTTTAGATTCACCGAAAGAGTAACGTTTTTTGTTTGTGCTGGAACAGCAAATATTGACGTCTGTTGCGTTGGGATATTTGTAGGCTCATCAGCGGAAGAAAAGCAGAGGAATTAAGTTTTTAGAGTACCAATGTACTGAAATATTTAAATTAACTAGATTTTTTTTTTCTTATTTTATCCGTCAGGGGACTAAATTTTCAGATCACCAGAGAAATTATTTTGAGGGGATTATCAGGGGAGTGAAGATCTATCCTATCCTGTGCAAACTCTTCAGGAATCTGCGAAAGTCAAATAAAGCGTCGTTCTCGGCATGAAGGGGTGTGAAGTAATCAAGATAATGGGGCTTGTAAAATTACGCATCTGCGATCATTTATTTGGTCCTATTATGCGGATCCACGCATTCCTGACCTCTGTTGTCATGAAAAAATCGCACTGTATTGGTCACCCTGTTTAATAGGTAACACTTCTGTGAAAAGCCTGAAGAAAAATAAGGTGTTGAATAGCCTGTTTAGCAGACAACAGTAGTGGATAAATTACTTTGTAGTTAGTAAGGTTACAGACACACTACAGTAGAAAATGTAAGCAGACAGCTTAGTAGACATAACTGTAGTGGACAGACTGTTCAGTAGACAACGCTGTAGTGGAACGACTGTTCAGTAGACGATACTGTAGTGGACGGTCTATTTAGCAGTCGATGTTGTAATGTAGGACAAAAAGTGTATAATAAGGAATACTACAATGAAAGAACAGTTTAGTTAGCAATACTACAGTGGATCGGCAGCACAACATACAATAGCCTGTAAGGTACACAATCCTCATAGGATACTTAACAGTAAATACTGTAGTGAATAAACTGTTCAGTAGACTTTGCTGAGGCAAACCTTCCATCAGAGCTAAGCTTAACCTTCTGCTTCCACTGCAGCTCCGCAAACCGTATTATCCGTTAATTGAATAATCCTTCACATGGAAAGTCTTATGAATAGAGCTAATTTAAAAATTAATTTGATCTCATTTGAATACTCTCAGGCAGGCAGGAGAGAGGCGGGGGGAGGGGGAGTTGCAATTGTGAGCCTTATTAAGCCTCCCAGTACGAGACACCTTGCATAACTTAAATGTAATAACTTGAGAGAGAGAGAGAGAGAGAGAGAGAGAGAGAGAGAGAGAGAGAGAGAGAGAGACAGACAGACAGACAGACAGACAGACAGACAGAGTTCAGTATGAAATATCTCCATGTGTATAATATCTTCTCCTAGTAGAACAAAATCATTAAGAAGCAGCAGAAACCAAACCAGCACAAAAATTTCTACACGAGATCTTAAACAATTTAAAATCCAGCCATTTATAGTTAGCAGGGAAAAAATCAGTACGAGGCATTTTATCCTACTGCAATAAAATCAGTCAGATGCAGCTTTAATTAAACACAAGTACGTACGAGTCTCCAATATGAAAAGTCTCTCTTTACTAAAATATTATAGAATGAAGGCAACTAGAGTAAAACACAGAGACATATCATATACTTTGAAGGGCTCCTGACCATTGTATTACCCTCTCAGTTTAATGACCACACATAAATATAGTCGCCTGCAGGTATGGAAAATAAGAAAATAAATAAGAGAAATAAGTCATTATACTGAAGGGATTTAGATAAGGAAAGAACACTTAGCGTCAGAATATATCAGCCCAACAATATCTGGAACAATGCACGCAATGAAGTATCTGTAGTGGAAAATGCTGAAAAAACGTATTTGTATTTAACAGTTTAAATCAGACTTCTGTCTCATTTTGTTCGTGCTATATCCTGCCCGCCACCACCTCGCCAAGCCTACGCAAACTTTGGAGGTGTGAGAATACTGAAAAAGTACACAGTTATCGCTAACCTTTCCATATCTATGACGTGGTTTTTGTATGTCACTACTGCTGCGAAAAATTTATTGACTGTTTTATTTCTAAGCAGAGAAAAAAAATAGCCTATTGGCACTTTTAATTTTATTCCTTATTCATCCATCACCCAGTCCTTATTTGCCCCATCAGGAGGGTAGGGTCCGGGGCTAGGCTACTCAGCCCCGATATTACAGGCAAGGACCACCAGTCTCATTCGGCCCTGGGTGGCATGTGACCAATAATCCCCAACCACCCATCAGATGGAGAAAGTTACTGGTTTCATTCGGTCGGAGCCCCTTAATCCACTAAACAAACAGGCATCATTTAGTTAATTGTTACAAACCAGCATAGTAAACTGTTTCCTGCATTACAGGAAAACATTTGGCTTATCCTTCAGTGTAGAGTCAATCGAAATCAGCACTACATCGAGTGAGTGGATGATGGGTTCCCCCATCTATCAGGAATTAATTTTATTTAACCCGTATCACGCTAGCGACGTAGCTCTACATCCCCTTCAAAAACGTCGGTGACGTAGATCTATGTCCTGCAGCACTGAGAAGTTATTGCAAGCAACCAGAGTAAAATGGAAGGTAATAACGTATCTCGTTAACTTCAGACATTTCTCCGCTATGCTTACAACACTGATTTAGGAGCGTGGGAGGCAAGTGAGTCTTCACAGGCTCGCTGCCCTCTCAGTAACCTTGAAGATTTCAGAGGTCGAGTGGCACCAAACTGACTCGATTCAATCTACTTTCTTACTTTGGTTATTGCTTTTATTAGTGCCAGGGATCTTATACTGATGTATTATCCCCATTTACCCCCCCCAAAAAAAAAAAAAATCCAAAATCGGTTTACAAGCTCACAGACGTTCTACTCTCTCAGTAACCTCGAAGATTTCAGAAGTACAGTGCCACCAACCTGATTGAATTCAACCATCTGGCTTTAGTGATTACTTTTATTAGTGCCAGGGATCTTACATTGATGTATTAAGCCCGTTTAGCTAGACAAACAATCTTAAATCGGCCGGCGTAGAGGAGTATACGTTTTTTTTTTTTTTCTTTTTGTCCAGCGCTATACGGGTTACGCAGAAAATGGGATCTCGATTTTTTCCTGCAACATACAGATATTAACTCCGCAAGGAGGGATGCAATGAAGTGTTTAATAAAGGTAGCAACTGCAAATGTCTCCCATCTCCTGCCGGCACCACCGCCACCGCCACTACCACTTCTACTCTACCACTCTCCACCACAGTCTTCTTCAGACACCACTCACATACAGCCACCATACCTCCAACAGCACAACCTCCACCACCACCACCATCACTCCAGTCTGGATCCACCACCTCAGCCTCCATCACCAAGGCCACATAATGCCGTCATCCTGCCTTTGTTTACTTCATTTGCATATCAAGACCAGCAGCCTCCCCGCGCCTGGCCATAACACCGCTGTAAATATCACAGGAGTTACTGCCACACATCCACCCACCACCAACCCTACCCCAGACCAGGTTCTGCTACTTCACACACATTTTCAACTCCCACACACAAGGGACCTTACCTAACCTACCCTAATTAAACCTAGCAGCATTGTAAATAATATTACGAGATTTACTGCCACATTTCCACCCACCACAACCCCAGCCCCACCCCCACCCCCACCCCCACCCCACCCCCACCCCTGGTCCTGCTACCATGATGATGTAACCTGCAGAACAATATTGATAAATGTTGTTGACTTCCTTTTCATGTATACAATTTAGATTAAAACTTCCTTTCCCTTTTTCCTATGAAATTTCCATGACAGTTTTTCCATGACAGTTTTTCAGTGCTGCATGATGATCCTTCTCACTGTTTCCTGCTGGCTTAGACTGGAGGGTTTGGTGGGTGGGGGGGGGGAGCTTTCCTGCTTTTCTGTCCTCGTCCTTAACTTGTAGAATAGATTTGTTAGTTACAGCCTTCCCTATACCAAACAGCCAAGAGGACTAACAGGTCTGTTGCTGTTTGCTTTCCTTTGTACTCCTTTGTACCTCTCACGCATTCCCTGCCACACACACTTTCCCTATCCCACACATTTTGCCCATCCACTCACCTTCCCTACGTCAAACACCTTCCTTACCCCATACATATTCATTACGCCTCACTCATTCCCTACCCCACACACTTTCTGTGATTCCACTGACCTTACCTATCCCACATACCTTGCCTACCCCACACACCTTCCCTACCCCACAAACCCTTCCTACCTCACACACCTTTCATACCTCACAGACCTTCCCCAGCTAACACATTTTCAGTGCTCCACATACTTTTTGTACATCCACTGACTTTTCCAGCTATACACCTTCGGCACTTCATACACCTTCACCGTCCCACACATATTCACCACTCCATACAGCTTCACTATCCCACACACCTTCACTACTCCACATACCTTCACTATCCCACACACCTTCACTACTCCATGCACCTTCCCTAATTTACACTTCTTTTTTTTAAATCTCACACATCTACTCCACACCGCTCACCACTTTCTCTTTCTCAGCTCACTCATCACACCCTCTAAGGACCGTTTCATAATAAACCACATTCTTTAATCACTTTGACTACTTTCTGAATAGCTTGTGTAATGTGGTAGTGTGATTTTAAGCTTTGCGAAGATCAACAAATCAACAAATGGCACTTACACTTTTGTATATTTTCACTACACCATTGTATCTTTCTTTTCCCATAGTTTCCTACACTCCCACGGTTCTTTCCTATTGTACCGTGCTTAAGGTCTTGCCAAGGAGATTTTACACACAATCGTGGTAATCAAGAAAACTTGACCTACTGGTGCACAGTTCTCGCTTATGTTTTTGCTTATGAAAAAGAGAACATATGTATACTGATACTGGTAACAAAAATCCATGATGATGATGATGATGATGAGGGTGCACCCAAAACAGGTATGGAATTTCGAATGAACCTCCCATTGCAACGTTATCAAGTATTGTCCGCTGATTCCAGTTTGTACGTTCTGAAATGCAATGGAACTGGAGAGGAAATGGTCGCCTTTGTGTCAGTCGTTATCCCACGTATAAGTAGTTCGAACCCGAATAAATTATATTTTTAAAGAATTGCGAAAAGTACTTTTTATCCATACCCTTTTCATGTTTTATTGTATAGCTTTCCCCCAAAAGGTAAAATGTATGTCAGTCACGCTACAAAATATATAAGACAGTGTTTCATGTAGCATGAATTTTATGTTGTTAAAAAACTATTCAGATCCCATTATAAATTTATGCTTTATATTTTATTCTTACATATAGAAGAACTACTATCTTGGTGTGACAAGGAGAGGAGCACGCACATACGTTTAATATCTTAAATCCGAAGATGTGCTTTTTGCTTTACTCTTGATGCTTCAAGAAAGCTTTTTTTGGTTTGTAAGGGCGCTCTGTGGTGAAAGTGACAGCAGAGACTTGCTTAAGATCTCAAGTTGGCAAAGTCTCATAGACTGAATAAAATCGTCTGAAAGGAGAAACATTAAAGGTGAATAATACGGCAACGGACTGATGAGATTAACATCTTCACTACGAAGACGTGTTTTTAGTTTATTTTTGCTACCTCCTGAAGATTTTATTCAGGTTAAGGGAGACTGTTCACTCTGGGAGATATACGTATCTCTCTAATAATCTCCGTTCGTACTAGAGCCAAATAATATCGTTCAGTAAAATCGTCTGGTGGTAATAAGATCAGAGTAAAACGTCATCGGACTAAAGGAGTTAACAAGGATAGCAAGACAAAAATCACGAGATGGAATCAGTCAATCCCCCAGCCCCCCAACCACCCAGTGGTGCCCTGGGAGGAAGAGTCTCAGCAATTGTCGTGGTTGCTTCATGGCAAAAACCACCGCGTTTTATTAAATACGAGTATATGTCAGAAATCAGAACTGTCCTCTCCATCATTGCACCACTAAAACCAATTTCACTCTTGTATGATTTTTCTGGGCCAAGTATTCTGACAAATAGTTTTCATTAATCGAACAAGTGATGGGGTTCATATGCCTGAAAATATTCCACTATTTTTAACCCTTTTTAGAACAGAACTTCACTTATGCATGTTATTCTGCTTAAAGCCGGACTATTTTATTTTGCAGAGAGAAGCCCCTTTAAATGGCAGATTTATTATTATACTGTCTTTCCAATGTCATTCTGCATAGCTGTAGGTCGTCAACCAAAATGAAATTAGGACATTCATGTCCCTGTTTTCTTTAATGAGACATTTCACTCTTGTCAATAACTCTTCTCCTGTTTCGTTTGTTACGCGTGCTTACATTTAACCACTGCTTCCAGAATGTCAGACAATTATATATTATCTTTCTTATAATATCTCTAGATTGACACCGTCAGGCTTAATATCCATTTCGTAGCTTTTCAACGAAATTCCTGACTGAACAAAGTTCATCCACTCATTCGATGTCATGCTTTCTTCAGATAAATCTACACTGAGTGATAAGCCAAATAATTTCCCGTAACCCAGAGAACCACTTACTCTGCCGGATGTTAACCAAGTAATCAAATAACACAGTGTGGTTGATTAGGCTAAGGTGTTCTATCCGAGGGACAGTTGGAATTTATTGCTCCAATAATGCTATTAAGGGACGAGCGAGGCCGGTCACCGACTCCTTAAATATCGCGAGTGATTGATTAGGTCCCGGTCTCCTACGCTTCTGACTGGGCAAAAAGGTTTGGGTGATTCACATATTTTGTAAAAAGTTAAACCCTGGCCTTACCAGTTAATTCAAGGCTAATATTTTTGTCATGCGAAATCATGCCATAAATTCGTCACACTTATACTACCCACAGGCCTTGAAAAACTAAATGTCATGCCATAAATTCGTCACATTTATACTACCAAAAGGCCTTGAAAAATTATAGGAGGTAATGCTACGAATTTCCATAGTCTCGGTCATCAGTTTGGGGAATTTTAAACAAAGCCAAGTTGTCGTCGCTGTCGACGTCGCCGTCGCCGTCGTCACCCTAAACCTAAAGCGGTAAGTAGGAGTCAAAAACAAGGTCAGAAAAACACAAAAGCAGGGTAAACTATCATTAGAAAGCAGGATGAAATTACTCATACCTCCACTGCCTTACCAGTGAATTCTTTAAAGTTTAACTTACAGTCATAGCAATACGGTAATTCATTTATGGTTCAGGAATCCTCTATTTATATTGTTCAGTAAATAAATTCTGAGTTAATGGTTTTATGTCTTACTTGCCGACTGATGAAAGGGAAACTTTCGATAACAGTCGAACCTGCCTCTTATTATGACACTGAAAAAAAAAAGAAAAGAAAAGAAAGGGAAGACAAAAAACATGGATCACTCGGAGAGTGCAACATCTTTGGCCAGTAGGCAGTCTAAGGACCGAATTTTGACTTTGCTCTGTGGTCTTGACAGTCGACAGGTTACTCTCAGATCGAATCACTTCATTTTTGCGTAATCCATAACCCTTCCACAAACTTCAGTTCAACTCAGATTAAAGCATTTTGGGTAGACTTTATTCCAGCTATCGTCAGCTTTCCCTGTGGACTTGGCTTTTTACTATGCTCAAAATAGGAGCTCTTTATCCTTGTTTTTACATGAACCCTTCCACAAGGTTTACATTAGTTTACACTGGATAAAATTTACTCAAGTTGATCTTATTATGTGGCCATGACCTTTGACCTATTATTCTCAACTACAACAGGTCAGCCTTTTGGGTGATCCTCGGCTCATCCACCATGTTTGATCCAAATTAGATCAAAATTGTTTTCGTTATTTTGTTGACAGGCTACACACAGGACTAACTTTGACATTGTCCTGTGACCTTGCCCTATGACTAACTGTTCTCAAAACTGAATTCCTTTGTTCTTAGCCGACTCTTAACACTTCCACCAAGTTCGGTACAAATTCGATTAAAACTGCCTTAGCTAACCTTGCCCTGTGAACATGGCCTTTGACCTTTCCCTCTGGCCTATTACTTTGCCAGATTTTTCTTATAACTTCATCATTTTATTCTTGACTTATTCGCTATAGTCCAACAAAGTTTGATCTAAACTGAATAAAGGCTGTTTAAGTCGACCCTACACTGTGGCCTTGACTTTTAACCAGATGTGCCCCCCTAAAAAAAAAAAAAAAATCCCAGGCATTATCCTCCACACATCCACCAAACTTGGCTAAAATCGGACAAAAGCTGCTTGGGTGATTTAGTTAACATCCATACACACGGGTCGAAATTGAACTTTGCCCTTTGCCCTTGACCTTTGACTAATTGTTCGTAAAACTGATTCACTTCCTTCTCGCCTTACTATCAACCATTCTCCCAAATCTACTCTAAACTGGAGAAAAGTGTTCAGTTGGATTCCTAGGTCCATGATTGGCCTATCCCTTTGACTCTGACCTTTGATCTATTGTTCTTAGAAACAAATGTTCTCAGGCTCTGTCCCTCCATCCTACCTCCATGTTTGATTAAAATCGGATATAAAATGAGTTAGTCTGTTCACACACACACACACACACACACACAAGGACAGAGAAGGAGAGAGAGAGAGAGAGAGAATTTGGAGGGTGTAAGACGAATCGAATTTGAGAGAGAGAGAGAGAGAGAGAGAGAGAGAGAGAGAGAGAGAGAGATTCATTTTTTTTATTTTTTAATGTGTCCGACTCTGGGCAAAGGCTTCAGGGCCTATATCTCGGGGGCAGTAGCCTATCCCAAGGCCCAGTAGTCCTCCTACACCTCCACATGTCACCACTTCGGCGCTAACACCCACCGTCCATATTGAATACATGCTAGGGCTGTCTCATACAGGACTGGTGTATTGGTATTAGCGGGGGTACTTTTATGACATGTCGGCGGGTCATCTGGTACATCAGGAAAGTCTGCTTCTATGAAATTCAAATCCTTAAACTGTTCCCTGCCCCAGCCAGGATTCGAGCCTGGGTCCATCAGGACTGCAGGCCGCCTCTCTACCGATTCAGCCACCGCCTCCCCCAAATGCTGAGTAATATAATGAAAGACTGAGAGGCATATGGGAATGGAGTTTGTTAGCTCCTCAGCTGAGCCAATTCTCAGTCATGCTTGAATCAGCAGAATCGAGTGTGCAAAATACCTTCCACATAACCATCACACTTACCACCACAAAAGTCTCACGTACCATCAGACACCACCACATCATTTACTACACGTCACCACAGCTACCATAAATCAACTCAGGTACCACACAGCACCTCTCCGTCTGCCACACAAAAACAACGTAATCTGCCATTTCACCACACCTAGAGCCACCTCTCCACCTATCACCAGACTTAACATTTTTTATGCAAGAAATAAAGAACCAAAGGCTAGAAGCCTGCCAATTGTTCCCTCCAAGAAAAAACAAAAAGAAAATAACAGAGAGCCAAATTCACGATTCGTACGTTCTGACTTGCCTGGACACACTGCGTTTAAAAGACTGGAGGTCATAGGCAGTAGGAAATACAGACAGAAGACAGTTCCAGAGTTGACCTGTTGCATCCATGAAGGACTGGGAGTAACGGTTAACTCTTCCATTAGAGAGTTGGACAGAAAAGAGATGAGTTTACTGCTAGACGTGTGCTACGCGCCCGCCGTAGTGGTGGAGAAATGCAAGCAGACAGTTCAAAGGAGAAAAGAGATGAAGATGCAAAGCGCCACATCTAGAACCACACATACTAACCCACAACGCCAGATCTTATATCGCACACCATTGTGCCTACTACCACACAACACCACACCTACCGTACTATCACACAGCACCATACCTACTACCAGCCAACACTACACATTGTACTGCACAATGTCATACTTACTGCCACATATCTACTCCCAAACTCCATCACATTTGCCCCTACACATACTATCCACACACAACCACACATATGGACATACGCCACCACTCTTACTACCACTGATCTACTGCCAAACACCACCACACCAGACAAGTTTATTCATCTAAGGGAAGAGCTTTTGTGGTCAAGTGTTTAAAGGAATTACGCAGGCAGAAACAACATTTATAAGTATTACTCTTACTTCTAATTGTTTCACTTCAGGTATTTTTGTTCTTGTTTTATTCAGCTTAGGTGGGGACTCGACTATTGAATGACTGAGAAACCTTTACCGTTAATCCTTAAGGGGATGACTGCGTTTATACTGTTGTTACCTCAATGCATTTATTTTCATCCAGCATCTCAAAGTCCTACATTTGCAACCACAGTACCCCTCATCTGCTATCATGAAACCCGGCACATTTGCATACCACACACATATCTACCACATATCGTCCCATCTACCACACACCACCACATCTACCACACACCAACACACCTATCACATACCAACACATCCACCACACACCACCACATCTACCGCCACACATCACCACATAAACCTGACGTCAGCCCACATGAACACGGGCGGAATAATCCCCAATAAACATTAATGCAGCCATGAATAACTGCCTGATGGTTAAAATCATGACGCGTTGGCCACTAATGGACAGTAAAAAATAATTAATTGGCACATTTGTATTTGGGGATGTCAGAAAAGCTGCACTGGTGTCTGTATGGGTAAAGGGGTCATGGAGGGTAAAGCAATGTGTCAGTTATATATCCGTCTGTTGAATTCATAGGTATATCTCCTGTCATATCTACTTGTATATTGGTTCATCCTTTTGTTCATTTTATCCATACATTTTTCTGTCCATCTCTTCCCATCCGTCTGTTTTTCTTTCCATCATCTTTCCATCCATCTATTTATCTGCCTTCCTATTAACTGGTATATTCATCTTTTCCTCTGTCTTTCCATTCGTCTCCTTCCCTCCATTTATCTATCTGTATCTGTCTGTCCATTTATATGTCCATCTACTGACCCATCCATCTATCTATACTTCTGTCTTTCCATCCATATATCCACCTTTCCATCTGTCTCTGCATCTTTCAGTTCATCCATATATCTATTCAGCTTTTCATTTATGTACTGTACGCATTTATTAACCCTCCAACCATCTTTTCATCTATTCATCCATTTATCTATCTATCTACAATATAACAGCGTGTGCTTGGACAGAATCAGTAACCGCCCCATAGTGCTCCTTTTTAAGCTTATGGACCCCGAGTCGAGGCCACTTTAACCCAGATTAATTAAGGGCAGGTGATTTTGTAACTTCCCTCGCGCTATTACTTGACTGAAAAACTCCAGCCACTTCCAGGGGATTCAGACTTATATGTAACAAATGACTGTGTCCCTGATTAGAGTCCTCAGATCACTGCATCGCCTGATCTCTGCCCTGATAATCAGTGGAGTAAAAGTAGTATCACCGGTAAAATTTTTTGCCGCTAAAATCCACAGCAATTAATATGTCCATATTTTCGTTTACTTACGGATTCCGTAACGCATCCTAATGATATATATTGTTCAGAGTATTTTGATATCGTCTTGTGTACTGTTGACGTAAATTACCATGTATTTCTGTGTAAAAACAGAAATAATACATAAAGGAACATTACTGTAATATGGAAGCCAAATCGCCAGGGAAGTGCCGCGAAGTCTCAAAAACCAACTCGAAGACGGCATACAGGTTCTTCTCAGCTTTCTTTAGTTAACTATTATTACCATCAGTTTCATGACGCTATGAACTGAAGTGACTACATAAAAACACGCTATAAACATGGCGTAAGTTGCAAGGGAGAAAATCATGAAGCAGCATAGAAAAATAAAGGAGAAAATTAACCCTTATACCACAGCTTTCCTCGGCAGAGTAAAACGGTCTGGGGATACACTATAAAATATTAATCATTATAGTGCGAAGGGGTTATGGAGAAATACAGATATTTTGTTTGGGGAGAGATAAGTGGAGGCTATTTTAACTCCTTCAGTCAAAGGTCCTCCAGTAGCTATGTTAAATGTCCCGGAGATAGCCAAAGTAAATAATCGATGGCGTCATCGTATTTAACTGGACTTGTGAAGATTTATGAAAATGGTGGTTCAATAAGTGTTGGGGACGGCCTGTTTGTATCTTCAGTGGCAGTCTTTCCGTGGGTTTAGCTTTTCTCCCTGGCACCTCTTCCATACCAGCTTCCTTCTACATATGACACAATAATATTCTGATACATGTTATAAAATTCTCGTATTGGGAATATGTAAATAAGAGAAGAGACTAAAGGGTGCAATATGCAAAACAAGTGGCTAAGGAAGAGGTGCTAGAGAGACTCATAAACCCCGGAGAATACGACTCCAGGGAGTTTCAAAAGGAGTTTATGGAGGGAAATATGAGTGTGAGGTCGGACCAACCCGGAATTTTGATTCAACACCTCACTCCAATGGCGTATTTCCTACTTCATTTCAGCTATCTCCAAGCCATTTTATTAAACCTAAGAGAAATTTCTCGATCTAACGAGGTTGACATACATTCATTAACCCATGCATTTCGAGAGAACGCTTCTTAACTGCTTTAAATTGCTTGAGGTAGAAAGAAAGAACCTCAAAATAACGTCCAGGCTGAGGTCCATATCTTCGTTGTCTCAGGCTGGATAAAGTCGGACCTGGGGCACTTTACTGTTTTATTTTGACTACCGCCAGGCGATCTGACTGAGCTCCTGGAAAAATCCCCGAATCTAAACGAGCGCATGGCACAATTTTCAGTTTACTAAGTTTCGTGCATAGAAATAGTAGCTATTCACTGACTATTGGAAAGGGAAACGGTCATTAATCTCTCAGATATCCTTTCACTTGGCTACAAATTTGAAATGACCTTTAGAACAGCTTTAAGGAATAATTTTGCCAGGATAAATAAAGAACTAAATCTGTACAAATGATCTCTATTTCTGTCTCCATCCCACATCCTTCTTTCATCGTTGAGTCTGTAATTCCCCTTTTCTCTGCTATTTATACCCCTCTTCTCTCAGTCCTTGACAGAACAGAATTGCACTTACTCTGCTCACAGCTCTGGGAACATAGTTTGCTGGAATAAGTATGGGGAGAATAAATGCACAACAATCTCTATCTTTGCCTTCATTCCACATACTCCATGTAGTCTTGCATTGCTGCCTTTTGCACAACAGTCATTCCCCTAATTCCCCCGATCCTGAAGAAATTTGAGCTAGTTCAGTGGTATGGCGTGACTTTTCTGCTATATGTAAGTCAAAGAATAATTATACTGCGATTTCTGTTTCTGTCTGATCCACGTCTTCCACTCATTCTTACCTTTCACTTTCCACCTTTTTCCTACCGATCTTTCTCTCTCTCTCTCTCTCTCTCTCTTTCTCCTGCCACCCCTCTTTTCTGTGTGTGTGTGTGTGTGTGTGTGTGTGTGTGTGTGTGTGTGTGTGTGTGTGTGTGTGTGTGTGTCTGTCTGTCTGTCTGCGTGTGTGTGTGTGTGTGGGGGGGGGGGTCCCTCACTTCGCCTGATTGTTGTATTGAAAACTTGCAGCGGCTGGTGGGTGACGTCTGCTGATTTCTCACAGCTCTCACTCATTTCTCTTTTTTACATCGGTCAGTCTCTGTATATATCAATCAGCTTCACATTGCCAAGATAACTCTAGTTTTCTATTCCAGCTAAAGCCAATGAGTTTTGTTCCGCTGAAAGTGAGACATGGGGTCCTGTGTATACATAAAAAGAAAAGCATCCACCATAACTTAGAGCTTACCGGACGATATCAGATTTCAAGGAAGCTGTCTGTACAGGTGGTTTTGAATTCATTTATTTTTACATTATATAACCCTCCTCATCACACTGCCTTCGCTTTTCAGGATATGAATTAATCCCTTTATTTGATTATCATTTTTCTTCTGTACCCCAAAACGATTTTATTCAGCCTGGGAACGATTTTATTCAGGCTGGGAAAGCCCTTTCGTGCTGAGAAAAAACAGAATCAAGTTACAATATCCACCTACCGCTAGACACTTTCACTGAGGGTTAGAATTCTTTTAAAGTAATGTAATTTTTTAAAAAAGCTAGAAAGCATCAGAGAGCGCATACCTCCCCCAGTGCCACGGATCCGGATCCGTGGATATAGGATACGGATCCGGATCCTCCCCCAAATTTAACCAATTCTTTTTTGGTTCATGGGACACCTTTCAACAAAATTTCATTGAAATTCACTGATAACTTTTGGAGATACTGTGCGGGATACTCTGGATCCGGATCCGGATCCCCCTAAATTTAATAATTTCTTCCGTGGCCCATGGCCCACTCATCCACAAAATTTCATCAAAATCTGTTCGTAAGTTTTTGAGTAATCCTGCTAACAGACAACAAACAAACAATCAAACAAACAAACACACAAACGGGCGGTAAAACAACCTCCCTGGCGAGGAAACTGTAGGGACTGCAAGGATAAGACAGCCATCGTTAACCTGTTCTCCAGGGTAAATAATATCAACTGGCAGCCGTGTCATATTTAGCACCGTATTCCACCAAACACCAAGCTACTTCTGAGAGTGAATTACAAGTGCCTATGAGGGTCAACAGCTTCGGTAACCGTATACAATAAATGCTAGTGTATAATAAAACGATATTAATACGGTGTAGCATCAGACGTGTGTGTGTGACAAGGCAATTATAGCAGAGTTTAATTAAGCAGGAGGCATGTTGTCTATCTGTGTGGTGTGAGATGGATGGCCCAACTACAACCCGATGCTGCTGCTTCTCCCTCGCCTGCCAATTAATCTAACTGAATGGCGCCTCTATACACGGAGTGAATAATGTACATTTTTATAAACAGACTATACTCTTCTCACTTTATCTTGGCTCTGATTACCGTACTTTGCAGATTATTTCACATAGTTCTATGGCAGAAAAATACCTTGCCATGGTTTTCGTACCGCTTCTTCGTGACTAGCACCATATTCTAGTATTCGTCTATAGGAACAGCTCGGTATTGAAGATGGCGAGATGGCAATTCTAGACCAAATTAAAATAAAGTGAGTATAGTCAACGTGGCACGTTTGTATAACACAACTGAGTAATATCTGTGCACATAAATTAACTGGTACGACGCTGTTTATAGATGTAAGAAATGATTATTTTTTTTTTATAGATGGAGTGAATGACACTATCCATCGACAGACTGACTGACACTTTTATACACTTATAAGTCGTAGGTAATTTTCTCAATCATCATTTGCCTCTTATCGAGACACATTTATGATGTAATAGAATTTGATTTTCTGGAAAAAAAAATCCAAGATATTGTTTTGCTTTGTGAAACTATGTTGGATGGAGACAGGGTGAAACAAAAATGGGGCAGAACGAATTACTAACTAATTGGTTGCAAGAGACCTTCGAAAAATGAGTTGTTCTTTTTGCTGTTGATCAACTTCACTCTGTCTGACCTGCAGACTCATTAGCCGCAGGCAAGCAACCATCCCTACAGGATTGTTCTGTGCACTGAATGGACGTTCCATTGAGGCTGACAGGGCTTCACCACAGTGAAGCGCAAGGAATAGTGTAGAAGTTTGGTTCCTGGATGGACAGCACATTTTGTCTCTCGACCCAGTTAACAGGGGCACCACTTCACCCGGTTTTTTGTTATACGGTTACCACCCTACGTTATAAATGGCTTCTGGGTTACAGGAAACCGTTAGGCTTATCACTCAGTGTAGAGGTGCCTGAAGTGGAATAATAATAATAAAAACGACAGAAGGAAAGGAAGAAGTAGAAAGAGGAGGGAAGAC
>NC_137023.1:47735513-47800513 GCF_032717465.1 Coenobita brevimanus | reverse complement strand
AGCGTAGATGACGCCATAAGCAGGGAAACCACTGGAAAACTGTCTATAACACCCTTGCCCGTTGTTGAGGCAATGCTTGCCGTGTGGACAACAAAACAAGTGTGCCCGGTTGTGACCAATGGCCGCCAGAAACTGTTTGATCTGGTAACACTGCTAAAGAAGCGAGGGATATACGCTCAGCGGGAAGTGCCCGTCAGGCATTGCCCACTCGTATTGATGAGGCCTAAGTTAAATTTTGCTGTCACCTTGATCCATTTCATTACGTGGCTCCACTATTGTTTTTCTTTTTGGAAAGAAAAAAAAAAAAGCCAAGGAGAATGAGGAAAAGAAAATGCATCCATACAGGAGAGAGAGTCAAAATTAGTAACATGATGACAGCGAAGAGTAGAAAGACAAACATGGGCCCACTCCTCGCGTTCCGCCTTGATCTTGCGTACTCTCGTTTTTTTTTTTTTTTTTTTTTTTTTTTTTTTTTTTTTAACGGAAAGGAAAAGTAACTGACAAAAAGAACAACATGAAACAGCCAAGGAAGAGAAAGGGCTAAGACGAGGTTAAAAAGCCGACTGTAGAGAGTAGGGGACAAATATAGACCACTTCTCTTGTTCCGCCTTGATCCCTTTCACCCCCTGCGTCCTCTATTTTCGACGGTGTTTGTATACCATTAGGGCTGGTGTCCGTGGCGTGAGAGCGTGTTGGCGTGGGCTGCCGTGTCTGTAATGAGGTGGTGTGTGCTTAAGAACAGACGGAAGGAAGGTGGAGTACTGATGTCAACACAGACTTCGGGGTAGGCCTAACTTGAACGTACAGGCGGAGACAAAGGTTCGCTTAATTTTTCACGTCTACTTCTCACTTTCCTCTGCTGGTTAATACTCCCACACTGAGAGAGATTGTTTGTTTCTGTGTCCATGATGATTCTTTTTAATGTCATACGTCAGGGGGGAAAGTGTCAGACATGCCCGAACTGTGGAGTAGCCCCCGTGCAATAGAAGGCACATTTTTCACGACTGTACTTGTATTTCTTCGAGTATCTAATTGTTTATCTGTGTGTCAGTCTATCCACTATCCATCTATCCATTACATTTCCATTCATCCAGCTATCTCTTCTATCTATCGTCCAATCTCTATCTAACTGTTTTATCAACCTACTCGTATCTTATCAGTTTGTCTGTGTAGTAGTGTATTTTGATCTATCTAAACCTGTGTGTCTGCCTAACCATCTGCTGAACAATCAATATGTCTGTTTACTACCATATACTGCATTCTGTGAGGAGGTCCTCAAGTAGATTACAATATGGCATCTCCTGTTCCGACTCAGTAATGAACTCTCTTCCCACAACGTAAAACAATACACTCTCTCAAGATACTCTCACATGTTGCGCATCTCTGTACTATGATTTATTCCTGCCGAAGCATGCTCAGTGACAGTCAGGTGATGCAGTCACTGCACTGGGAGGGACAATAGAAATACAGTAACAATATTCGTACTTTTCAAAACCATTTGCATTCTACCGGCTTTGTTTTTTCTCCATCTTATTGCTGTAAAACTTCTGATACTTTAATGTATATACATCAGTGACAGTTGGAACTTTGCTCTTGAACTGCATGAACTTTGATTTCAGCGTTTCTTGACTACTGAATTTCAATGAACATTTATTGTTTCCCTTCTTCATACCCCATAAACTGCGTCCTGGTATTGCATTTGCTCTTTCTTCTGACCTCTCCTCATGCTTTCTCTTCGGCCTGAAATCTGTTATAGACAGTGGCGTCACCAGGGGTTTGATTTTTGAGGGGCTGTAGCCCTGGTGTATGTAGAAGGAGGGAGGTGAGCGAAGCTAGCCTATGCAGCTGGGGGGTACGGGGGGGCGCTGTAAGCCCCCCCGGAAAATTTTTCGGAAATTGAGCAGCTTTAGGGGCATTTTTGAGGACTATAGATGAAGAAAAAGTAAAATAAGGTCTCACAGACACTTATAGGACACATGAATATTGATGGGCCTAATACCAGGCATCAGTAAACCTTATGATATAACGTGTACAAGGTAACTGTATAAAGCTTTTTTGTAGATAATAGTTTTTCTTCAATTGCTAGTAGTATGTGGTATCATAACGGTTTCTTAGTCTTACCGTATTAAATTTGACAATTCAAAGAAGCTCTTTATTCTATGTATATATATAGCTATAATTGCCAAGATTTATCTTCCATTACCGGTATTGTGATTAGGAAAACAAAGCCATTCACAAAAAAACAAAGATTATAAAATATTATTCTAAAACAAGTAACTCCAATTCATAAAGCAATTACATTATAAAACCATTTTGATAAAACAAAATTACAAAAAAAAATTGTATTCTATAAAAACTGATATCCTCCCATAGTGACATAATGCAATGTGGATTTTTTTTCATTTATTTCACAGTATTACTTATCAGTGAATGTAAACTAAAATTGCAGTTCATTGCAGAGAGAGAGTTTTAGCCTACTTTCCCACTCTGTACGTTTAGGACAGTAAATTTGCAACAATGAGAAATAGCCTAGGCCTAGCCAATTTAAAAATAAATCAATAAAAAACAATTCTGGCCTAAGCTTCATAAAATGACTACTGAAATAGTTTGATATAGGGCTACTTACACATGTCTGAATGGGTTCAGCTTTGGGATTATCTGGGGTTGCTTCTGGCACCTCATTCCCAATAACAGCCACTTTTTCTTGGCACTCATCTGAGTCATCTTTGGAGGTGCGGGTGCGAAAGAATTTCCTTATGTCACCCTGTCCCTGAGGATTTTTAGATGATCTTTTCATCACTTGAGTGGCTGCTGGCTGAGATCCGCAAATGTATTGTTGTAGAATAGCTTATAAAAGGGAAATGACATTCAGTTCTGACAGTCGAGTGTCGACTGAACCAACTAAGTACTGCTGACTCTTTGTATAGAGTATAGGCTAGATCTCATATCTGTGGCTAGCAATATACCGGAACGTAGTAACGTCTATACAACCACTGAAACCAATACATTCACGTAAAACCGAAAACAACACAGGATTTAACCACAGTTCACAGACGCTTCTCAATGTAAACAAACATTCCGAGTTCCGATACTCTGAACATTCGAATTTGTGAAAAATTGCATAGATCAGATATTTTTGACTGCATAATCCAATTTTAAAGCTCCGTGATTAATATATACCATATTATATATTGTAAATATATAATAAATCTGATAAATGTAATACATTCTTGCATTCTTTGTGCAATTAATATATTTCAAAGAAAACCAAGCTTGGAAAAAGTATATGGGAAACTAATATATTATAACTATTATAATTTGAGTCATAGGTTTACGTAAATTGTGAATAACTAATCACATTATATAGCTATAAATAATGTTGTATTAAACTAATATGGATGCACGAATAAAAGTGGATTGGCCTTAGGGGGTTGAGGGAAAGCTAGGTGGGTCAATGCCGAGCTGCAAGCATACTATGTAAGCTGGTGATTTTTTATTATTATACCACCAGAAGAGGATATACCGTCTGCTCAGGAAGATTTAAATATAGAAACAGGAGAGTTGAGGCTTGCAGAAGTGGAGAAAGCAGTAAAACAGTTAAAGAATAATAAGGCACCAGGGGAGGATGGTTTATTTCCGGAAATGTTTAAAGTGGAGGGGGATAGATTAATAATGATCTTGACCAAGCTATTCAATAAGATATGGGTGACGGGGTTACTACCATCAGTTTGGAAGAATGGTGTAATTGTTAAAGTTCCGAAGAAGGGAGACCTGAGTGAATGTGGTAATTGGAGGGGAATCTCTTTGTCACCGATAGCTTTGAAAGTTTTCAGTAGAGTGTTGTTAAATAGGTTGGAGCCGGTGGTTGAGGGTATTCTGAGGGATGAACAGGCTGGGTTTAGAAAGGGACGTGGTTGCAATGATCAGATCTTTATAGTTAGGCATTTGATGCAGCAAGTTAATGAAATGAGAGTACCGTTAAGTCTTTGTTTTGTTGATTTTGAAAAGGCTTTTGACAGTGTTTCGAGAGAGACTATGGGGAAGATCATGAGACATTACGGAATACCAGAGGAGTTTGTGAGGGTCATTATGAACATGCATGAGGACACATTTTGTAAAGTGATGGTTGATGGTTGTCTGAGTGATTCGTTTGAAGTCAAGTCCGGAGTAATTCAAGGTGGTGTTCTATCGCCTTTACTATTTATATTGGTCATTGTTTACATTATGAAACGCGTTGGAACAGAAACCGGTGCAGGTATACTTTGGGGAGAGAACAGGAAACTTTTGGATTTAGATTATGCAGATGATATAGTTTTGATTTGTGATGGGCCAGAAGAGATGCAGAGAGTGTTGGACTATTTGGTGAGTGAAGGTCGCAAGGTGGGTTTGGTTATTAATTGTGGAAAAACTGAAATAATCAATATGAATATGGAAAATGCGCAGGAATGTGTAATTGGAGGTATGGTTGTAAAGCAAGTTGATAGGTTTAAATATTTAGGTACTTATTTAGCCAAGGATGGTTCTTTGAACTTTGAATTCGAGGAAAGGTTAAAGAAGGATAATCAGGCAATGGGAATGCTTAAAAATATTTGGAATAATAACAATTTCTCTGTGAATACAAAAATCAAACTTTATAAGGTAATGGTTAGGAGTATCTTAATTTATGGACACGAGTCTTGGTACAGCACAGTGACTATGGAAAATAAATTCTTGGTGTTTGAAAATAAAGCACTTAGAAGAATATTAGGAGTTAAGTGGTGGGAAAGGATACCAAATAGTAGAATTAGAGAAATAACGGGAGTGCAGCCGATCGATGAATATGTTAGATTCTCACGATGGAAATGGCTGGGACATGTGTATAGGAGACAGGGAATAGTACGAGGTACACCAGGGTGGGTGGCACTTGGTAGGAGAGGTAGAGGAAGGCCAAAAGAGACGTGGGTGAGGACAATGAGACGGGAACTGGAGATGAGTGTTGGGGAGATCTTGAGGAGTTAGCACAAGATAGGATGTGGTGGTGTGAGTTCATCGAGGCCCTATGCATCCCCGAGGGTGCCACAGGAAATGATTGATTGATTGATTGATTATTTTGGGGGGCTGCAATTTTGGGGGGGCTGAGTCCTTGATTTGGGGGGGCTAAGCCCCCCCTAGCCCCCCCCCCCCTGGTGACGCCACTGGTTATAGATGTTTTCTCCTCGTGCGTGGCCGGGTGCCTTAGCGTGCAGGTCAGTGTCTTGAGTGGCGTGGATCAGGGGTCATTAGCAGCCTGCACCGACGAAGAAAACAAAGATTAAAGGTTGTGGGAAGGAAACGAGAGCAGATAATTGCTGGCTTCAGGCAGGTAAAATGGTGGCTTAAGGCTTGGGTGGGAACGAAAGGATGAGTAAACCATGGTGGAAGTATAGTGGTTACAACGCCCAAGCCATTAACATACAACCTAATGGGTAAGGAGGCTGGAAGTGAATAAGTTCAGCTTAGTGTCGCAGTTCCACGTGGTTAGTGAGATATGGTGAAGTGGTAGACGAGTGGATTGCTGATCGAAATGACAAGTTTGATTCCCAGCTGGGGAGCGGAAATGTTTTGGATCCAAATTTCGTCAAAACTGTCTTATCAAACCTTCCATATGACCCATTGTCATGTCATGGAAACACTGATGCTGATATCATCATAACAGTCCTTATTTGGGCAGGCCTAGGATGTCGTCAGAATGGATGGTACTGAATTAGTACCCAAGGGGATACATAAGAAGGTGAGTTATCTGTTGCGTGTGAGGGGACCCAGGACGATTACCCGGAGACAGACGGACAGACAGACAGACAACAATTACGTACGAACACAGAACGGTTAGCTGTAGATTGACGCAGACCCCGAAACGATTAACTGCAGATAGGCGGACGGACAGACAGACAAAGCTTACCTGAGATTACCTGCAGACAGACAGACACACAGAATGGCTACCTACATACACACAAACACTCAGGACGTTCTAGAACCGACAGAACCACCGAGCGGCAACACGGGCCATCAAAAGCTGATTGAGGGATTAGTCAGAAGCGGCACTGAATATGGAACAGCCTTGGGGAGGGGAGGGTGGAAGAGGGGTAGAGAGGCAAGGGTAAGGGTAGGCGAGGGAGATTTGAGGGCATGCCAGGTGGGAAGGGAGAGGGAAGGTTCGAGTGGAAGGGGTTGAGTGGGAAGGGTGAGGGAAAATGTGCGTTGGAAGGGATTGAGTGAGGGATGGTACGAGTGCAAAGGGGTTGAGTAGGAAGGGTGGGAGAGGGCAGCTCGAACGGAGAGGGTGAAGTGGGTGGGAGGATTGTTAGATGGAAGGTATGACGAGGTAGGGTTGGAGGTGGTGAAGGAGGATGGAAGAGGTATGGATGGCTAGAAGTAGGTTAGGTAGACATGAAATTGGCAGGGGAAAGAGGGAGAGACTGGAGGGTTTGTTTTGGTGGTGGTGGTTGTGGAACCTGTGGTGAAGAGTGATGGTGGTTGTGGTGATGTAAAATTTTGGGTTGTGGTGGTGGTGATGCTGGTGGTTGTGGTGGTGGTGATGAGCGGAATGCTGAAGTAATAGGCTAGTCGTGGGGGTGGGAGGAGGAGGTGATGGTGGAGGTAGTGATCAATGAAAACTATGGTGGTGGTTGTGATAGTGGTGGTTATAAGGGGAAAACTGAAGTTATGGTGATGGTGGTGTGGGGGGACTGAGGTAGTGATTGTGGTGGAAATGATGAGGGGAAAACTAAGGTGGTGAGAATGGTAGTGGTAAAACTATGATTAGGTTGGTGGAGTATGGAGATGTGGTAATTATAGGATAAAGGTCGGTGTGGTGGAGTTTTTTGGTAGTGGTGAAAGGGAGAGACTAGGGTGATGGTGAGAGGTTGCAGTGATATCTAAGTTCATGCTGAAGAATGGAAGAGGGTTGGTGAAACTCGTTACACTTCTTATTGCGAGCGAGGGCGACGGCCTCGCGAGTCTCTTGTCAGGTAGTGGCATTTTCTCTCAAATGAGGGGTCCAACCTGGCCCGGCCCGACCCGGCTGGACGGTAATGCTTTTAAGGTCATATCTCAGCAAACCACAGGGCCGATCAATGCGTGGTTTGCACCATATGATAGCCCAATTCTTTCATATTTGTTTATGACAGGTTTCATCATACCTAGGTGATGCACGTGGCACGTAACATGCGCCAAGCGCAGCATGTCGAAAATCTTCAAAATAGGACCACAGGCCAGACAGTTTGTTGTACAGACATGAAACTTCGTAGATAGACAGCCATCAAAATACTCTAGGGATCCTTGGGGTGTAAGGCGACATTTCAGTGCTTTGTGATCTAAATGGCCCCGCTCGTACCTTACCGACAATGGCATTTTACTGGTTCCTAATGTAATATATTTTATTCACATATGACGCCATTGCGATCATGCGAATTCACATCGGGATACTGCACTACCTTCTTTTATGGCACAGTAATAATATTTGCAATTCCTTCAAATCGGCATTCATATCAAACGACTGGGTATTCAGTTTCCTTGTTTTTTTCTGAATGCAGAGGAAGAAACTGCTTTCTTCTTTATTTTATAGATGCGCTTCTCATACACCGGCCTAACAGTCGTTCCCTAGATTGTCCCAATAAAACTGGAGTACCAGATCCTTGTCACGTGCTGCTCCCTCCATAATTCATTTAACTAGTTCAATCATTTGTCTCCTTCTTTCAAATTCCATACCTCACTTCCTCATACACTCATCTACAAAAAAGTCTGAAGGCCTAAGAGGACTGCTATAGGAGCACTCTGTCAGTAGAAAACGTGAACGCATTTCATTCTTATTCGGTTTAGCCTCTCCGGATTTGAGTTGTATGTAAGGGGAAAGAGGAGTGTCAGCAAGTACTGGCTGAAGAGAGTTGCAGACTTTTTGAAATGAGTGAAAGTATTACCAGTGAGTGGGAAAGTATATGGGTCAAATTTAGCTTGTGTGGTTTAATGCCAGCTATTCTATTTCATTTTTCTTCCACCGAACAATTTCATTCAGCCCTGGAGACAAATAACTGCAGCTGATGGAGTCTGAAACTATTTAGCCTACTAGTATACATAATCCTAATGATCCAAATATTTTTGAATTTTATTTTTGCTGTAACCAGGTGATGTTCATCAGGTCAAATGACAGTTCAGACTATAAAACGTAAGAACTGTCACCATTAAGTTCCTCAGTGTGTTAATTTTCTTGCTATCACCACACTATTTTTTTTCTTTTAGCTATGGATGGATTCTTCAAACTGAAGAGGACTGAAACCACCTCGGTCAAATCGTTTAGTTGTTTGATGACGCTTTGTTTTTCCCACTCCACAGAGTGGACAAAGCGCAGTATTTTTCCAGGATGAGAAGAAGGAGAGGAAGAGCAGGAGGAGGAGGTAGTGGTTCTCAGCAGTGGCGTATATAAGTCCATGGTACGGGGGAGGGAGCACTGGGGTGTATCCAGGATTTTTTTTTAAAGGGGGGGGCGAGCGAAGTGAGCCTCTACAGCTGGGGGATCTGGAGGGGCGCTGTAGGCCCCCAGGAAATTGTTTGAAATCAAGCATTTTTAGGGTCATTTTGAGGCCTCGGGAGGGATATATTGCATTAAATTGATATTCAGTGGCAAAACAATATAAAGAAGCTTATGTATCTCGGCTAAAACAAAAATGAGCTGTTTGAAAAATATTTAATTGGGGAATTCTACAGTATCCAGTATGTATTAAAAAAAAAAAATGCTAGATCATAATAAACAAGAGTTGATTCCTTCATTTCAGGAAGTTGTAATATTCATTTTTATATGAAACATTTAAGAAATTAAGCTAAAACTCGCATTAATGACAGAGAGAGAGAGAGAGAGAGAGAGAGAGACTGAGTGAGAGAGCTTACTTACTCACTAGTGTCGTGTGAGAGTTGATTATTTGAAATCAAGCAGCCTATTTTTACTGCTGAATTCACCAATTACTTTGTAGAAGGACTTCGATTCGCATATATGTAGGCCTACTGGGACAAAAAGGGGAGGAGTCCATGGCCGAGTGGCCCCCCCCCCACTATATACTGTACGTCACTGGTTCTCAGACAACAAGCTTTCTGGCAAAATGGAGCATCCCGCAGCGCCTAGGAAAAATGTCTTGCACCAAAACCAGGTTTAATGCAGAGTTGGACCCCCGAGGGCTGCTTGCTACGGGAGGGGTGGGGTTGGGAGCCGTTCCTCTTGGACTCTTGTTGTGGATTGGTACTGCACACTTTTGCTATGCTGGTTACTTTTGCTGCCATCAATCAGTTTTATTTTATTTTCCGATAGACATCCTTTACCTGTGTCCATGAGAGTTAAAACAGTTTGGTCTGAGTGCGGAATGTCGTGAGATACGTGAATTTCAGCTATGAGTGAGAAAATCCGGTGAAATATTAATAAACATTTCATCATGAAAATGAGAGCTGGAATTAAAGCAGAAGAGGAAGAGTATGAGCAGCAACTTAGAGTCAGTAGGGCGGGGTTGTAATGAGGACGTCAGCAGAAGAAATGTGTCAGCAGTGGTGAATGGGCCAGGAAGTGTGAGCAGTGAGAGGATGGAGTGGCGCAAGAGGTGGTGGTGTCAGAGTATCAACAAACCCCTTTGAGCCTTTTTTTTTCTTATTTAAGTGTGTGTGTGTGTGTGTGTGTGTGTGTGTGTGTGTGTGTGTGTGTGTGTGTGTGTGTGTGTGTGTGTGTGTGTGTGTTTACATTTACGTCACTAATTCGATGATCCACTGTTCTCATATACTCTTGCTACTTTCAGTTTTTCTCGACCTGGCAGAGCTTGTCGAACTGGAGGGGTTAACTATAGTCACCAGTAATAGTTTCACAAGAGGACATTATTGAAATGGGAATGAAGGCGTATGGTGGTAGTAACCGTCATCGGTTAGACGCATTGACTTTTTTTTTTTTTCTCGCTGTCGCAAAACAACCTTGTTCAGTTGAAGGAATTAAGGACGTCTGGAGGTTGAAAATATCTCTGTTAACCTTTGGACTGCCGGAAATTTTTTCGGGTTAATGGAATAGTCTAGATTTAGCCTGAACATCCGTGGCGGTGAAAGGATTACCTTTGTCTTATATATTTTAACCTCTTCAATACGCCTTTGTACATTTTATTATTACTACACACAGGAAGGTTTATTAATTTCAGAGATGTTTATCTAGCGGAGAGCTTAGAAGCACACTCACTTAAACCCTTCGCGTGGAGATGCTTCTCTTATGTTGAATGAAGTCACCTAACAGTAACATAAATGAAATACCTAAGGCGTCACCGTACTTTACTGGCTAATCATGCCATGTCCTGACGATTTAAGTCAGCTTAGGGGAGGCCTGAAACTGGAAGTATTAACTACAGCCTTCATGAATCCATTTATAACGAGAGATTCCTTCTTGCTGAGTAAAATTATTTGGCTCTGGCAATAAAAAAAAAAATGATTGAAACGTCATTGTGGAGAATTTAATGCCAGATAAAGATAGGGGTAGGTAGATTCGGGAAGGTTGATAAGATTCAGACGTATTATTAATACCTGTTGAAGGAATGCAGCATACCTACCGTTGCTTTACTTGGGGATTTTTTTTTATATTTAGGATGAAAAAGCTCGAGGTATGTTTGATAAACAGGGAACAACGTAATCAGTGCGCCTGACTTGATCATTTCTATCTTCCATAACTATTCATGCATTTTTCTCATCCCTTATACATTTAACAATTACACTTTTTTTTCCTTAAGCAGTTCATTCCCAATCATTTATATCAAATCTAATATGCTTCTAAATTATGTTGAATGATGTTATATGCAGTTTTTACTTTTTCAAAAATAAAGTCAAGCTTGGAACTATTTTTCCCAACCTGATTAGTTGCTGCAGCTGCGTAATAAACTAAGGTTACGTCCCCCAGCTGCACCATTACCAGCGTTATCAACGAGACACGGGAATCCCGGGAGAAATAGAGAACGGCCATTACACTGATGCTTGTACGCACAGTCAACTTACAAACACTTCCGTATTTACCTGCAGTGATATGTTAGCCAGAGCGTATGTGGAACAGGAAGAGGAATAAACTTGTTCACATAAACACCGAAATAAAAGTGAATGGGTGTAAGGCCAATTTTTTGCAGAGCGGTCTAATGATTGTTTTGCTTTAATGTTTTCCTTGTCCATGTTTATAGACGTTTCCCTTTATATTTATTTTAGTGGAATGTTTTCCTTGTCCATGTTTATAGACGTTTCCCTTTATATTTATTTTAGTGGCAGTAGAATTAAGGTGATGATACTGATGAAGAGGCGATGACATATTTAAAGTCTATCCAGGTTAAGAGGTCTATTGTGTATCCATTCTTTGTGTTGGCGAAAAAACTGCCTCCTAAATTTGTTTAGAACATCGTCGACTCCTCTTCTTTCGTTTCTATTACTCTGTTTTCCTTACTTGTTTTCCTGCGTCTTAGATATCAAGTTACAGATACTAAGAAAGAGAGAGAGAGAGAGAGAGAGAGAGAGAGAGAGAGAGAGAGAGAGAGAGAGAGAGATTGATAAAATGGAAGGAAGAAACAGTTGAAGAAATAGGTGAACACGAGACAGTCAAGATTAATTTCGCAACATGATCATCTGGGATACGCTCTTCTGCCCCTGAGTCATGGCGTGTTTACGACTCCGACGCGACGCAACCATCAACTTGTTTGTGATCTGAAGCTTGAAAAATGAGACGATCAGCGGCGATTAGGTGAGTGAGCGATCAGGCTGGGCGGAAGCGGGTAGAAAATAAGGAGAAAAAGGATCGATGGGTGAAATATGTTGAGAAATTATGAGTAATGGACGAAGTAAGTGAAGAACTGAATAATACTGAGCAACGTACACTAATGACTGATTAGAAAGGGCTAAGTACATTATTAGCAATGGGCGAACTGCAAGGACAACGAATTAGCAATGAACGAAGAACACTAAAGCTGACTAGCAGTGGCCGCAGTGCACTAAAATATGATTTGTAATGTTAGAAGCACACTGGGAATCGCCGAGGTACACTTGAAAAAATCGATTAATAACAACGGATCAGCAAACATCACATCTGAATTATCTAGAAACCGATGACATCGATGGAAGAATTTAGGACAATAAGAAGGTTGACGGTGCACAGAAGAACGAAGAAACTTCTGTAACAGTAGTGGATTATTATGCATGGAGGATGACAGAGTAAAGCATGAAACATAGATAAATTAAGAAATTTATATTATATGCATTTTGTGCAACTCACGGCGGCCGGAAACAGTATTCTAACACTCATTAATGGGATGACTACCTTCTTGCTGTTTCCACACGATTCTATTCAGTTTACCGATTTTGTTAAATGAAAGAGGCCACCCATTACGGGACTGAAGCTCCTGGCAATAGACAGATAGGTATTTACGGCTTTAAATGATGTTTTCCTTAAGTTGAATAGAATCATATACAGGCAGCAAGAATAAAACAAAGAAACGGCAGTGTACTTATGGGGACAACGCCTCTGTAGAATGGAATTTTTTCTTGCTACCAGGAGGCGATTTTATTTGGTCCTGGAGAGTTAATGATGAAGTTTCAGAAAAATTAATGGGGAAACACTAACACAAACACACCGCCGGGATATGAACTGACAGACATACAGACAGACGTATGGACAGGTGCACAGACAGACAGCCATACGAACAGACAGACAGACGGGCAGACCGACAGGCAAACGTAAAGACGGACGGACGGACGGACAGACTGACGAGCCAGAATGATTGATCGGGGTCTGAGATAATCCCTTTAATTTCCTCGCTTGTTAGGGTGATGGATGGACTGGGAGAGGGGGGAGCTGTAGGGTGGGGAGAGGTGGCTTGCGGGGAGGAAGATGGTATGAAGGGAAGATGGGGTTTGGAGGGAAGAGGAGGTTTGGAGGGGAGATGGAATTTGGAGGGTGAAGAGAGAGAGGGGTTGAAAGGGAAGGGAGAAGGAAGTATGGTGGGGGGCGAAGAGAAAATATGGAGAAGGGAAGAGGAAACATGAAGGAGAAAAAGGAATTATGGAGGCGGGAAGAGGAAGTATGGAACGGGGAAGAGAGTGAGAGGAAGGAAGAGGGGAAGAAGAAACAGAGAGGGAGACGGGAAGGAGAAGAGGGGGAGGAGGAGGCATGGGGAGAGAGGAAGCAAAAAAGGGGAAGGGGGAATGCGACATGAGGGTGGTAGTGGTGGAAGTCTGGAGGGGTAAGGAGTGAAATAAAAGGTGAGTGGGGGAAGGGACAGGAAATTAAAAGGGAAGGAAAGAGAGACAGAATGTGAGGGATGAGATAGAGATGAAAGACGTTTGTACTGCCGAACAGCTCCGTTGCCTTATATATCGGTGCCATCACGTAAAGGCGTCCCTCGCCAGCACCAGGTGGAGGGGAGAAGCGTAAATAAGAACAGAGGATTGAAAGCATGAAGTAATGAGCTACACAGATATCCACAGACCACACTGACTTTAAGGTCTCAGAGGGTTGGTCAAACCTGAATAATGATGAACTCTTGTTCTCCTTGCAGAAATAAGAGTAAAGGACTGAGGAGCAAGAAAAAGGGCAAGAAAAATGAAACTGATGAAGAGCCTTTGGCGATGTATGCGAAGTGATAGCAAAGTCAGAATATGACAGAATAATTAGCAATGCCGAAGGTGTAGCTAGTCTGATCGTGTTCGTTTTTATAGAGTATCATATATATATATATATATATATATATATATATATATATATATATATATATATATATATATATATATATATATATATATAATACATATATATATATATATATATATATATATATATATATATATATATATATATATATATATATATATATCAATCATTTCCTGTGGCACCCTCGGGGATGCATAGGGCCTCGATGAACTCACACCACCACATCCTATCTTGTGCTAACTCCTCAAGATCTCCCCAACACTCATCTCCAGCTTCCCGTCTCATTGTCCTCACCCACGTCTCTTTTGGCCTTCCTCTACCTCTCCTACCATATATATATATATATATATATATATATATATATATATATATATATGGGTGTGTATGTACTGTACGTCAACAAAATCTAATGAATGCCTGATCAGATCTGGTTCAACATTAGCAATTACGCTGTGTTTCGGTCTGGGATGAAGTGATTTGTTAATGGTGCGGACAGACCCAAGACCAAGGTCATAGATCAAGTTGAAAGACCAGGGCGCAGCGTTCTCTCATGAATGCTTAATCAGATTTGGATCAAACTTGGCGCATACATTGTGTGTGAAGACTGGAAGATGCAAACCAGTTTTGATACAAATCGGTCAAAAACAAAAGTAATGGGTCAAGGTCAAAAGTTGAGTGCCGCTCTACCATACTGCCTAAGCATTTGATCTAAGATAAGACAGGGATAATAGTGAATGAGGCCTGATTCAAGAAATTCATTAATCATTTTTCTTCCAATAAAGATTATTAAAGGGTACACTGGTTGATGACAGAATCTGAGAAGAAAACTGTGGCAGAAAGTGATGATATAAAGACTTTAAGAGCAAGATAAAAATGAAGGTGTTGGAATAGAGGCCGTGTGCCTGTAAATTAGCCTCGTTATCACTGGGAGCTGAGTCAGGTGGAGACGGGGAGGTTGGACACGACACGAAGAGCGTCACACCTGCACCATCACCAAGGGGGATCACTTCAGAGAGGAAGGCCTTTGTAAACGTCTTTTCTCATTAACTTCTAAAATCAGCAAGTAAAAGTAAAATCATTTGAAGTCGTTGTATTATATTTACTCTAATTTAGCTTGAAGCTCTCATCTCTCTATCTGACTGCTGAGTTGTAACAACAGAACATTAGTATACAGTGCAAGTCATGAAGAGGTGCCTTAGAAAAGATATAGACTGCAGCATTGTATTTCCTGTCACCGATTTAGGTGAAACGAGCTACAAAAGGAAGATAATCTAGGTCAAATTAAGGTGAGAAAACTGCTGTATATCCAGAATAAATTAGACATTCACGGGCTGGAGAGGTTTCAGTTATTTTCTTCATTCTAGCCATTATTAGGTAATTTCTATGACGTCACCAGGATGAAAAAAAATTAGTAACCTTCACTACTAAAGGATTTGTAAGGTGATAACATGATAAAAAGGTATAGCAGCAAAACGAATGAAAAGTATTAACAATGAGGGGATTGGTTATATAACGCCATGTCTTTGAAAGTATAGAATCGTGGAGGCGACGGACTTTTGTAAATCTGAACACTAAGAAGCTAGTTATGTGCTGAAGACAGATTCAGACAATTTCGTTTGCACATTAGTGAAAATTTTCCCGTGTTAAGCCCATCTACAATGTTTGTTTAGGTAGGGTGGGAGAAAGAGAGGCTCTTGTTGCATAACGGTTTGGAACTAAGAGTGAACTATCTTTAAAATGCAGGCTGCATAATTGGGCATTATCAATATTCATAGTGAATTTTCATCTGCAAAGGTACATCCATCTTCTGAGTTGTTTGTCCTTCGATCTGATTAAATGTTACGATTCATATGTCGGTAATTTTGGATGGACACCCAGAAACTGGAGTGCTTCTCAGATACAATTTACCTGAACGGGTGCGAATGATGTCACAACCACCTGCGGCTCCTTTTCATTTGACGTGTTAAGTAATCCTTACACTGTTAAGCAAGAGTTTAACAGACTCCGTGGTAAATCCTGAAGAACTTTAATTCTCAGTCGGTAACAGCGATGACACAACGGCACAAGACTGGTTATTCACTAAGATCAAACAGGTAGCGCTGCAAAATATAATTATATTGTAATTTTTTTATAGCAAATATTACTTTGTAAGATTTAGTTGCAGTGTTATCTAATGGAAAACTTTTCATGATTTTTGTGCAAGACACAACCGTGATCTATAGGACTGTATTGCTCACGTTTCCACCATCATTCTGCTGTATTATCCTTTGAGTCCGATACAGCGAAGAAACACTGGAGAAAGTTATTAAAAACATTATACAACAATTATGTTTGAATAGTAGTACAATACTGCAATAATTTTTACACTTCTTGATCCTAAGCAATGATTAAAGAGAGAGAGAGAGAGAGAGAGAGAGAGAGAGTGAAAGATTGAAGGATGGACAGATAGTCAAACAAATAGATAAACAGACATAGCGACGGCTGTGTTGAGGTAATTGATCCCAGCTAACCTACACTGACCCTTTTCAATCTAACCTCTCCTAATCAAACAAAACCATATCTAAACCGATTAAAGCGACCTAAACTCACCTGATCTAGCTTAATCGAACCCAATCCAGATAATCTCACGTAACCTACCCATGCCTAACCTAAAGTACTCCAGCACACCAAAGCAATTAACCTAAAATAACCTAATGCAGCCTAGCCATTTCTGAATTGACCTAATCTCACCCATTCTCACTTAATCTAACCATACCTAACCTAACCCAACCCAACCAAACGTAAATTGACCAAATCCAAGCAAACCTAAACCAGCCTAACCCAACCAAATATAACCCAACCCAAACATATCTAAACCGACGTATTCTAACCCAGTCTAACCTAATCCTTGTATACCTAATCGAGGTGAATCCAACCCAACTTAAGATGACCTAATCCAAATAAACCCTACCCAAAGTGACCTAAACCTAACCTCACATCAGCCCATCTTTCGCTGCGCTTTGGGTAGGTCAGTGAAAGTCTGCTGATGTCACACACAACTTTTGGCTCGATATATGTACTAGTGTGTGTGTGTGTGTGTGTGTGTGTGTGTGTGTGTGTGTGTGTGTGTGTGTGTGTGTGTGTGTGTGTGTGTGTGTGTCTGAAATTACAGATCTGTGAGTATGTGTATGGAAGTGTATGTTTGTTCGTGTGTACTGGTATGTGTTTAAGTATTTGTCAGTATATATACGGAAGGGAACAGACATCTTTTTATGTGTGTATGTGCGTTTGTATGTGTTTATATGCTCGTGTGTATGAAGAGGTGTTTATTGTAAACGTATGCGTGTATGTGAGTGCGTGGATGAATTGTGTTTGTGTGTGTGTGTGTGTGTGTGTGTGTGTGTGTGTGTGTGTGTGTGTGTGTGTGTGTGTGTGTGAGAGAGAGAGAGAGAGAGAGAGAGAGAGAGAGAGAGAGAGAGAGAGAGAGCAGAAAGGCCTTCCTAGTGAAGCAGTCACAATCTAATGATATGTTTTATAAATTAAATTCAAGACAGTAACCTTAAGTAAATATTAAGTGAAAAAGAGATCAAGTGAGGGTGTTAGTGAGTGAGAGTGAGTACGTTTGTGAGTACGTTAGAAATTGAGAGAATATGAGAGAGTGGTTTGTACTGTTCAGGCAGTGAGAAAGTGAAAAGGTGAGTGAGCGAGTGAGAGTCTCAGCAAGTGAGAAAGTAAGAACAGTGTATATTGTATTTGCAGTAAGTTCGTATGTGTGTGTGTGTGTGTGTGTGTGTGTGTGTGTGTGTGTGTGTGTGTGTGTGTGTGTATTTTGTGGGAGCACAGTGAATAGGTGCGAAGGTGAATGAACATGTGGCTATTTTCTGAGACTGGTGGAAACGATTAAAGAGAAGAGTTGAGAGAGAGAGAGAGAGAGAGAGAGAGAGAGAGAGAGAGAGAGAGAGAGAGAGAGAGAGAGAGAGAGAGAGATTGAAGGATGGACAGATAGTCAAACAAATAGATAAACAGACATAGCGACGGCTGTGTTGAGGTAATTGATCCCAGCTAACCTACACTGACCCTTTTCAATCTAACCTCTCCTAATCAAACAAAACCATATCTAAACCGATTAAAGCGACCTAAACTCACCTGATCTAGCTTAATCGAACCCAATCCAGATAATCTCACGTAACCTACCCATGCCTAACCTAAAGTACTCCAGCACACCAAAGCAATTAACCTAATCTAACCTAAAGCAGCCTAGCCATTTCTGAATTGATCTAATCTCACCCATTCTCACTTAATCTAACCATACCTAATCTAACCCAACCCAGCCAAACCTAAATTGACCAAATCCAAGCAAACCTAAACCAGCCTAACCCAACCAAATATAACCCAACCCAAACATATCTAAACCGACGTATTCTAACCCAGTCTAACCTAATCCTTGAATACCTAATGGAGCTGAATCCAACACAACTTAAGATGACCTAATCCAAATAAACCCTACCCAAAGTGACCTAAACCTAACCTCACATCAGCCCATCTTTCGCTGCGCTTTGGGTAGGTCAGTGAAACTCTCCTGATGTCACACACAACTTTTGGCTCGATATATGTACTAGTGTGTGTAATTCACCGGTTCGGTCAGGATCACTTGATGGTCGTGATCGTCAGCTTTTACCCTCTCGGAAGGGAGCTGAGAGTTCATATAGTCCGATCTAAGGGCAAGGCTGTGACCTTCACACACGCACACACCCGTCCCCTTGCTCAAGGGGGACAGTAACCACCCACTTCGTCAGTGAAACTTTTCGCAACCTGAGCGAGGCGCGAACTCCCGTCCACCAGTTGGCAAGCGGGAATGTTACCACTGCACCAGCGAGCGGTGTGTGTGTGTGTGTGTGTGTGTGTGTGTGTGTGTGTGTGTCTGAAATTACAGATCTGTGAGTATGTGTATGGAAGTGTATGTTTGTTCGTGTGTACTGGTATGTGTTTAATCGACTTGATTAAGCTGATCTTGCCAGAGCTGCTTGTAACCTCCCCTCTCCTGCCATCATCTTCCTTGTATCCAAAGTGGAATGAGTGACAAATTGCTGACAGCACTATGACAATTACCGTGAGGTGAGACACATTTATGGCGAGCATTCTCCTGGTGACAGTCGCAAGACGGTATTGAACAGCAACACGCACCAAAACTGTACTAATGAAAATAACTGCAAAAATTACAATACAATGAAAATCTTATTTTTGTTTTGTACACAGGAGTATACAGTGGTCATTAAATGTCGAATTTAGTTCACTTGTTAAAATAATGAGTCCTTACCAGTGTTTTCAGTTACTGTATTACCTGTGAAACAAAATTATAAAAGGTATGTTTTTCCGTGCAGAAAACATTCAGCAAATCGTGCAGTACGTTTGCTTGAAGCAAGTCTTTTGTGAAATGTAAAGTTTAAAACCATCTTGTGTGTGCACGTCGTCCTCAGCCCCGCAGCACCTCCTTTCATCTCTTTATCCACAACACACACGGAGATAATTAACTCCCGCACATCCTGAAGATCCAAGACTTTACTTTTACTCAGGAGAGGAACTTGGTCTCCGTCTTTAGTAAAACTAACACGACAACTTGTGTTTGGTAAACAAGAGACGAAGGAGAAGAGGTCTGAAGAGTCTGCCTCTCACTCCCGAGGGTCTCCTCTTCTCAAAACTTCCTCTCTCGCTCTAATGGACCACGACCCTCACTTCCTCTCTGTCCTCTCTCTCACTCCCCTCGCCTCATGGTTGGAATGTGCTTATTCTTACATTCCGTCCATGCTCCTTTAGCACTTGCTTGTGCTTACTGCTAATGCTTATCTTTCATTTCTTATTATTTCTACCATTATATTTAAATAAATCTAATTAACATCACCTTAAAGTTTGCCTCACAAATTTCTTCCACCAAAGTTTCTTCCCTCCAAAATTAATGGGTTAATACACGGTCACCAAGTTTATCACACTTTTATAAATACCATATTATCCTCCTTTAAGGCGATATGCTTCTGTTCGTAACCGGGTCAGAAAACAATGTTTAAAAGTTACATTAGTCTTGTTAAATGCTAGTAATATTGTTAATACGGTCTTTTCTGGGAAGCCCACGAAATAACTTAAAAAGCTGTTAACATCTTCACTTATCCCTCTTTTCGGCTTAGCTTTGAGCAGACAGCCTGAACATATTACTTTTCTTTTCCATCATTGTCTTGGGGATTGGATCCTTTCCTTTTTTTTTTTTTTTTTTTTTTTTTTTAACAATATGTGTATTTTTTCCCTTAGTTTTAATTTTATTCTAACTTAAGATGAATGACATTTTTTTTTTTACTCAATGTGAGAACAAAACTGCTGATCACCTACCTCATCTCACCTCTCATTTGGCGATCTTTTCAATTAACGTCATTTGGCAAACTACAATTACATCTGGCAGTTTATACAGCTAAATAACTTGGCAGACTCTCCTTACATCTTGCGATTTTTTCAGTTAACTAGCTTTGGCAAACTCACCTCGTTTGAAAATCAAAACAGCTAGCTTCCTTAGGCAAACTTCCTTCTTATTTTTGTAATTTAAATAATGAAATCGCCTTGGTAAAGTCTCCTCTCACTTTGCTGTCCTAACTGCTAACATTCTTTGGCGTATTCTCCTCCCATCTCACTCGTTATCCTGCATAGAGTAAATCCCTTCTTCCCTCACTTTATTATCTATACAGCTAACATTCTTTGGCAAAATCGTCTCTCGTTCTCCAGTCTTACTTCCTTTGTCAAACTCTACTCTCATGTTGCAATTCCTGCACTAACTTCCACTTGCAACCCTTCTCTAACTTTGCAGTTTGCTCTCCTGATTTCTTTTGTTAAACTATCCTCTCACCTTGCAGTTGATATAGCTTCTTTTCTGTGGCAAGCTCTCTTTCCATTTCTCTCGTCCTGCTCCCCTTCACTCACTTACCAGATGAGCTTCCATGAGAGCTCCTGGGGGCCCGAACAACTCTAAACTCGGCACACACGTGCCAGACACAACTGTGGGAGTCACCAGCTGAACAGGGGAATAGGGCAAGTCGGGGTGGCAGAGGGGAGGAGTTATTTTGTCGGAAGAAAGAGATTGAGAAACGAGAGGATGAGAGGATAGTACAACGGCCATTCTCTTTATGAGGAGGGGAAACGTCAAGAATGGAACCAAAAACTATACAGAAACGAGAAGAGGAAGGTAACGACTAAAGATGGGAAACCAGAAGAGGAGGGGAACGTCAGAAAAAGTTGTGTGAGTCGTTACGGCTAAATACGGGAAAAGAGGCGGAGGGCTTGCGACGAAATGAAGAGGATGAGCAATTTTGTTGAAGATGATAGGAACTAGAAAAAGAGGGATAATTTTGTTGAGGAAATGGGGAACGAGAGACAGAATGGGAATCCTTTAGTTCAAGCTGAAGAGAACTTGAAAGAGAAGGGGAACGACGAGAGAAGAATGAGAACGAAGACGAGAAGCAAGTTTGTTAAGAAAGACTTGGATTAGGGAAAGAAAATTAATTTTGTTGGGAAGAAATGGGGCTAGGGAAATAGGTTTAGTTTTGTTGGAGACGACAACTAGGAAAACGAGGGTTAGTTTTGTTGAGAAAAGGAACTAAAAAAAAGAGGTACAATATGTCTGAGGAGGAGGGGGTTGAGAAGAGGACTGGAACAAGAAATGCAGGGTAACAACAAGAGAAGGGAAACGACATGAGGAAAGGCATGACAAGACGAAGGGAACAACATGAGTAGAGGAACGAGAAGAGGAAGAGAAGGAATTTGGTTGAAAAGGAAAGTGATTGGGAAGAGGAATGGGAACTACAAGAGGAAGGGAACAACGGGAGGTGGGGGACGGGAAGAGGAGGACAATAACTTACGTGGAACAGCAGGAAAATGAGAACGACAAAGAAAGGGGAGGAACATGAAGAAAGAGAACGGGAAGAAAAAGAGGTGGACGACAAGAGGAACGGTGCGACAAAAGCAAGAGACTTTTAGGTGACGAGGAACGGAACGACGTGAGAAAGAGAATGACAAGAAAGGGGACGAGGGAAGAGGAGAAAAAGTACAGAGGGATAGTAACAAGAGGAGAGGGGGCATTTCTGATGAAAATGAAAGGTAACGAAAAAAACATTAGGAGACAGAAGCAGAATGATTAAAACAGAAACATTACAGTTTAAGATGAGAGGAGAAACTCGTCTTTGTGAAGTAAGAGATACTGAAAGTCGGAGGGCTGCTAATAAGAGGAGGAAGAGGAGGAGGTAAGTCGGAAACATAGAGAAGATTATTGCTCAAAGTTTCTGTTTGACCAGCTGTGTCTTTGTCTCAGCCAACCTCCAGGTCCTCATAACTACACACAAAGTCCTTCGTCTTTCTAGCTTTAACTCTCACTTCGTAATTCTTTTACATACATCGTTTTTAGTCCCTCATGCACTCACTTTTTAATTTTTCTGTATCTTTTTCTCAGAAATTTCCTTCGCACAGGTGATAAAGTAAAATACAAAAATCTTTACTCCAATTTTGCACGATCGCTTTCGTGTGTTATAAGAAATAGCTTCATAAGAATACGAGGAAATGTATAAATGCTGGCGCAAGAGGTAATTGATACTCGAGACAAATCACAGGATCTTCGAATAGTTATGCAATTGATTTCCCGCTAAATGAAAATAAACTGAGCTACAAAAATACCTGGGAAAAGAAGGAAATTCACTTCAGCAAACCAAAAATGGGTTAGGAACAATGAGATCAAGTGCAACAAAAACATTCAGAAAACGCAAACGTCTGTCAAGGCAGCACCAACCCTTCTTTCGTGATTTTCATTACCCTGACTTTGATCTTAAATATAATTATTTTACCTAAAATAAAATTACTTGTTCCTCTGATGGATGTTAATTATTTGGTGAAACTATCCATTGGTTTTCCACAATGCTGCTCACGGACAGGCAAGAAAATAATGCAAGCCAAAAACATACTGTCCTTGGTGGAAGTAAATGGTGGTTAATGATTGAATACTGTGCTTTTCAACACGTGTCTCACAAGTGAAGCACTGATAATACACATAATATTGACCCTGCCGAAGCCTATCGGTACACATCTCTTCTTCACAAGCATTGAGTGCATCACATTAATTTCCTTTCGACTTTCTTGCATACAGTAAGGGAGCCGATTGTGCGTGGGTTAACATTTCGAGTATTGCAAAAAAAAAAAAAAGTTGATCCTCACACCGGTCAGACTCTTGGACAAAGTTTGTTGCTCCTTATTCTTGTTCACCCGGCAACAAAACTGGGAACCCGGAGAGCGAAATTGTTCCAGGGAAGAATGGGACCTTGAAAGAAAATTTATTATCTGCCTCTATGAACCTCGTAGTATCATAGGCTTGAATACGAACCCGACTTCTTCACTGCAATAATAATCTCAGTCGACTACCCACTGCTCTCTTACTGTCTGTCTTCCAGCCGAGAAACTTCCTTTGTTCCTCCGAGTCTCCTTCTCTTCAAACTCTCTCATCACGTCCTCTATTGTCAACACTGCTGCAGCCAGACTTGAGGCACATCTGTTTCCCTCTCGTCTCAGGAAGCAAGAGATAATTTTACCTAACCCGTTGACTGCAATGATTTCTCAACTGATCAAAATCGTCTGATGTTAGGCTAACTAAAATTGCTAGGTGTAACAACAGCAAGGACAGAGTTACTCGAAATGTTTGATCGCTAAGATAATCTGTTGGCATAGAAAATCGCTTAGTGTTAGATGAAATAATGTGCCCAACTGCCCTAGCTGAAAGGATATGGTTCATGTTGTTTAAGAAAAATGAGTAAGACGTGAAATGTATGATGTTTCAGTCGCAGGGTAATGTGTTGTAAAATATCACTGTGTTTTACCTTTGCAATAGATACTATTATCATACTAACTTTAAAAAGAAATAACATCGCACGAAAGCCCTTGATTAATTCCGAGGACACTTGTAACCTGCTTGGGAGAGAGGTTAATGGCTGAGTGTGAGCCTAGAGATAGAACTAAGATTATAATTAACCCTTCAGTCTGTGGACCTCTTCATTAGTTTATTCATGCTAGTGCCAGACAATTGTTTTCAGCTTGGGGGAGACTTTTCGAATTAGAGGAGATGACTAGAGTCTTTATTAATCCCTTCACTGCAAGATGTCTCACCAAAACTAAAGAAATTCCTCAGGCAGTAGCAAGTATAAAACAAACCAGAAGTTGCCGAAGTGAAGAGATTAATGTGTTTTATTTTAGATGTGTTTATTTTTCCAAAGTCATCTGTAATAAAGTTCCATTTGACTACAATCCTTTCAGTTCGATAAGGTATTTTTCCAGACGATTTTGTTTAGGCTAAGGAATGGTAAAAATGTAAAGTGAAGGTTGCCTGTAACCTTTTCCTTTCGAGAAAAGTTTATCTAAAGCGGAATAAAATCACGTGAGAATGGAAAAATTGCAATGAAAAATACGTCTTTTGACAGAAATGGTTACTAAAAAAAAAAAATGAAGAAAAACTGCTCTCTTCCCCCACCCATCAAAAGGATCGTCTAATCACCATAGTATTCCATGCATAAAATTAGGTGGTAAGGTCGACTTGACAATCTTCATTTTTCTATATTTTTCCTTCATGTGGCTCAGTTGGGCTTACTATTTGAACCCTGCATTTTCAACAAATTTTTCAACTTTTACTTTGGGGTGAAGAAATACAAATATCGAAAATTCTGTGAATATTTTTTAGGTATTCTGAGTTTACCTATACTGAAGTTTTCTAAAAAAAAATTCTAGCAATGGAACAGTCACAGCTTTGCACAAAAAGTTTTTTTTTTTTTTGCATATGGAGATTAGAGCAACAGTTTAAACAGTCACGGCAGTTGTCAAGATTGTGACTGTATTTACACTACCCCACAATGGAAACTTCCGCTTTTCTTGTGGAACGTATGTTTCTCATGATAAGCTGATATCCTTTGATAATATTGTCGGTGTGTGGAATAATGGGATACTTTCAAGACCCGGATTTCTCCCTCCCTTAGCCGTCTTCGTCAATGTCTCGGAGATCTGGCTCTGAAATACAGGATGAAGACTTTTTTTTTCAGCCAAGTTATTGGAGTCACTGCAAAGCTGGACTGTGCAACGAAAACCTCCGCATTTATTGCTTGTGAGATGCAGTTTCAGGTTGCAACCCCATCGGAGGCATCGTCTTCTCTTGCAGAACCTGTTTGATGTGCATGACTAATGACTGCCTTTTTTCAGTTTCTTTTACTGAATTAAGTTACTCTTGCTCTGTATCTCTCGTGGTGTCGGGTTTAGAAGCATATCTCAGTATTCTGATAGCTTGCATATCGTTTAATCTCGCTGCCTCCAGACAGTTTTACTCCACTTAGGAGACGCGACGCAAGAGGCTTGATATTTTCATGCCATTTGTATTTTCCTACTGCCTGCCGCAGAGGCTCTTTAGTTAGGCCCTCCATTCAGCTTTTCTGCCAGGACGAGGACCTTCTACGAGTAGCGTAAGGCTGCAAAGGATGGTAAGGCAGAGCGAGATGAATGGAGGAGAGTGAGGGAGGGACTAACCGAGGCAGCAGAGTTCACTGACACTCTCATCGCAAAATGGCAACATTCAAAACACGGAACCTTCTTGAAAGCATTACGTCAAACTGTGTGTGTGTGTGTGTGTGTGTGTGTGTGTGTGTGTGTGTGTGTGTGTGTGTGTGTGTGTGTGTGTGTGTGTGTGTGTGTGTGTGTGTGTGTGTGTGTGTGTGTGTGTGTGTGTGTGTGTGTGTGTGTGTGTGTGTGTGTGTGTGTGTGTGTGTGTGTGTGTGTGTGTGTGTGTGTGTGTGTGTGTGTGTGTGTGTGTGTGTGTGTGTGTGTGTGTGTGTGTGTGTGTGTGTGACCTGGCCGAAATGTTAATACAATATGTGAGTAACATACACATGTACAGTTGCGTGAGATATTTCTTTTACAATGACTTAATACTTTCAAACCATTTTAAGGTCTTGCTAAACCAACCAACAAATTTCAAGTGGGTTGGAAGGACTGTAACCTCGCTTCATCCAGTCGGAGCTCTAGACGTGTAAAAGGTTTAGTGACTGGAGCTTGATATTAACTTTCTCACTGCTTTGTTGGAACTTCATTATTTCCTGGTAACTCTGATCGATATAAGTCAACAGTGGGAAATCCTACACAGTTAAATTGTTAGCTAATACACACAATCACGTCATAGCCATTCAACAGTATTTTGATATAGCATGAACACTTACTGGCAAACATCAGATTTCCTTATTATCTGTAATTTCCACAAATCCGAAGACGATATGTGAGTATTAAAAGATAATAACACAGGATCTGTGCAGATATATTTACAAACCAACATTTTCTAAAAGTTACTCTTTGTGTGTGTGTGTGTGTGTGTGTGTGTGTGTGTGTGTGTGTGTGTGTGTGAGAGAGAGAGAGGGGGGGGAGGGGAGTACATTAGAGGCGAAGAAAGAAACTAAGATATAAAGTGGCCGACTGACGTAACAAAGAAAACTAGAAAGCACTCAGAGAGCGCATGCCTTCGCCAATGCCACTGCCATTACAAAGGATCCAGATCCGTGGAGATAATGTGTGGAATAAATAGGATTCGGATCCACCCCCAAATGTAATCAATTCTCTTTTGGCCCATGGCCCACCCTTGCACAAAATTTCATTGACATTCATTGAGAACTTTTGAAGATATTGTGCTGGATACTCCTGATCCGGATCCGGATCCGCCCACGAATTTAATCAAATTCCTTCTTGCCTCATGGCCCACCCTTTCACAAAGTTTCATTAAAATTCGTTGGAAACTTTTGGAGATATCGTGAGGACAAACAAACAGACAAACATGGGTGAATACAAAACCTCCTCCAACTTCGTTGGCGGAGGCAAAGAGTATTATGGTGAATTTCAGACAATGGCCTGAAACTGTAAGGGACGACGGGGAAACTAAAATTTTTGACTATATATACAGGAGAATATAAATCCCATAAGTACAAATTGCAGGTATGACTGAGTATTCGGAATATAAGAAAAAATTACTGCAACGTTAGTCATTCATCATCGTCCTGTCCTTATTTCCCACTACAATAAATGAGGCAACAAGGGTTGAGGAAGAGGAAAATTAAAACGCAAATGTAGGAAAGTCATTTACAACAGCACTGAAAAAAAAAAAAGTCTCATAATATCGATGGCTAATGCTATTTGAGCAAAGATGATAACAAAATCTACAGATAAATAAGTGTACACAAAGAATCATACTCCCCTCAAAACGGTACAATATCTCTTTTTCCCCTCGTTAAGGGGGGGGGGGGGATTTGTCTGTGAGATGGAACTCAGTATTTCGAAGGGTGGGGTGGAGAAAGAATGACCAGTTTCACTTTTTTACTATTATTATAATTATAATCTTGGTCCTGAATAAAATATGAAGGACTAATCTCGGTACGCAGGTATTGCTGGAACACATCAATTTTGCTCGTTACCTGGAGTCTTTTCCAGCAGAGTAAAATCGTTTAGAATGGGGCGCAAAAAATAAGCTGCATTGGAAACTCGCCTGAGGATATACCATTTGCTTTACAAGGCCGGCATGAATTAATGGTGCAGGATGGAGATTGATGAAAGTGACTGAGCCGTCCCCGTAACACAAGAGAATTCGTCTCGCGGGGTGAACAAGGAGCGTTATACAGTATATGTACCACCCTGCACCTATAACGTCATTGCACTGAGGAGAGTTATAGCAGAGTTTCACGCAATAGTTATAACAAAACAAAACAGACGTCATTTTACTGAAGAGGTTCTTTGCAATAAGAAGATATAAAATACGTCATGTTTTTAGTCTAATGCAGATTTTCTACTGCATTTTCATTTCAAAGAGTCTTTCCAAACAAGAACACAGAAGTCTGATGGCAGCATAAATAATACATTGCTACACATCATGCTCAGTTAGCTGAAATTTTTTTTATTTTTAGAGGCAATAAAAATATCATTGGGATTAATGTTACAGTTATCTAAATGCTGTAGTTTCATATCCCAGTGTTTACAAACGAATGCTTATTTGTGCCATCAAGAATTTACAGTCATCGTTACAAGACTTGATGAATCATTGACGGCTACACAGCAGCCCGTTAGAAAATTGTGCAGAATTCTTATTGGTGTAGGAGACCTCGTAGCATTTCTTCCTTATCGATTTATTTCCAGTAGTACAATGTAACCCCATCACTTCGAAGACGTCTGCTGTAATTCGTCCTAGCTTACGCCAGATTTTGTATTTAACCCAGAAGACCTAGAACGTCGTGAATGGATCAGTGAAGGCTAAATATATATCCCTTTCATTTTGAAGATGACCCCAGGATTAAATAAGTGTTCTCGATATTGCAGCATAAAACGCTGAGTCAGATGTGTTACAAAATCTCCAAAACCATCTACAATATTATCCTCTATGTTAGTTTGTTGAGCAACCGATGTCGACGAAAATAAAGATTTGGCTTGTGAAGTAACACCTGCAAGAAAATTTATGAAAATTTCCCAGAGTTGTGGAGTTCATTCAGCACGTCTCGTTTTCTTTCTTACATTGGCATCGTAGTTTTCTTTTAGGCCTCCGTATACTTTTCAGGTTTAAACATTACTTTACAGTCGAAAATAAAAAATATGACAAAGGTGACATAGAGTATCAGGCTCAGGTGCAGTAGATTACATCCATCCATCCAATCAATCTTATGTCCTCCCGTGAGGAGCGTAGGAACCCGGGGCTATGCAAGTTGGTAATGACATTTAAGATGACAGTGACCAGCCTCATTCATCCCTGAGTAGCCTTACGCGAACAATAAATCCCAACCACTCCTTGGATATGAACCTACACAGGCTCAATCCGATTGGAGCACCTTAATTACCCACTAAACCACCAGGTGCCATAATTTGGTTATATGGTTACCACCCAGAGTAGTAAATGGTTTCCTGGTGTACAGGAAATCAATTGGCTTGGCACTCAGTGTAGAGTCACCCATAGGCAGACGGAAGAGGAAAGATAGAAGGAAAGAAAGACAGATGAGGGAATGTAAAGTCACCCGTAGGCAGAAGAAAGAGGAAAGAACGAAGAAAAGAAAGACAGAAGAGGAAGGAAAGAAGAAAGGAAACGGCAGACATCCAAAGCAGCACTATATCGAGTGAGTGGATGGTGAGCGCCCCCACATACCAGTAAGTAGACTACATACTCGTACATCATAATTTTCACATCAATCGACCCAAAAATAAAGGTCGCGAGCACTGGCATGAACGAAAACTTTAAGAAGAAACGGGAAAAAAAAAATGAGATGTATCAAGCTAGATTCGTCCATCCACCGATCAGTTTATCTACTGCAGCTGTTTGTTTATTAACGACTGTCATCCTGTCTGTCTGTATTTACATATCCGTCTGTCTGAATGGCTATCAGTAGGCTATACCCGTCTGTCTGTCTTAGTCTGTGTATCCAATCATCTGTCCATCTGTCTATCTATCAGGTTATGACTTAAAATCACAAGTTATCAAACGCAGCAGCAATGGTGGAATGATTCTGGTTTCTCGTCGTAGAGGTGAATTTCTGTATTTCACTTCCAATCCCTTATGATGTGAAAAACATGTAAGGAATCGCAATTTCACCGTATAATTTTTCATCTCGGAAAGCGTATATGCAATTTGGCGGAACTCTGATATTTACACAAGTAAAAAGTTTGCAATATGTCAATTTCATATGCAAAGCTTGAGCGAATTTTACATTAAAGGTAGCAAGATTGAAGCTGGAGGGCTCAGAGGAAATGGAGAATTTTGAAGGAAGCTGGGAGGGAGAGGATGGTACGACTGGAAGGGAGTTAGGGTGACCTGGTGGCTAGGTTTGACTAGCATTGGGTTCCTGGTCATTGGATGGTGTGGAGTGAGTTTGCTCCCCTCTGACTAGCATGGAGTTCGTGAGGTGGATGCTAATATGCTAACGCCTCTCCACAATAATGCACAATATTACAATATTCAGACATACACACCATGCCAGTGCCTACTACGAGTATTACGGGCTGCTGCTTCATCGTCTGTTCCTTATACCTTATCTCCTTCTAACCCTCTATGACTCATCCATTTAATGCACCATATACCACTGTCTGGTATTACTATTTACTCTTTCATCGTCTGTACCTTGTATCTATCCCATCCTCTTCCTCCGCTATGAATTAATCGTGTTTCATCACCTTTCCACTGTCAACTGTCGCTATCTTCTTTTCCACCGTCTGTAACTTGAATCTATTCTACCTTCCTCCTCCTCCTCCTCCTCCTAATCCGCCTCCCCTTCATCACCATATCACTGTCTACTGTCACTATCTTCTGTTTCACCGTCTGTCCCTTATGTCTGTCATCTCCTCCTTACAACCACCTGCGACTTTTTCCCTCTACTGCACTATAACACTGTCTATTATCGCTATCTTCAGTTCTACTTCAGACCTAACTCCCCTTTGACTTCACCCTGTCTTGGATGAAAGTAGGCTTAAGGTAAATAATAGAAGATGAGAAACGGGAAGAAAAAATTGAGTCCAGAAAGTACATGGGAAAATGCTAGAGACTGCTGGAATATATTTTATCACAAATGGGAAAACGTTCTCTCTCTCTCTCTCTCTCTCTCTCTCTCTCTCATTGCCTTTCCTATCTTCCTATCCCGTGCCTTACTATTTCCAACCTTCTTGCCCCATGCCTTTCTGTCCACTGTCCTCCCATCCCAAGCCTTCTTATGTCCTGGTTTCGTATTGCTGGTAACTCCCATCTACCTTCCTCCACTGCTCCTCTTCTACCTTCCTACCATTGTCCTATCTTCCTTCGTCCTGTTACCTTTATTTCCCTGTTTCACCCTTCTTTCCTCCCCTTGCTTCTCCTCGCCACCCTTTCCATATCTTTCTCCCTATGCTTCCCAACCCCTGTTGTCTTTTCCTGCTTCTCCTCTTCTGCTTTCCTCCCCTGTCTGTCTTCCTCATACCCTGTCTCCCTCTCTCTGTGTCATCCTATCCCTATCTTTCTCCCTCTGCCTTCATCCCCGTAACTTCCTCTGTCCTCTTATCACTTTTTTCCCTCTACCTTCAGTCCCCTATCTCTCTCTCTCAGTCATCCTACCCGTGCCTGCCTGTCTCGGCTGTCCCCATCCCTGCCGCCAGCTGCCTCAACACGGGCCCCGGGAGAGTGCGGCCACCGACAAAACCTTTCATCCGTGCTGCATTATTAACTCAACCGCGGAGTAGAAGTCTGGAAAATCTTGGGAGGAATTTCTGATATTTGGAGTGACCTTTTCTCCCCAGTACAGCCATATCGCGCCCGGCTGGGTTATTCCTACATCTGCAATGCCCACAACTTCTTTCCGTTTTGTTGTGTGTGACCAAACATGTCTGTCTGCTGTCTGTCTCTGGCTCTGCTTCTCCCTGTCTGTCTGTTTGTCTGTCTGTCTCTCTCTCTGGATTTCTTAATGTGTATTACTCCAGGCATAGGTAGGCTTAACAGCATGTTTCCTTAGGTCCAGCAGTTCTCCTACGTGCCACACATCTTCACATGTTACTGCTTCTGCACCAATACCCACCATCCATACTGAATTCTTGTTAGTGTTGTCTCGGTTAGGATTGGTGCACTGGTATTAGCTGGAGTGTTTTTTTGACATGTCGGTGTCTTGTGGAAAATCAGTAAATTTAGTTTTAGCGAGATACAGTTCATTACATTACTTCCTGCACCATGCTGGGATCGAACGTCGCGTCTTTTCAGATCACAGACGACTTCCCTAACCAATCGGCCACCACCTCCCCCACTGGCCGGGTTGGTTGTCAGAAGCTGTAAACTCAGGCAAAATCTCGACAATGCTCAACATTGTTCAGTCAGTTAAAGCATACTTTTACCGTATCTATCTGTTTTTGGTTAAATATACACAAGCCACTTCTAACTATACTAAAGCAGCATTGTAAACGTGAGTCGTGACTGGAAAGTAGGAGAGTCAGAATAATGCATGGTCAGGTAGAAATAGGAAAGTTATGTTGATTCCAAGTAAAGTGCAGAATAGTAGACTATTGGGGGGGGGGAGGTGGAAAAAAAACTAATGTTAACTCTGCTATGATGACGCCATTATACTGTATATTTTATTCTTGCTGCTAACAGATTATGTTATTCGCTTTACCGTGATTAAAGGGCTTGAAGTGCGCATCTGTCTTTACCAGCGAATGTATCAGTAATTACATTCGACACACTTTAACTTGGCTAGTGCATGTAACTGCCTTCTTAATCATTTTCATGGAAAGTACAGTAGCTGACAAGAATTAAGAGAATGAGGCATACAGTGCTATATGAAGCGTGAACTAATAGCAGAGTATTTGACGAATGTTTTCTTCTCATTCTTGCAGTTTGTTTCAGTTAACAACGAACATTCAATTTATTCAATTGTGATCTCTTAAGCCATGTTGTCCATTACACCTACGTCTGTGAAATGAAGTTACATAATATCACTCTACCATACACTATTTTATCGTTGTCATATAACATTTCTGAGTGGGTTAAAAGAAATCTTGTCTTTTTTACGGTCTTAAAAACTTAATCCCTTCATTTTTTATTATCTTGGAAAAGTCATATTGTACAGCTCTAGAAGTTAGCTCCACAAAGGCAGGATGGGCTGAACAGATTTCATACTATTTTTTTTTTTCTTACTTTTTCCCTGTTGCCGACTCTCTACAGGGACCGTATTCGCCCCTGTGTTACAGATCTGTTGGGGGGTTGCCATATACAGCTCAGTAAACAGGGTGAATATATGACTTCCGTTTCATTAACACGCTCTATGTTTTCCATGTATGCAACTGTTCAGATATGAACGGTTTTCCTTTTTCTGACTCTCCCTCTGCCCATAACCAGCAGTCTTGAAATTTCAGAACCGAAGTATTTTGAAATAAGCAAATCTTTGCACACACACACACACACACACACACACACACACACACACACACACACACACACACACACACACACACACACACACACACACACACACACACACACACACACACACACACACACACACACACACACACACACACACACACACACACACACACACACACACACACACACACACACACACACACACACACACACACACACACACACACACACACACACACACACACACACACACACACACACACACACACACACACACACACACACACACACACACACACACACACACACACACACACACACACACACACACACACACACACACACACACACACACACACACACACACACACACACACACACACACACACACACACACACACACACACACACACACACACACACACACACACACACACACACACACACACACACACACACACACACACACACACACACACACACACACACACACACACACACACACACACACACACACACACACACACACACACACACACACACACACACACACACACACACACACACACACACACACACACACACACACACACACACACACACACACACACACACACACACACACACACACACACACACACACACACACACACACACACACACACACACACACACACAACCTCTCTTGCTGTATAAATTTTCACCCCGCACTCACCACTTCCACAACTCTGGCCATGTGGGACAACTTTCTCAGGAGGGGAAAGAGAGGGGAGGCAGAGAGGCAATAGAGAATGTAGAGTGGCAGGGGTGGAGGGGAAGGCGGCGGTGGAGGAGGAAATTGTGGAGAAAGTGAGAGAAGACACAGCAGCGAGGAAGAGAGAAAAGTGAGGAGTGAGCTGGGTGGCGAGGGACGAATATGAAAGTGACAGGGCAAGAGGAAGAAAGTGTGTGTGTGTGTGTGTGTATGTGTGTGTGTGTGTGTGTGTGTGTGTGTGTGTGTGTGTGTGTGTGTGTGTGTGTGTGTGTGTGTGTGTGTGAGAGAGAGAGAGAGAGAGAGAGAGAGAGAGAGAAATGGTTGATAAAATGTGAAGCGTAGAAATGTGAACAACAATAATCATATATATTAATGTTACAGAATGATTCCAGGTATTCATGTATGTTCGAGGTTGACTGTTACGAAAAGAGCTCTCCTATGATCTACAATATAAACCACAGCCAGTTAACCTTCTTATGGTATAGACAACTCTCGCAGTCTGTTCCAGTTAGCACCAGACGGTTTTATTCAGGGAGGGGGAGTCGCGGAAGTCTGAGTTTGTACCGTCACCATTAACCTTTTCATGATCCCAACCACTCCGCTAGTCAGATCCATGCAACGCCAGATGATTTTACTGAGCTGAGAGTTAATTTCACAAGCTTCAGAATTTGAATCCCTCCAGTCAGACGTCATAATTTTTGTATTCTTGCCATCATTAACAACTTTATGTAGCTTAAGACAGCCTTTTCGAAATAAATATGGGTCAGCTTTCAGTAACCCCTTCACTTCCAGGTGACTATGTTGCTGTCTGGGGTCAATGTTGGTTCCAAAATGTCCACTGCATTTTACATCTTTTTTGTGGACTGGTTTAATACAGATGTGCCCTTCTTGAGGCCTAGTGATAAACTAACTGGGAGCCGGCGCACTCCTATCTCCCTTTGCTCCAAAGACATGAACTCAGCAAAATCCTGGTGATGGCGCGACATAGCTCAGCATGCGTTCAATTAAGCAGGTCTTTCATGGCTATTCGCTGCTATACAAGGCTATACACTGTACATTATTATACCTACACTAACATTTATATAAGAATGAGCAAAGTGAAAAAATAATGAAATGTCTACAGTACAGTAGTCTATAAGAAATCCTCGAAATATCTGTAAAAATTTTCTTAGGCTAATAAAGAGTGTGTCCCCTGAAAAAATGGGAAATACACAGATAAGGAGGCAAGTTACATCAAATACGGGAGAACAAATGAACAAAGAAATAAGGACGTGGTAGAAATGTGATGTAGGTAGGCCCCTATTCAAAATCAGGTACAATAATGGATAATAATATAAAATAACAACTGATGCAATGGTGCAGTGGAGACAGTTAATCTAAACGAAGTAAATAAATACAATATTTAAAAAACAAACACATGGCCATGGTAAAAGAGTCCATTAACACAAGACTAAAAGTTATTAATAGAAAAGGTAAAAAAAAAAAAAAACAGTAATAATTACAATGTAAAAAAAGAAAAGAAAACACAGTGGAATTAAAACAACGAGAAAGGAAATAATAACAAGAATAACAATGGCAGAAGATCAGCAGATCTGATATTTACATAGTAATCACGGCAAAATTATCAACAGCAAATAACGCTTGTTAGTATACTCGTATAAGCAAAATAACATATCACAGATGTATTCACAATCTCATTACAACACAAGTGACGTCCATCCTTTAGGAACATTAGCAATGGAAATTTTCAGTACAAATGTACTGAATACTGAAGAATCATGAAGATAACACTTCAAGTTTGTATTTCTTTAAGTAGCAACATCACATGGATAGCGCTGGTAATAACAAGCACATGTAATACAGATCTGGATTTATGTGGTTGGAAGTCACAAATCTTGATATACATAGCTGTGGGTGATTGACACATGTCACTGTGTATGACCAAGCTGAGCGTTTTGAGGTGGTGTACATACATAAGAGAATATCATATTGATATATGTTAAACTGATGAATAAAGCAACTACAGAACAGCTGGTTATACAGTAGAGAGTATGGTCTTGTATTAACTGAATAATGTTCGCATAATTAGTTGGGTGTCCACACTTCCTCACAAATCAGCCCAGTATAATAAGAGTGGAGTGTACTGTGGTTTGTTCCTTTTATCGCAGTCTCACTCAATTTTATCCCCTCTAGTATCAGGCTGCAAGTTCTTCTCGCTTTCACATTGAACAACTTTCACTGTTTTCGCATCTAAGAAGTTTCACTGTTTTTGTTGCTTCATGTTGTAACTTAATTCCATGGGGACATTCATTCATACGTTTTACACAGCAATGGATTAAAAAAAAATCACTATGAACAAAGATCCTGGGAGAGTGAATGCAGTAGGAAGATATACTGTACATATAAAATGAGAGCTCAGAAAAGTGATGAAGGAAGTGAGATATCTCGACTATAGTATTTTTACAAGGAACAGCTGTGATGGGAAGTATACTGAAGGAAAACAGGACAAGGACGAATAAATCGATGTGTTACTGGCACGTGGAGGCATTGCTGTTCAAGACTGGTTTGTGCCAGGTATTCTTATCAGATTCCTTATCAGTCACGAATTGATATAGTTTCTGTCCCTCCTGACGACTCATCCTCCTTTTACGTACCTGATTCCGTTAATGATTGTCAGTATTCCTAAGATTTTCGCCCTGGTTATTAGATTGATCATCCTAGTGAGCCATCCTGTAGCACTGAGGCGTCATCGGACTCGTCATTGCCTACGTCATTGTTGTTAGAAGACCTTATGCAGTCCTTGACAACCAACCGAGCTGTGGTAAAACAGTGCACGGTTTTACCCCCTAATGTATATAGTAAGGTTACTCTGAGGATTGTTGGGTCACCTAGCGGCGTTATTGCTGTTTCTCAGCCTGAGACCTGTCGTGTTAAGGGCTTGAGTTACGAGTCTGAGATGTGCTCGGTGTCACACGAGGACTTATGATATCTGTATTTAGCCATTACCACAGTTGCTCCACTTAAGCTTCGTGCTGGGGCACAAACTGTCTATTTTTTATTATACCCAGCGGTCGTACGTGTATGCCAAGATTTCCCACTCTCTGTCACAGATGTGTGGTCAGTTGCTCACACTACTGAAAATACTACCACAACTAATCTTGAGTCTCTTGTGAAACAGGGCATTTATCCTGAGTACAGAAGCCAGTTACTTGATCTGCGCGTCTTCCGCGGGGTTGTAGCTCAGCCCGGTGAAAATATGAGAAAAACTAGTTTAGTAAAGCACTCCGTTACATTGAAGCCTGGTGCTCAACACGTTTACGTCCCTGCGTAGCGCTTGCCTCATAGTGTAGGAAGCTGATCGTCTTATCAAGGAGATTTTGGGCTCCGACGCGATTGAACATTCTGACAGTCCGTGGAACGTTCTTTATTCCTTATCAAGAAGAAGGGTGATGAGTTACGCCATCACAGACTATCGCCGTGTAAATGCCTTAACTGCTCTGGACCGATTCCCAATCCCCGTGCTTACTGACTGGTTAGAATCACTAGATGAAAATAATTGTGTCTTCTCCTCCCTTCGTCTGTTGAGTGGCTATTGGGAAGTGGAAATGCAGGAATAGTCTCGTGCAATTTCTGTCTTCAGCACCCCGTCAGGTTATTATCAGTTCCGTAAACTTCCGTTTGCTTTGAGAAATGCCCCGTCGGCGTTCATTCGGTTGATTCACAGTCTCGGCCGGCATGATGGGTCAGTCTTTGCTTACCTTGACAATGTCATTATTGTTAGTCGCTCTGTTCCGGAACACTTCGAGAAATTTGCACAAGTACTCACTGGGCTCCAACAGACTGGACTTAAGATCATACTGTCAAAGTGTCATTTCCTACGTAAGAATCTGAAGTTCTTCGGGCATGCCGTCGATGCTCGCAGCATACACACGTCGGACGAAAAAGTAACTGCTGTAACCACCTTCCCTACCCCTCCTTACACTGATGCATTGCGTAGCTTCCTCGGTCTTAGTGGTTATTACCGTTGCTTTATCAAGGGGTACACCTAAATAGCAACGCCATTGACTAAACTGTTGAGGAAGGACGAGCCTTTCGTATGGTCAGATGAACAAGCTACTGCGTTTAGCGCCCTGAAAACTGCTCTTGCACAAGCTCCGATCTTGGCGTTCCTAGACTATTCTAAACCGTCCTTACTATTCACAGATACTGCCGGAGTGGGCCTCGGTGCGGCTCTCATGCAAGTTGATTCCGAAGACAGGAAGCGTGTCATTGCCTATGCGAGCCGAATTCTAAATTCCACGGAAAAGAATTGCAGTGTAGTCCACTGGGAAGTGCTCGTCGTGGTCTGATCTCTAAAACATTTCCGCGACTATTCATGTCTAGACAGACCACCTTCTTCGTTGTGAACCGTTTCGAGGACCTAATCTTCCTGGTTATCTTGCGCATTGGTCAGTTATCTTTAATGTGTACAACCCAACTTTTGAATACGTTCCGGCAAAGTCGAACGTTGTAGCCGATGCCCTATCTCGTCATGTAGCTGCAGTTTCAACAGGTTGTGATTTTAGTTCGGCGTTCAGTTACGATGTTCTCCGCGGGTTCCAGGTTACTGATCCTCTCTGGCATCAAGTCATTTATTTCCTTGAGTCTGGCGATGATTCTTCCTTGCCGAAGTTACCAGTAACCGTGTCTCATTTCTTCCTCTTGAATGACTAACCGTACAAAAGGAGGATGCTCACAGGTAGCGATGTGCTACATCGCGAGGTTAGAAAGATAGTTGTTCCAACTGATTTAATTCCTGCTGGTCTTCATTCAATCCATGTTACCCCTCAAGTGTCGCACCAGGGTAAGGATAGATGGTTACGACAGGCGCGTCTTTTGTATTACTGGCCCACTATGTGCAAGGATATAGAAGCTCATTGTGATGCATGTCTACTGTATCTTGTGTTCGTCATATGGGTTCTACTTGCCAGCCTGCACCCATATTGCAATACCCTGTACCATTTAGGTCTTGGCAAACTGTCTCGCTTGATCTTCTGAAATTGCCTCATACGAACTTTGGCTTCCTCTATCTATTAGTGGCAGTTGATAATTTTTCCCGGTGTGTGATACTGGTTCTACTGGGCGACATGTCGGCTGGTGCATTTATTAATTCTGTCATTTGTTCCTTCACAACTCCAGAAGTCATTCTTACAGAAAACGGGTCAGAGTTTAACAATTCGTACTGCAAGAAATCTACCGTCACTATGGAAATAGTAAATGTAATACCTAGTTTATATATCATCAAATAATCTGTAACAGCTCTCTTAAGCTGAGTAAAATAGTCTCCATGCAGCAAGACTTAATTGTAAGACTTGGTTGTACTGAAGGGGTTAATGTTCTTCAAGTTAGATATTAAGCAATATTTGTACCATTGTATTCACACAGTTGCAAACATGGATCCAGTAACTTTCTCTGCATGCTTCTCTCTCTCTCCCTCTCTCTCTCTCTCTCTCTCTCTCTCTGGTTCCCCTTTTCCTCTGGTGCTGTTCTCTCTTCTTTCTCTTCCTTGTGTTCATTTTTTCCTACGTCTTCATGTTTATTCTCATCTCTCATGACCCACCCTCCCTCAAACACCATCTCTCTTTCTTGGTATTATGTTGGATTCCCTGGTTCCTTACAAACATCCAGACACCTTGCATTAATCATTTTAGTTATTTTCTTTTTTGTGTGTCCGAGACAGAGCATAAACTCTACGACCTGTTGGACCACCAGTGTGCTTACATATCACACACCATTATGTCATCGCTTCAGCAGCACACCCACCGACCCTAATGAACGCATGCTAGGCCTGTCTCCATTAGAACTGGTGTAATGGTATTATTTGGGGTATCGGTCAGTCTTGTCAAACATCAACAAACTCTGTTCTAACAAAAGCCGAAAAATCAAACTTTTCCTTCGGCAGTCAGGGCTTGAGCTGGGGTTTATTCAAATAAATAGATAATTTCTCTAATTACCTGACGACCTCGTTGGTTCAAAAACGGGATTTATGACCAGAATTGAAATCTTCCACTACAGGGCAGAAACAGGGAGTCCCTCGGTCGTATCTTTAGCTTAGGCAAAGGATCCCTCACACAAATGTTTTTCTAAATTGCCTACTCTAGTTGCTCAAGGGACCCTAGGTAACACACACACACACACACACACACACACACACACACACACATACAAAGATTCACCCACACACACACACACACACACACACACACACACACACACACACACACACACACACACACACACACACACACACACACACACACACATTCACACACACACACACACACACACACACACACACACACACAAAGGTTCACCCCCCCCCACACACACACACACACACGCCAGCCTCCGACCCCCACCCCCCACCCTCGCCAGCAGCACCTGTGTGAAGCGAGGCGGTGCTCCAGTTTCCACTAATTAATGACTAGCAGGTGCGCTGGCAGGGAGGCTAAAACAGAAAAATAAAATGAGTGTGATTAATATTTTGGAACACATGCTGTAAATTTAAAGTACTTACATGCATTCATTTCAAGCCACGATTTATGACGGGTCTCATTTAACACTCAGACGCCTGTGACAGACTTAGTTTAATGGAATAGTCTATCGTGAGCTGGAACGGAATAGTAGATCTCTCCCGGCCATAAGAGGGTTAATGATACTACGACTAACACTGTTGCGAATACTCGTGTGTGTGTGTGTGTGTGTGAGAGAGAGAGAGAGAGAGAGAGAGAGAGAGAGAGAGAGAGAGAGAAGCAGTAGTCATCAGTAATGAATAAACCCCTATTAAATTCGACGTATTCCTATTTTGTATACAATTTAAAGATTTTATTCACTGTAAGGGAGATTTTTCCAAGTCAGCAGGATAAATCACCTAATTCAAGATATTAAAATTTATGATATAAATTGAGTCACCTTAATTTCCCGATACTTCCAATTCAGAAAATACTGAATCATTTAATATGCTGATTTGACTGTCAGGCTCTCCGATACGACTTAACAAAATATAGCCATGGCAAAAAGTGGACGCTATAACGTTTTAATCCCCTCATGGTCGCGGCTACTATCGTATTTTTTTTCGGCATGCAGATTTTCACACACACACACACACACAGACACACACACACACACACACACACACACACACACACACACACACACACACACACACACACACACACACACACACACACTGTACTTAGTAACTTAATAACACAATGTATCGAGTCATAACTGAAGACCGAGTTCAGTTATATGAATGTGTACTTCAAAATCTGACAAATGTTCATTCTTAGTGACTGTTGAGAAACGGAATAAAGTTGTATCACTGTACTTCGTAAAACAGTAGTGTATAACCTAGCCAGTAGGCCGCATGCGGCTCTTTAGCAGCTGTGTTGAAGCCGTCAGTGTCTTCTATAATCAAAGCAACCTACGTAAATAGTAGACAATGGCTTTTTTTTGCCTTTTACATCTCTCTCTCTCTCTCTCTCTCTCTCTCTCTCTCTCTCTCTATATATATATATATATATATATATATATATATATATATATATATATATATAAAAGAGCCTCGTTGTTTGTTTGTTTGTATGTTTGTTTGTCCTTCAATCACGCACAAACCAAGGGCCAGAGACTCCCAGACCAATATATATTCTGAATCAGGGTGACCCAAGGATGGTTTTATGCGGGTCTAAATTCAGATTTGGGTCATTTGAGGTCACCAGTAGAGTGTTTGCCTTTTAGGTCCGGGCAACGCCGGGTACCCCTACAGCCCAATTTTTGGCATGAAGACTCATATGACTTTCAGTTTGGATATAGGCTATGTGAGGTTGATCTCTGAGGTCATTTGAGGTCACTGGTCGGAGATCATTTGAGGTCACCGGTAATAGTAAACAAGTGCGCACAAATACTGTGTTTTAGTCTGCGAAAGCTGACCTGCAAAGTTCCTGGATCTCTTATAATCCCTCTTCAAAAGCATAAGAGGTACATGGTCTTTCTGGAGCAGATGGAAAGATTGAACTACAAGAAAATAGGATTAGTGTTCGCCTTTTTGTCCCAACGCCGGGTACCCCTGCTAGTTATGTATATAAGCTTCAGAAGCATCTTCTTTGTAGACTATTAATAACACACACACACACACACACACACACACACACACACACACACACACACACACACGCGCACACACACACACACACACGCACATATATATATATATATATATATATATATATATATATATATATATATATATATATATATATATATATATATATATATATATATATATCAGTACGTCAGCAGTGGACCCACGGCACCGTAATATCCATAAAAGACAAATACTGATGGAGATAACACCCGCCAGCATTTTCGTTTGATATATTTCTACTAATTTGCGGACACCCCACGTGGCCATCAGCTGGAACAAAACTTCCAAAACTTGAGTCTTCTTATAGGATAAATACGAAAAAAAAAAAAAAAACAGCAAAAATGTACATTCATCAAAATAATGCACAAGAAAATGCACAAAAATAAATCTCACCAATCGGTAGTAAAACCCATGACACTAGGCTGACAAGAATAGAGTCCAATACTGAACAGGGCTCGTATGGAACTGGTACAACGACAACAACGGACAGGTCAGACATCAACAACGGTACATACAGTGATGAACACTGACGCAGAAAAGAAACCCTATCAAACCACTAAGAATTGTTTTTAAGACTTAATTCCAGGTCAAGCTTTTTAATTAACAGTTTTTCTCTCAGTAAAGCATCCCCGTGAGTCTGAAACCTACCAATAATTTGAAAATCATTCTCTGTGAAAGGGTGGTCGTTGTTCAGTGAGTGTTCCCTAACAACAGAGGACATCTTACGCAAAATCTTCCCAGACATGCAACTTTTCCCAGTGTGTTCGAATATAAGGAAAACGCCCTAATAGAGCACCCCACATACCTAACCTGACAACTAGGACAAGTGAACTTATAAACAATGGTAAACGTCAGATCCATAACTGTAGTAATATAACCAGTATATGCTCCTTGGAAGGATCCCACATATGTACACTACCCTGATGATGGCCATGTAAGATGTCCGAAAAATATGACAAACGAAAATGCTGGCGGGTGTTATCTCCATCGTTATTTGTTTATATATATATATATATATATATATATATATATATATATATATATATATATAGATAGATAGATAGATAGATAGAGATAGATAGATAGATAGATAGATAGATAGAGATAGATAGATAGATAGATAGATATAGATAGATAGATAGATAGATAGATAGAGATAGATAGGTAGGTAGATAGATAGATAGATAGATAGATAGAGATAGATTCGCCCTTGTGCTGAAGAGATTCAACCATTCATTCTTGTCGTTCCACCTCTCTACTTTTCTCTGCTTTACTGTTGTGCGTCGTGTTGTCCTCCCATTACACGACTTTAATCAGGTTTGGATTCCTTGCTATAGGGATGGTTTAGGTGCAATATATCATTAATCCCTTCACTGAAAGTGGGTTGTCCTGAGAGGAAAAATAATTATATAGTGTAGGCAAGGAGAAAAGAAAGAAAAAACTGACATCACTGTGTGCAAGAGATCAAACCATTTTCTCCTCGCCTCAGACTTCCCTGCTTTTCTCTGCTCTATTCTCCTATTCTGTGTTGTGCTTTCTTTGCCTGGCCTCCAAGCCCCACTGCCACTCGCATCCCCACTTCCTTATGCAAAGATGAGGGCCCCGCCATCACTGCTGTCTGTATACTAGATGGGTTTGTATATTTTACTGGGTGGATATATATTACCATTTGCCACTCCAGTCCGTAGTCATGAAGTGACAAATGTATGACATCCTGATACGAGAATATCGTGGATTTCTCTCTCTCTCTCTCTCTCTCTCTCTCTCTCTCTGTACATATATATATTTTTTATATACAAAGGAACAGTTATGCATACTATACCTCTAAATGTATTTAAATGATTGGATTAATATAGGGTAAATGGTGTTCTACTGATTCTTTCATAACAACTTCCACTTATAAGGATAGTTTCTAGCTTGTCAAGTCCATGGCAAGTTATGTAACATTAATTAGACTATAAACATTACCATGAAAATAAGACTCTTTTTGCATCTACTCCACATATTTTGCTTTAACTGCTGTACCTCTAACGTTGAGATTAAAATATTCAACCCGATGACGTCGCTTTGTAGTTAATTTTCTAATCCCATATGGTACGATTCAACGTAAAAGAGACATCTATTAGTGAATTAGTTAACTGAGTCTATTGTAATCCCTACAGCTGGAAAGTTTATTCCATAATGAAGAGGATCGGCTGGAGGTAGCAAGAGTAAAGGAAATATGCGTCATCGGACTTAAGGAATTAATCATCAACACACAGGCCTCTATAAGCTACAATAAGAGAATATGAAGAGGGAATGATAGGTGGACCACAGGTGGTAACAATGGAGACAGAATATGGTGGGTACACTACAGATGGTAACTTTAAAAAGGGAACACTTGGTGGACTACAGGTGGTAACATTAAAGAGAGAATATGGTGAGTAGACTACAAATGGTAAATTTAAAAAGAGAGCAGTTGGTGGACTACTGGTGGTAACTTAAAGAGAGATTACTGTGGGTGAACTGCTGGTGGTAACTTTGAAGAGAGAATAATGGGTAAACTACAGGTGGTAACTTTAAGAAAAAATAGAGGAGACTACAGGTGGTAACTTTAGCCCCTTCAGCACTAGGACGTATCTTTTACTCCATATTTTACCATCTTTTGACAACTGTATTAAATCTGAAAGAGACTTTTCGAACTACGGCATTACAGTCTTCTTAATTCGTGTAGTAGTAGTAAGAATAAGTTAAAATAAACTATGATCCAAATAAAGTAATAAGGGAATAGACGGTAATAATAGTAATAATAATAATAATAATAATAATAATAATAATAATAATAATACGTTATGAATACATCGTTCATGGTTCGGACAGCTCAGGTACTGTGGCCTGTTGCATTCACCTCCAGAAGCTTTCAGTCACCTAGGAGAGGATCATGGGAGACTGTAGGTGTTCATACTGTCACTATTAATCCTCTACTTGTCGGTTCAGCTGTGGCGTTTCATTTCCGCCGACACCAGACGATTTATTCATTTGAAACAATAAAGACTGCCTGAGTATTATTAGAAGCGTTTGTAACCCTCTCATGGTTGGGATAAATCTTGTATTCCACTAGTACCAGACGAATTTATTCTGCTGAGCCTGAATCACGGAAAATTTAGTGTTAACTTAGCATCAGAACGCTGTTTTGGCTTAGTCACGGAGTAATTATATAAGAAAATAGACTTTTATCAAATTACTGTTAGAGGAACATACGTCCTAGCCAGCTCCTCTCACAAGGAAAAGCACCTAATCAGAATCACCCAAATTTATCCTATTTCTACTAAAAACGGTATTCACAGGCAATTTGCAATTACTCTTTATACAAATGTGGATGAAAGCAAAACTATATCAGGGCCTGTGCTTAGGTAATTCATAATCAGTACTGTATATATATATATATATATACATAAATATATATATATGTACATATATATATATATATATATATATATATATATATATATCTATTTTTTTTTTCATTCATCACCCAATCCAACATTGCCCCATGAGAGGCGTAGGAGAATGGGGTATAGGCAAGTTGGTCCTGACATTTAAGATGAGAGTGACCAGCCTCACTCATCCCTGAGTGGCATTACTTGAGCAATAAACCCCAACCACCCCATGGATATAAACCTTCACCGGCTCAATCCAATCGGAGCGCCATAATTACCCAATAAACCACAAGGCGCCAAAATTTGGTTATATGGTTACCACTCAGCGTAGTAAATGGTTTCCTGGTGTACAGGAAACCATTTGGTTTGTCACTTTTGATTTTGAGGGAAAGAAAATTACAGAAAGTAAATCCTATGTATATTGCTCCTTCTGGAATCATAAATCTCTGTTACGAATTAATTGTAAGTCAGTTTGTTCAGAGAGAATTATATGCTCCAGTCAGGTCAGCAGCCTTTGCATTAAACGCATCCCATAATTATGAACTGCGCGTTTATAATTTATTTGCACTTAATTTTCATGGTGTAAGTGTACAAAGAATAAAGTGTACCAGATTACTGCAGTGAGAATTACCTGTATATGCACCAGACATCCCATTTTTACGGAGATTTTGCCATGTATATATCTGCAGTTACAGTTAATTACTGAAGGTGTGGTTATATAAAGTGTACAAGTAGATAATGTAAGTGAAGAAAAAGTCTAACATATTATTTCAGCAAGGAATATGCTCCAAACATCTCATTTTTACTGTTAATTAGCCATCTATAAATATGAAGTTAATTATTCGAGGCGATGTTTTTTAAAGAAATCAAACTTGAGGTGCACATAGAGGCATAAAAAAGACGAACTCAAATTACTGCGGTAAGGAACATAGCCCCAGCCAGGTCGCCGGGGAGAGCATCTGGGCCAGACACGCCCCACTGATCCCATTTCCCCTCACTTTCTCCAACTTTTCTTTAACTTAAATTTCTTTGCTGTCACTGCGATCTCTCCAGCGGCCTTCCCCACCTTCCACTAGTCTCACACATTTCTTGCTCACCCTCACCGATCCTTCTTTGTTGTTACCGATCACGGTCTCCAATTAATTCTTACAAATGTTGTAGACGAATTTTTTTTTTTTTTTTTTTTTACGTATGCACTCGATACTGGCTATAATGACGAAAAACAAAAATCCTTACATTGTTCATAGTTGAAGAACGAGTCGATGGTTTTGCTGATGAGATGAAACCAAGATTACGAATGCCCGAACGCTATGTGAATCTGAGTGTGGCACATTTTATTAATACTGCTGCTTGATAATATTCATACTTACATACTTTCTCATCGTTTATAAATCCTTCCGCACCCCGTTTTCAAGGTACAAATCAGGGTTGGGATGATGATGATGATGATGATGATGATGATAATGATGATAATAATTATAATGAATTTAATATGATGCATTATCGAGGACGTTCAATGAACCATTACTCGTCTACACAGCACTAGTATGAGGCCTCAGAAGTATATTTTCTACCGTTTTCCCAACACCATGAACAGGCTACCGAGAAGAGTTGTCTCCAGCTCCCTCTCTCTCACACTTATGCCTCCTTCAGGTCTCTGTCCCTCACGTCCCTCTTTACCCTGTCCCATTACCTCAACAACTGCCTTCAACAGTTGATTCCCCCCCAGGCTTCCAACACGGCGTCTGCTTTCTCTCTCCACACCACATGGCCTTAACACCCCAGTCTAGCTTCCTTGATCTTATTACTAACCTTCCTTATATAATTATGCTCTCCTTATCGCCTCACTTCTCAACCTTTCTCTCCAGGATTGGCATATTATCTTTTTCAACCCTTTCACCTCAGGTGTCTCCAGCATTTTGAATATCATTATCAGTAAATACCAAAACCTTCTTGAACTGACACTGAGGGTATACATGGTGTTCTTCGCTGATGCTTCCTCCTCCCCCCGCCTCATACATGCAAGCCTCAAGCCTCTTATCTGGCTCCAATTGAAGGCCTGACTAGAGCTTCACTCAACCATCCACCTCCCACTCTGTTCCCATATCTCCCTTCTCCCTCCCTCTCTCTTTCTCTTCTCTCATCCCCTTTCTCTCCTCGTCTCCCTCCTTCTGTTCGTCTGTCTGTCTGTCTGTCTGTCTGTCGGTCGGTCGGTCGGTCGGTCGGTCTCTCTCTCTCTCTCTCTCTCTCTCTCTCTCTCTCTCCTGCTCCATATTTTACGACAGAGGTATCAACAAAGGTCAGACATTCCACTGATTGCATCACTCCATAATATTAATTCACAATATTCATTTCAGAGTGACCTGTTTTTTCGTATGCGCTCCAGTATGCTCGCTCGCAGCATATTCTGTAAATTTCGCTGCATAGTAATTTTTCTTCACGATCAATATTTCCGAGATATTCTACAAATGTATTCACGTTAGTTGCTTGCCTTCACATCCTGGTTCATGTTTCACGGAAGAGGTGACTTGGAATATTGCTCTGTGACCTAGACTGCTCGCTTGAAGGCAGACGCATCTGTAGGTGAGACAGGTGCAGAGGCTGAAACAGTGTCCAGTGAGACTCAGTGACTGTATAGTTTCTCCACCACAACCTGGCCAAGATAGTAATACTTTTGCTGCTCATTTCCTTTAGTTTTGTAGCAAATATAACTGCTGCCCTATATCCTTTTCCATGGCGCATTTTCGTGACTAGCACGATATTTTGGTGATAATCTCATATTACAACTAAGCATTCAAGATGAACACTTGACACTTTTAGACTAAATTAAAATGGACAGAGAATAGTAATGATGCAAGTCGATGTAAATGCTGACGTTACAAGGCGAAGGAGTTTCGGGGATAGGGTAAGGTAATCTATAACACAGCTATATGTGGGACATGGTTTGGTAAAGACAGGATTTGGTGAAGTACCTATGAATGCTTGGGGGACACTGTATACTAAAGAACGTTTTTTGATTATGCTTAGTAGCAACTGCAGCCCCCTTTCCCATCTGAACCTGAACCTAATGGACCGCCAGCTACAGTTATCCTTCTTCTGCAATCCACCATCCTTTTGGGGAATTGGGAGGGATATAAAAAATGTTTGTATCAGGCAGCGGAAACAACAGGCCATATCGGTGCCATCAAGTGAAGGCTTCCCTCTCCAGCGCCTTAGTAATATGTAATGTGGTAATTTGAAACACAAGATATGGTCGGAAGGGGTAAAAAGACTTGATATATGAAACTGTGTGGGTCTATGTTTAGTAAAGGAGGAGTATGTCGCTTGTGAAACAGTTTCAGAGGGTAAGAAAGTATTAGATGAGAAAGGAAGATGATGTAAATGTGGATGTTGGCGAGAGAGGGAGGTTCAAGGACGTGGTACGCCGATACTTTCATTATTGCGGGAAAAAAAAAAAAGACTATAAAGATGAACTAAATGAGTTGTAACCACTAGTACTAAACAAACATCTCAAAAAAAAGTTTCAGGTTAAACTGTCAGCAATAAGACTTAAGCATTAACAATTTTTCCAAAACATCTTTAGCCATCACTCTGTAGTCGTACAGCCGTGAACCATAAAACATAGGATGGGATGGTGGCCTGCAAGAGAAAGGCAACTTCACCCTGTAGTCCATCAAATGTTCAGATGAGCCTGGGGTCGCAACAACAAGCCCAGAGGCATAGAATAATTAATACACCAAAATCATCAAGCGTTTCCTAATAATATCCTAACCATGAATATCAGCCTACGTGGAAATCTGTCACTGAGCTATTATGTTAAGTGGATGAGAGGTAATGTACGAACAAAGTGGGAGATTATGCCGGTAGTGTTTATGCTGGAAATAGATACACTCTTTTAATTAGATAACATGCTGATCATATTAATCTTGCGATCTGAAGATGACTTTATGCAGCGTTAGCAGAGCCGTTTCGAATTTGTGAGGGTAGATACACCTTCATCTACCCCTTTCAGTCTTTAATAAAACCGTCTCAAAGTAGGAAGAAGAAAAGAAAAAGGAGACATCTGGCTGAAGAGAGTGAGGTAAGAAATGGAATAATACTGAGCTGAGAATAAGACGCAGAGAAGCCTGGCGTTTTCTAACACCCTCGTCGAACGCTCTCGACGTGGTGCTATGAAATAGATCAGTAGATAAAAGAAAAATATTGATCCCCTTCATTATAATAGGAACAGACAGACAGATAAAAGGTCAGACAGACAGAAAGACTAAGAGAAGGACAGACAGACATGGAGACAGACTGACAGACAGGCAGGAGGGCATGTGGATAAGCAGAAAGACAAACAAACTGGCGCGCGCGCACACACACACACACACACACACACACACACACACACACAACAGAATGTGTGTGTGTGTGTGTGAGAGAGAGAGAGAGAGAGAGAGAGAGAGCTAATTAATCATATTGCTCTCCAAACAAAACACGCGAACGACAACGAGATGATCCGGCCGCTATTCCTATATTAATAAAACGAGGCCTCATTAGTGGAGCTGAGCGGCTGAATTCCACTTAATCCGGTATTCATGGTTAAAATAATAGGGAGCAAAAAATAGACGTATAATGCTGGGTCATTAGTATGTTTTACGTGTGGATGGTGTGTGTGTGTGTGTGTGTGTGTGTGGGGAGAGAGAGAGAGAGAGAGAGAGAGAGAGAGAGAGAGAGAGAGAGAATATAACCCCGGTTTGTTAATTAGCAATGTATGGACGTACGTAGGTGGTAATTCCCAGAGTCTGCTTTTGTGTGTGTGTGTGTGTGTGTGTGTGTGTGTGTGTGTGTGTGTGTGAGAGAGAGAGAGAGAGGGGGGGGAGAGAAGCTTTACAGGTATGTGAAGCTTACGTGATGCACTGACATACAGCTGTCCTATGCAGAAAATAATGAAGCTTTAATTTGTCGAATACTACTCACCAGTGACTTACACGAATATATCAAAAGCAACAGGCGTCTGATCATTTTTAGAGAGGCACATTACGATTAATGAATACTGAGATCTATTGATACGTGCATAACACTTGACAGGCCAACGGCTTCCATCAGATGCATAAATTCGGCTATCGGTACCAAGAATTTAATTTCCCATGCAGTAGTTTAGCTAGATGGAAGCTGGGTTCAAAGAGTAAAGTGAACCCTCTCTTGCATGAACAATAGCCGCCTTTTTTTCTTCTTCTTCTTATTTAGATGCATCCCAGGGGCACATCTCTAATCATGGTATCACATTCAATATTTGGTGACTGATACACACTGCCGTAGTTTATGGTAACAGTGATCAGCGTTCAACACATTCAGATTTTCATGACACTGTCTCAACTAAATAAAACTGGTTAGCGCAAGCTGAAAAGGAAAAATTGTTTTGAGTACGATGGGTCAACATGGATTCATCAAATGGCATATCTCATGATTCAGGTTACATTCACTCCACCTGGTAAAAATATTTAGGTACGCTTCAAAGGATAATCAATGAGACTGCATAACAATTATCAACAAGAAAATAAAAGTATCTACAGTTACCATATGGATACTGGAGACGTATCATGCAAATACAGACTGATTTAGCTTTTAATTTTCAGTTGTAAGAAAAGAGTAATTATACCTTTACTAAAGCTGTACAATTTATTAATAACGTAACAACGAGTAAAGAAAATATGTAAACGATTTCACTAATTTATTTTTATTGTCAGGCTATTCTGCTCAGATGTCTCTATCCGAAGGGCGTAAATGATTTTGCAAACAAACTTCAGCGTCCTAAGGCCGATACCACGGTCGTTTTGTTTACATTTCCTCGAAAGAGTTTCCAGCATGGTAAGCTTTCTTGAAGTTGTATGGAGCTCCTTAAAAATTCGATGGTAACCGTTTTAATAAGTTTCATCTTTATGGCTTGTTCGCTCAGGGAAGTCACTTCCAAGGGTGCCTATGGAAAAGGAATAGAGGATTCAAGGTTCCTTTTGATCAGTATAGGAACAAAGAACAAAAAATATGGAACCAACCCTTCGGAAGAAAAGAGAATCTGAAAATATAAAAAAAGGCAGCTATCACTTCACAAAACTCTAAAAACGTGTTCCGTGTCGCTGACGGGAGAGAGAGGCACGAATCGAGTTTCTGGTTTCCAATATTTCGATAAATTGGAAATAACTTCATTTGAGGGACTATTTTTCCCTGTTTGATCAGCTGTTAATGCAATAACCTGCTCCATCGCGCCACAACAGAGGGCTGGCCGGTGCGCGTACGTGATGTGAGAGAGGAGAGACGAGCACCCCCTCCCTACACACCCACATACACATACGAACAATACACAAACACACTACACATATACCCACACACTTACGCAAGCACGCATGCGCACTTGCATTCTCTCTCTCTCTCTCTCTCTCTCTCTCTCACACACACACACACACACACACACACACACACACACGCTGATAGTGGAAGGTCAGCTTTATCTGTAGGTTATAACAACGACATTCACAGTTGGAAATGGCATATACTAGCTCTATCCTGTGGTTCAATAAATGTTGTATTCATAGTTAAAAAAAGGATTCAATGACGACTGGAACGTACTTAAAGAGTTGTGGGTTTCATAGTAACTAATCGCATGCATTTATTTCACCGTGAATTATAATGACTGTGAAATTCAGAGTTTAAAAAAAAGTAATAGAATCTGTAGCTATAACTGAAATTCAATAATTTTAATCTATAAAGTTAAGAAAATTTAGCAGCTTCTCCCGGACTTTTAATGACTTTGGGGATTTATAGTTACAAGCAGTATATTGCAGCTTCTCACGGAGTTAAGTGAGTGTGATTCATAGTATGAAAATGCTGTACATGAACAGCTGCAGTAAATTATCAAATATTCACTTTTTTGGTTCCAATCTACTGCAGCGAGTTTGAGCGCTGTTCCACAGTACGAACCACTTAAGCACTGGAACTGTAGACTTTAACACAGTCTTGACATGATTTCATGACGGTTTAAAGGAATTATTGATCAGGACCGTAGCATTTTGTTAAGAAATACCTTGCTTACTCTGCATCATATTAACAGATATATGATATTAGATGTAGTAATAAATATGTGGTAGTAGTTTTATGTATAATAACAGCAGAAAGATTAGTACCTTCAATCACTCAGGGATGAAGAACTGTGATATATTTTACAAAGGTCACGTTGTAGCTTCAATCGATGTACAATAAGTGAGATAGTCATAGTAATATAATGCTGTTACTGTAGTTATGGTAACAACATGAAAGTCTTTACAGTAGCCATGTGTACATTTATCCATTCGTACGAGGGTCATTGTTGTAAAATGAAATGCATAAATCACTGTAATCATAACAACCAAATGATTCTATTTTTGCTGCAATCCACATTGCATGAATCGTATCAATGGTAACAGAATGTGTGTGTGTGTGTGTGTGTGTGTGTGTGTGTGTGTGTGTGTGTGTGTGTGTGTGTGTGTGTGTGTGTGTGTGTGTGTGTGTGTGTGTGTGTGTGTGTGTGTGTGTGTGTGTGTGTGTGTGTGTGTGTGTGCGTGCGTGCGCGCGCGTCATCGCTTACAAATTATGCCGTTCTTTGGCTGTCTGATAATAAAGCCCGTTCGTCGCATGAATTTCACTATGCACACCTCGACTTAAGTTATTTCTTCCCACTGGCCTCATACCCATTCCCTAGCATCACACTTTACCATTCTTCCCACCCTCCTTCTAAACACGGACATGGTTTTGGTAATAATGGCAGTAAAAATAACCTGTTCTTATACCAACACTAAGAATAAGGGTTGAAATTTACTTATTAGGCTTAAACAGTGTGTGCAATGATTTCATAATTACGATATTGCAATATTGTCTTACATAAATTTGCTAGTAATTATATACATTTCTAATATAGCTGATATATTCTCTAACGTTCCAACTATCTCCACACTCGTCTACAGTTCCACTTGCTTCAGTTTCCTATTTCTCCATACGTCAGCTTCCTCTCCCTCACACTCTCCATCCTATCCTTTTCATCTCTTTCCTGATCCTCACAACACAGCCACCGCTTCCCACATTATTCCCTCTCATCACCACCTGTCCGTTACTCTTTCTATATTCCTACCTTCTCTTTCTTACCCACATTCCTCCCAATTACTATTCACTCCTATCCTTATGTCCCTATCCCACATCCCTCTCTTCCTTCCCCCTATACCTCACCCTCCTTTCATCTTTCACACCACATATTTCCCTTTATCACCGCGCATCCTCATATCCCTCTCCTCATCCCTGATTACCATACATTATCCCTTCCTTTTTACTAACTTTAATTCATTTACTTTGGTTAGATCCTTAAACTACTTATTTTGTCCGATCAGATAATCTCGTTATAGGCCAGAGGGTTCCTTGTTAACTGTAAGTCCTATGTACTGCAATGTTTCCTTCTCATTCTTCTTTATCCCCAAGTCCTCCCTCCCTTCACTCAGCCTCTTCTCATTACCTCAACTCTCCTTTTCTGTCTCCCGCCCAGTCATCAGCCTTCCTTTCCTGCCTCTCACTCTCCCGTTACCTCTTCCTCTTCTCATCTCGTCACTCCTTCCCTATCTCCACCCCTCATATCATCTCCCCCTCCCCTCCCCCTCCCCTTCCCTTCCCCCATCTGTGTGTGTGTGTGTGTGTGTGTGTGTGTGTGTGTGTGTGTGTGTGTGTGTGTGTGTCTCTCTCTCTCTCTCTCTCTCTCTCTCTCTCTCTCTCTCTCTCTCTCTCTCCACTAGCCTTCCTGTTCGCCCCAATTGCGTTAGATAATACCTTTAAGCCGGGACTCGGGCTGGGCTGAAACTAATTGCATAATTTTAGAAGTTAGCCTCTCCGATCGACCCTCCAAACGAGCGAGTCCGGAAGTCTTTATCTGTTTATCTTCTTCTCCTCATTTTTATCAATCTGTCTCATCCTCATCATTTTATCTACTTATGTTCTCCACTTTTTCTACTTTCTCATCCTTCCTTCCTTTTTCCACAAGGCCGTAATTCTCTCTTTCTTCCTTATTTTACCTGCCTTGGTCTACCCTTTCCCATTCTTCCTCAATTTACTTATCTCTTGCTCGGTATTTTTTCAGCTCATCTTTTTTTCTTTTTCTTATCATTATATCAGCTTCACATTTGATCTATTCTCTTATCTCCTCCGTTTTCTCCTCAGCTTACCTACATGTCATTTCCTTGTTACTTCATCCTCACTTTCTATACTCCATCTTCTCTCTTTCTTTCTCACTTTCTCTAGGTGTCCCATTTCTCATTAATTCTCACTTGATCTACTCATCGCTTCCTCTTTCCTCTTTTGTTTTTTACTTGTCTCATCCTCTTTCTTTCTCATTGTTTTTGTATATCTCATTATGCTTTATTCTTCCTTTATTTACTTATCCTTTTGTTTCCTCCTCTCATTATTTCACTTTTTCGACTACTTCACTACGATGACGTATTTATCCATATATATATATATATATATATATATATATATATATATATATATATATATATATATATATATATATATATATATATATATATATATATTCCTGCTACTCTTCGGCGATTTTGTTTAACTCAGAAAGCGTTCTCGACGTGATGGGGTTAATCAAGAATAAAGGTTATCTCTAATCCCATAATTCGAAAAGCATTTCCTTCAGCGAATAAAACTGTCGGGAGATAACTTGCATTATTTATTTATTTACATTTATTTATCTGAGTCACTGGATTCTGAGTGTGTTGAAATGAGTGGAGGAAGGAAAAGGAGACAGTGAAAAGCAAGATGGAAGAATATAAGGAAGGGATCACCACATAAAGCGTTTCTGACTCCCCTCCTCTAATTGACCCCCTACACTATCTCGATTTCTCTTCGCCGCAGTGTTGCATCTCTCTCTCTCTCTCTCTCTCTCTCTCATCATCGTCATCGTCCCTGCAACTCAGGTTACCGCCCTCATTACGGCAGGCACACAGCACCTACACGCCTCTTTGCTGACTAAGTCTCAATTGCAAAGGTAAATCGAATTTCTTAGTCTATTCACGCACACTCTTATCGAAAAGTTCTCGAACACCTGGGCAGAATGGAGATGGGAACAAGGAAAGTCGGGACTGCTGTGAGTAACCTGATCGTATGTCACTGTACTCGTGAATAGTGACGAGTGGCTGCTACAATAGATAATGTTATTATGCAACCATTCATTTTCCCATACTGCAAAGTGCTCATCACAATAGGAAAGTTTGTAACAGCTAACATTCTGATGTCCTTATTATGCCTTTCCCATTGCCTATGACATCCAGTCATCAAGACCCAACATGTCTAGGCATCTCGAAATTAATGGATACCGGTATCAATATTGGCTTATTTGGTTAAACTTTCTGTGGATGAAAGACTTTTGCGTGTTTCAACCTAAAGGTTTCTATTTCATTAAAAGGGAGAGAGAGAGAGAGAGAGAGAGAGAGAGAGAGAGGAGTCCTGGGGTGGAAGAACAGACTTTCCTCTGTAACTTTTCCTCACCTTCTCTCCTGCATAACCTCCACTGTTGTCTGCATAACATTTTTTCCATTTCTCTCCTCCCAGATCTTCCCTCCATTTTTCTTCTCCACAACCCTTCTTCTCCTTTCCTTTTCTCCTACATAACATTTCGTTCTCCTCTTCCCCGACCATTCCTCCCTTTCTCCTTTCCCCGTCTGTCTCTCCCCACGCTCTCTCTTACCTCACCCACTCTCCCCCAACTTTCTCTCGGACAAGTTTAAGACACAGCAAACTCCCCAAACTACATCAGGCTAAGCTAACCTAATATCCCAGCGTTAAGTAATTACACCCTGACCCTCACTCCGCCCTAACTTACACGCCAGACCTGCGATAATAAGATAATTGACTTCCAAAGTTGTGGAATGATTAGGATTGCAGCAACTTTAACGAGAGCTGGCATTAAAGTAAAGGTTCCAAGAGGTCCTAAGGCACTGGGCGTATTCTCCTGATTGCTTGGATGTAAACTAAGGCTCAAGCAAGTTTTTGGCTTGGGTAGGAGTTTATCTATTAATCCTTCTACCGAGCTGTCTATAAACAAACGTCTTTCTTCCGCAGTTGGTTACCTAGCTGTCTATATTGTAAACGAACGTCTTTCTTCCGGAGTTGGTTACCACGATCAAACTGACTCTACTCGTATGGCTCCCTGTCCCTCGCCATCAAGTCGTCCTTTCTCCATCCCGTAAAAAAATTATTCATATACATCTTTCACCACTGCGTGCTCTCACTTTATCCTAAGTCTCCCGCTTATCCACTCCCCCTCTCTCACTGCTTCACACATATACAGTAGGCTACATTGTTTTAGTCAGTTTCACAGACCGTTCTCTTTAATGACCAAACCATCTCCACTTCAAACTGTTCTAGCACTTTCCAGAACATGGACATCAACACCACAATGATCCCGACCTTCATAATTTAATCCTTGCTGCTTATGTCTTTTCCTGCCTTGTTAGACATCAGATATACACGAGTTACGTGTGCTTCCAACGTTGCTCTTGTTATTGTACTCCTTCCAGTCCTGCTTGGAGAAAACTTTGAAGGAAACCATAGCCTTGACAAGGATAGACAACCTGCACTGTATTTTTTTTTTTCCTACAGGGTGTACTCTACCAACTCAGCCCTATCCACCGCAACCATACAAGTCCATCACATTCGCTCTACCCATTCTTTCCATCCAACCCACCACTCTCTGCTTCTTCACCACTGACTTTTACCTAAACAGCACACAACACCCGTTTTCATACTATATATTTCTCACAGGTTACCCCACCACCAGCCACCCACCACAATCTTACTCCATTCCGCCAACTCCTCTCCACGCACCCTGCTCATTTCTGCCCTAATGTAGTGAATATCACAAAAAATGGCCACCTTCACAACGATTAAGTCAACAATATCGATATTTACAAGCTGCACTTTCCCTGCTATGTCCCATCGCTCACCTCCATTATATATATATATATAGATATAAATATATATATATATATATATATATATATATATATATATATATCTATCTACGGATCATCGGGAAAATTTCTGTCTCTGAGGGTTCACATCAAAGGCAATGACACTTAAACGACAATTACTTTACCAACAAAATCTCTTCACAGCACATCACAGAATTAGGTTCTTTTATATAAAGGATAGGTGGACAGCGGGACACTTCTAACCGAACTAGAAACACATACATTCTTACTCAAACCAGATCAATGAGACGCATCAGCTAATATAGTACTAAACAGGAACAGTTACGTTACTAGGCTGCTGTGTGGAAGTTAACATAAAAACAAATTCTTAACCTATGATTCGACGTCCGGGAGTGCTTCGTACACTATATCACTAAACTAAGAGGGACTATGAGGTGGCTGGACTTAGTGTTGTAACTCTTCCACATATAGCCACTCAATATATCCAAGCAGCCATGATTCTTTTCCTCCACTGACCTATCTGACAGCAGCACTATACCTATTTCCAACCAACTCTTACGGGGGACAGTCATGGTAGGTCATTTTAACAGGATTGGCTACTGCATTCTTTGAAGGGGTGGTCCTCATCATTTGGGTTTGACTTCGCCTCCTTTCTTTTCTTGCAACTGACACGAGTTGATTATCGCTGACAGGCAGTGCACTGAGATGGGGTCGCAGCCGAGTCAGTACAAAGGTATCCTGAGCCAGGGTCAGTCGAGATAGGTTGCTGCAAAGCATGACATCACACGATCACTTCACATGGTCAGTCCCCAGGTTAGTGGCCGGGTAGTGACCAGGTAGTGGCCAGTAACCATATACATAGTCTGTATGTATATATATATATATATATATATATATATATATATATATATATATATATATATATATAGCAGTGTACTGTATTTTTATCTTGATGGCCCTCAAGAACTACAGAAGATTTGATAGGAGGTAAACTAAATTTTTCTAATAGTGTAATCACTGGAGATCCGTAAAATGTTACGAAGTGGGGGTGCCACGAACTATTTTGTTAAGTGCAGGAAAATATGTACTGTAAATGGGAGAATGTAAACGAATGATTCTTTTTTTTTTTTTTTTTTTTGCTAAGCGAAGTGCATAATAATTCAGGAAGTTATCATTACAATGCCATTTTGTATTACAGGAAGCCGAATTGCTCATGACGAAAAAAAAAAATCAGTACCAAATTATTTACTACTCTTTAAGCTTCAAACACATTTCAGTAACTGAAGGAATTAGGTGATGGGAAACAACTCATTAAAAAAAAGAAAAAAGTGTCCCACAAAGGAAAGAGTTTAAGAACCACTGAGGAAGGATGACTAAAATTATCCTTACTTAATTTCCATTAGTTTAAACATGGCTGGAATACACTAGAGTAACTGGAATGGGTGTAAACTGTCATGAATGGATGTGACTGGACCTAAAATGATTTGACTGAGCCCTGAGGGAACTTACTGTAACCACACCTGAATAGCCGTGGAAGGATCTAAGCTGACCAAACCGACTGAGAATGAATGGCAATGTCGTGAATGGATCTAATGACCTGAATAATCACTGTCGAATCTGAATTATCCTAAACTGACCTGAAACGACATGGCTAAGCTGAACTGGTTGAGTCAGACCTAAATAGACCTAAAGTCGTACTAACTAACTCGAATGCATCTACAGTACGGTAACTGGTCATATCTTACAGTATCCGTCTGGTGGGAACTGGGGTTGAGATGGAAATTATGACGATAATGATATTTACATCGTTGACAGTTAACATAATGATGATGATATGATAATGTTGATGATGATGGTGATGCGTGTGGTAAAAAATTTCATTTTGCATGACCATCTGTTGCAGTTCCACTCTGGAATAAAGAGGAGAACTGTTGGCGTTGGGTAGGTGGTGGGGAGACAAACGAGGTGATGCTCACTCCGAACCGAGAGCCAGGAAAGGAATTGTCTCCACCAGTAAGTATTTTTCTTGGTCAGCCTCAAGATGGAAAGAAAACAGTGTGCCGGCTGCTTCATTAATTACGAGGCAGGGAAGGACAGAGGAAACACAGTTCAAGACAAGACCAGACGGTGAATACAATAGACTTTTGGGGGATATATTGCATGATTTCTTATATATATATATATATATATATATATATATATATATATATATATATATATATATATATATATATATATTATATATATATATATATATATATATATATATATATATATATATATATATATATATATATATATATATATATATATATATATATATATATATATATATTTGGACACTCATATTCACCATCTGGTCTTGTCTCAACAGTAATGCCCTTGAGGCAGGGTCAAGATTCCACTAGTTTTCTCTTGGGATGTTGAAGATGATGACTTTCCCTTCCGTGGTGGAGCTAAGTATTCCTCTACGACACAGTTGTGATTTTTACATATTTTTACCCTATCCCAATGTGTATTAGAGATCCTTTATCAGTTTTTTAATAGAAACTGGTCTGGCGTTCACTGGCCAACCCGACCTATAATAAAATCAGATATTTCGGGTCAGACCATCAACTACCTTCAGACACAGTCACTGGCCACCGCAGCCGCGAAAAGAGTACTTACTTTATTTGTCATCCCCTGCGACCATTCAGTCGGCCAGCAATTGTGTTCAGAGGTGAGTTATCACCAAGGAGTGATATTGTAGTAGGTATAGCAATCAACTGTAATCCAAGTGGTCGGGAAATAAAAATCAGAGCTAAATGTTTGGCTAAAAATAAAACAATGTTTCTCTAACTTCCCTCTTCGTACCGTACACCATCTTACTAGCAAGAAGCTGTTAATGTAAATGATAAAAATTACGGTAAAATGGGAGTAAAAAATGGGGAACTATAATGTATATAAAGGACGAAAGAAAAAAAAAAATGGTGCTTCCTTCTCCGTTCCAACCACTATCTCTTTTTCCCTGGCCCATTGTCGTACAGTATTTCTCCTGCTCCACCACCTTCCATTTCCCCTCTGCCCTTCTCTTCATCCTCCCGCACCCCTCACATTCTCCTCTGCCCTTGTTTCTTTCCTCCTCTCTCTCTCTCTCCTCATTGCGTACACTTTCTCCAGCCACCACCACCCTTCTCTGCCTTTTCCTTCCGCCTCACCTTACCTCCCACTCTCTCCTCATTCCTTCCATCTCCTCCTTTCCTTTCTTCCGACTGCCTTCCACTTCCCATTCATCCAGCTGCCCTTTTCTTCTTCCATCCACTGCCACCCATTTTTCTCTCTGTTCTTCCCTGCCTCTGTCTCCCGTTCTTCCTTTCCTTTTCCTCCATTCTTCCCTTCCTTTTTGTCCCATTCTTCCCTTCTCCTTGCACCTGCAACTCTCCAGTCTTTCTTTCCACCTCACATGTTTCCCTATTCCCTTCTCCGATCACTTCCAACTCTCCCTTTAATCCTCCATCGCCACACTTTCCCCTCTTCTCTTTCCCTACCAAACTTTTCATATCCCCTACTTCTCACACTTTCTCCTCTTCCCTTGACCTTCCATTTCCTCCTTTCCCACATTCCCTTCCTCCTCTCGCTCCCTTCCCTTCCCTTTGTGTCCCAACTTCAACTTTCCCCTCTTCCCTTCCTCCTCTCACTCACCCCTCTTCCCTTCCTCCTCTCACTCACTCCTCTTCCCTTCCTCCTTCCTCGACCTTCCACCTTCCTCTCCCCAAGCCCAGCTCTTCCTTTTCCCGAGGCAATCTGCGAGAGTGGGGGTTACTCGGCTTATTGTTTCCGAGGCAGGGGCTAATGTCTCCGTAAGTGGGGGTGATCGCACGGGCTTACCCCTGTTCTCCCGGATAAAGGTGGGCGAGGGTGGGGACCAGGGCCGCACAAAGCTCGCATAATTGACACAAATTACCCTCTATACTGAGCCTCGAGACGTCTATGGAGAAAGTTGTGAGGGTTAATGTATTTGTGGGAGCTAATTATTGTGTGTGTGTGTGTGTGTGTGTGTGTGTGTGTGAGAGAGAGAGAGAGAGAGAGAGAAATAGGGAGGAGAGGATAAGTTGGAGAAACGGTCCGGGAGAATAAGCTTAAAATCTGGAAAGCAAGGATAAGCAGGAGAAGAACTGAGGGAAGATTACCGTGAAGAGAGAAAGTAAAAGGGGATAAAGGTAATAAGAAGGGGCGATAAAGTATAAAATACAAAGATAAGAGTAAAATAACAAGGAATTACATTACTAAGAGGCAGCGAAGAAGATGATCGCAGGGATATGACGGTCGGAAATAACAAAGGTTTAGGGAATTAAGAATTAAAAATAAGTGACTCAGTTGCTGGGAATTAGGTCGTGGAACAGATGGGGAAAGAACAGGGTATGGAAGAATGACATCGTTAGGGTTGTTATAAAAGGAACGGAGATATAATTATTCGATTTCATAACAGTGGGGACAAAGAATTAGAAGGGATTACAGTAATAAGAGATGACGAAGTATATGTAAATGAGGGTAAGGAATGATATGGGATTAAGGGATCTGTAATAATGAAACAGGAATGCACATAGGAATGCACTCGTATAAGAATGAAGAAACACCGGCTGATACAGATATTAGGCCCGTATTTTGCTCGGTTTAAGGGGACTTCCTACCACCTCCTTAGCGATTTATTTCGGATCCGGTTAGTTAATATAATTTTGTACGCAAGTTATGCAGAAAGTGGCGATAGGAGAATTATTTAAATAAGACAGATGAGGGTCGAAAGGTATTAACAGCAAAACAAGTCGCTTTGAATAATGTGTTAGGGAGCTTCCTTAACCGTCGAGAACACGGACATAATGATCGTATTTTAAGCTGCATATGAGGTTTCAAAGTACTTCCTCCTTATCAATTTAATTAGCATGTTACATCTTAATATTCATCTGCATGTTGCTTCACCGTTTTAACATCGACAAATTTTACATCAACAGCATATAAGAGGAAAATGTGGTGTATTGTGCAGAGTAAATCGCTAAGGAAGAGTTATTACGTAATCTTCAACATCATTTAGAACACAATCTAAGAGATAAAGGAATAAACGACGGCAAGGCACACTAACTAAGGAAAACCAAGGGTTCGCTTAATTAACAGATTTTTCTTGCAGGGAAACAAGAACATGGAATAACGCTGGATTATATGATCAAGAAGCAACTGTATATGAAAGGAAATCGGGCTAAGGAACAACAGGGGAGTGAAGTTCAGAGATGTCACCAAAAGCTTAGTGAGGATAGGAACTAGCACAGACATTACCTAGATGGATGTAAGGACTAACGAGGAAGTACGTTCTAAAAGGGAAACGAAATATGCAATACGACTGTTTGGATATGAGGATAAGGTACAACAGGGTATTACACTTAAAAACGACTACGAAGTATACCATTGCAGCGAAATGAAGGCTAGGGATAACAGGGAGATTGCGCTACTAAGAGGCATGGGATAAGAATGTATTTCGGAATTATGAGGCAAAACAGTGATACATTTATAAAAAAAGAAAACTTGGTTTTGAAGGAAAATCTCTCTCTCTGCACATGGGGCGACAATACTCTCTTCCCTGTTGCGTAGGCACAAGATGTCAGTATTAGGAAAACAATGAATATCACCATCACCATTACAATCGCATTTCCCAAAAATACACGGGATATGAGGGATCCAGGAGCAGAAACAGGAAAGAATTAAAACAGCATACTAAGAGGCAGTCCATTGAAACTGGCTATACAAACAAAAAACACGGTAGAATACGAGGGGTAGATGGTGGCGACCATCATCCACTCACTTGATGTAGTGCTGCCAACTTCTTGCTTCATCTTTATCATTCTTTTGCTCCGTCTGCCCTCCTCTTTTCCAATTTCTCCCATCTTTCCCGTCACTTTTTATTATTCTTCTCTTCTTTTCAGGTGACTTTACATAGAGTAACAAGCCTAAAGGTTTCCTGTAAGCCAGGAAACCATGTACAACGCTGGGTAGTAATTATATAACCAACCCATACGTGTTCCCTACATGCCAATAAGTTGGTTGGCGAAGGGTCAGCGCCCCTTACCGTAAAACAACAAACCCAGTGACAGTAAACCACCCCTTACGGGATTATGACGTCTGGCTATGGATAGACAGATAACAAAAATGCCTTTAGGCCCCCAAAGTTTATGAGAATACGGCCTATAATGGACGCGGTTAAAGGTAATTCTAAATAACATGGGGAAAAAAATCATCATCATCTTCAGTATTATTTTAATTATTGTTATCCTCATCATCCTGACTACTATTCCCACCTAAGGATAGGGTGAGGTAGGGACCAGAAACCAAGAAAAAAGGCGATATATGGAGAACTAATAAAAGTTCGTTTAATTAAATGAGCCACACTCTCATTCACTCACCATTCATTCTTCCGGAATCCTGACTTCACTTCACAGGAATAAGCACTCACACATTGGCGCTTCACACTGCCTGTTAGTATCGGTGTGAGAAGTGGAAAAACAATTCGGCAAAGAAGAAATGCCAGAATACCCAACTAGACAGTATTTTCATCGATAAAGGAAACTCCCTCACACCTCTCTCCTACCAGTTCATTTCTGCACAAGGCACGTTAATGATTTCTTGCTCGTTATATATGCACATTATATCAAACCTGAAAATATGCAAACGTACGAGAAAAATCAGGGTTTCATACTGATAATAAATCGCAGTTGAAAAAGGCTAGAAAACCTCGTATGACATTGAGAATAAGACTCATAATCGTCCAAGAATACACCCTTATTATAAACTTTATAAAGGAGAACGCACTAACAGGAATCTCAGAATGGGGGAGGCTACTATATTACAGAGCTTCCAGGAGTTTCATACCCACAAGTTTGGGACGTGGTGGAGACTAAAAAACTGTGATAATCATTTTTTACATCGAAGTTTGAGCGTTTAAAAAGTTGCGCGCGGCACTTTTTATTGCACGAGTTTCAGCACTGTATTAGTTCCTGTGGTATATTAGTTTCTTCACTGCGATGAGGTTCTGTGATTATTATTTTGATCTTTAATACCGTTTATTGAATATCCAAGGACCAGCTGCACGGAAAAGGTTAGAATGTACACGTTATTTCTTTTCGAGCGATTTTTTTTTTTTTCCTGTTACAGTCATGCAGTTATAATCACCACCCTTTGGCAAATCCATCACAGTGCCTTCGTTGATCCCATTTACTACATGATACCGCTATTTCCATTGACATTTTACCTAATTTCCGGGAAGTCCTTCACACAAACTGAGCTGAACAGGAAGAAGGTTAGCTGGATATGTAAGAAACTGAAACAGTGACGCTCAGGAGTCTGTCCGTCTCCACAGTTCAAGAACGGAACTGGATTTTCCAACGACCAATGCATGTCGCTGTCTAGGGGGATGTTTGATTGCATTCCTTATCAGTCACACACACACACACACACACACACACACACACACACACACACACACACACACACACACACACACACACACACACACACACACACACACACACACACACACACACACACACACACACACACACACACACACACACACACACACACACACACACACACACACACACACACACACACACACACACACACACACACACACACACACACACACACACACACACACACACACACACACACACACACACACACACACACACACACACACACACACACACACACACACACACACACACACACACACACACACACACACACACACACACACACACACACACACACACACACACACACACACACACACACACACACACACACACACACACACACACACACACACACACACACACACACACACACACACACACACACACACACACACACACACACACACACACACACACACACACACACACACACACACACACACACACACACACACACACACACACACACACACACACACACACACACACACACGGGAGAAAATCTGTTGAGAACTGAGAA
>NC_137023.1:47720513-47733013 GCF_032717465.1 Coenobita brevimanus | reverse complement strand
TCTCTTCAGTCCTTTACTATGTTTTCGAAAATATTACCTGTCTGTCCTAAATGTCTTTGTCCTGCCGTGTTTCTCATTAATTCTGTACAGAATTGTTCCTATATTGCGCATGTCATGATTCATCTAGCGGTATCTTAGGTGTCACGGGTACTATTGATTCTGCCAGTGCGACGAACGTAGACATTTTTGCTGCTTCATGAAATTCGTAGCCTACATTGCATTTACTCTACATATAAAGGCACACATTATGAAGCATAAAAAGGCTAATGAGGAGTAAGAAGTGATGCAGGGCAGACGGTGGTAACGCTGCAGGAGCCGTCCCCAAAACATACTAGAATTCTTCAGCCAGAGGGAAGGGTGTGCAATATATGGACAACGTTCTGTTTAAAAGTGCCTAATAAACAAAGGAAAAAGAGGTGTCTGAAGAAGTACAATAGGCTAATACATTTCAGCAGACTTTCTGCAGAATCGATCGGGATTCTCTTGCACTCTTACATCTCAAGATAGTTTTCAGATAACTAAGCTTAATTAGCAATTACATTTATTATACCAGTTATTACCTGAACAGTGTTTTCATCTGGTTTGTAATATCAAGTTACTTTCCTTTTGCAGACTTTACACAGACTGGTAATAAATAATTAAAGCCCTGTAAGAAACCATTTCGTTGCAACTTAAACAGTTATTTTGATGATCCCTGGAAGGATTTCTACAGTTCAGAAAAACATGCCACGGTAAAAGGATTAACAAAGAAATTTGGAACTGGAACACACGTGGCATTAAATTGGTGGCACTTGGCAACAACAAACAACACACCATTTATACTTGGCTTTAGCTGGTATTTTTTCACTCTATGTGCTAATGGAGATAAGTGACATAAATCTAATGCACCGCTGGGTCTGGTGGAGGGGAGTGGAAAGAGAGAGAGACAGAGAACGAGGAGCAAAGAAAAGTTACAAGGGTTGAGGGGATGTGAAATTGCATTGAATATGGGGGAAGGGAGAAAAGATAGGATGAGAGAGGAACATGCTGAAAAATGATTACTCAGTGCACACATGCAGGATAAACTACAATGTGAAGATAACCATTTCAGGATCGCATCTGCTCTAGTATGACATGCCAGCCAACGCCAAACGAGTTTTTGCTGATAATGAGTCATACATACTTAAGAATGTTCATGCTGTCGCCGTTAACCGTATCATGATGGGAACAACAATGACTGTGCATTCGAAGTAGCACCAAAAGCTTATTTAACTGAGAGCAAGTCACAGAAGCTCCATAGTGCTCATGAATAACAGTGCAGCGAGAAAAGCATACTCGCAGAAATATGAAAAATCAAAATCTGCCACTGACCTGATAAGATCCGAAAAAAAACTAAAATACTTCCAACACATGGGCCAATCAATCTCCTCAGTTAAAGTTATTTCACTCTAGTGGCCTTAACCTTTGATTTATTACCTTTAGATTCGAACTCGACCTACATGTGCCCCGAAATTACAAAACTACAATAAATAAGTTTGAAGTCAGGACATTCTGATGTTCCATCCTAAGCACGCCGACAACAAACAGACTCATTAACAGACAAGCAGGGAGTGTCTCTCTCTCTCAAGTGAAACTAATTGGTGAAGTTACTGAAGGTAATATGTGATCTCCATCGGCTTGAAAAGGGTCTTCTAAAATGATAATAGCCGTCTAGTTGTAATAAGAATTAAATATAAAAGGCATCATCTTGGTGACATAAATAAAGAGTATTACCAACTTATCCCCTCCCCCCGTGATGTTACATGATCGAAGATTATCAGCCATTTCTTGGGGAAATAGAGGGGCACTCAGTGGAGCTCATCTCTCCGGCAAAGGCAACGCAGTTTCCAAACCACTCTTCAAAATGGGTTAGGTTTTCCCATCACTGATTAGGGTTTCACAAAAAATGTTTTCCGGATCTATACTATCCGGATCGGTTCCAAAAGTTAATCGATTGTTCCCTGGGGCATGGGCTATCTACCCACCAAATTTTTGTCAAAATCTCTTTTAGTTTTTGTGTAATCTTGCTAACAAACAAACAAACAGGGGTGAAAACATACTCTCTTTACTGGAAAGAATTAAACGCATGCGCTTAACAAGGCCATCAATACTACCAAACATTTCTACTCGCAATAATCTAATGTCCATCATCATTATCATTATCATCATCATCATCATTATGACCTGCTTTCCCAGCAAAAGATAGGGTGAGGTAAAATGGAATGTTCACGATACAAACTGCAATCGTGGACACTTGCGTACAACTGTGTGTGTGTGTGTGTGTGTGTGTGTGTGTGTGTGTGTGTGTGTGTGTGTGTGTGTGTGTGTGTGTGTGTGTGTGAGAGAGAGAAAGAGAGAGACAGACAGAGAGACAGACAGACAGAGACAGACAGACGGACAGACAGACAGACACACGCGGACAGACACATACTCGGACAGACAGACAGACACACGCGGACAGACACATACTCGGACAGACAGACAGACACACGCGGACAGACACATACTCGGACAGACAGACATACGTAGACAGACATACGCGGACAGACATCCATACGGAGACAGACAAACAGACAGACAAAGGTGGAAAAAAAAAATAAGAGAAAGTACATGGGGGATGAGGAAGAAGAAACTGCATGGAAAGTTTCGTGTATGTGTAAGTTAATCGCACTTAGAGGACAGCGGGAGAAAATTGCCAAGGTCTTTATGCTCACCCAGAATTATGGCTATTGCGATTAGTCTAAGTGCTTGCCGGATAATTACCACCGATGGGGGAGCCTGCACGCATTTAATATCAAGAGAGACGCTTCCAATTTTCTTTTATGGGTCTTTGTGCCACTTAAATTAGCGTCTGTTGTTAAGAGTCTGACTAGAAATTTGCCAGGCACGCTCTCGACCCCAAGTAATGCCGGGAGTTTTGGCCATTTCGCGTTATTTTTCTTCAAAACAGCGACGCAAATGAAAGAGGGAGAGGGAGGGGAGAGGCAACAGGGGGGGAGAGGCAACAGGGGGGGAGAGGCAACAGGGGAGGAGAGGGAGGGGGAGGGAGAATAAGAGGACTCGCGGGATGAGTTCAAGGTGTTGGATTTAAGAAGGAAAGGAGAGGGAAGAGAGAAATATTAAGAAGAAAAGGAAAGAGAGAGGAAAGTAAGGAAAAGTGGGGGTGGGAGTGTAGGAAGAAGGAGAAAATGAAGAGAATTCGAAGGAAGAGATCAAGGCGTTGGACTGGGGGAAAGAAGGAAGTTGAGAGAAAATAGTAAAGAAAATGGGAGAAGAGGGAAAGAGATAGGAAATTCAAATTCATGAAAGATGGAGAGAGAGAGAGAGAGAGAGAGAGAGAGAGAGAGAGAGAGAGAGAGAGAGAGAGAGAGATCTGAGAGGAGGAATTAAGAGGATAAGCTGAAGGCGTTGGAGAGAGGGAGGGAAGAGAGGACGAGAGCAAATATTTAAGTATAGCAGAGAGGAAGAGGACGATAGAATAATAGAAAGAGACATAAAGATCATGGCTGAAAGAAGAGGAGGATGGAGATTAAGAGGGCACATGGGATGAGGTCACGGTGCTGGACTGGTGGGAATGGAAGTAGGAATAAAGGGGTAAATATTCAAATTAGGAAGGGGGGAAAAAGGGGGAAGCATAGGAAAGTCTGCACTGAAGAAAGAAGAGAAGAGAGAACTAAGGTAGGACACGATATGAATATAGGCAAGTGGACTCGGGGATGGAGAAACAGGAGAGAGAGAGAGAGAGAGAGAGAGAGAGAGAGAGAGAGAGAGAAGGTTTATACTGAAAGATATGTGAAAAGGAGAATTAAAAGTTCAAGATGTTGGAGTGGAGAGAGAGAGAGAGAGAGAGAGAGAGAGAGAGAGAGAGAGAGAGAGAGAGAGAGAGAGAGAGAGAGAGAGAGAGAGAGAGAGAGAGAGAGAGAGAGAGAGAAGGTTCATACTGAAAGATATGTAAAAAGGAGAATTAAAAGTTCAAGATGTTGGAATGGAGAGAGAGAGAGAGAGAGAGAGAGAGAGAGAGAGAGAGAGAGAGAGAGAGAGGGAGGGAGGGAATATATGCCCGTGTCTTAGCTAGCGTTTCATTTGTTTTCTATCTTTTTACTCTTCAGTACTCTCTCTCTCTCTCTCTCTCTCTCATTCCTGTATTCCCTCACTGTAAAATGTAACGAAACCTTCCCCAGGGTTCCTTAGAAAGACTGAAGCCTTGTTGCAGTCTTTTCTATCTATCTATCTATCTATTGCCAGACGCCTTAATCCCGTAAGAGGTGGCCACAAACAAATAGCCTTTACGTCGCCCTGTCCCCCGCCATTTCACTGCCCTTACGTCAGCCGACACACCCCTCTCTGATATATATACCTCTCCACTCCTTCCCCCCATCTCATCCTCCACCTCCCCCTTCCTTTCCCCCCCTCCACTTCACTCACATACACTCTCCTCGTTAGTCTCTCGCTCTCCATCCTTTCCAAGAGTCCAAACCACCTCACTGTATTTCTCCTAACGCTTTCTATCACATCCATATCCACACCACAACTCTCCTTCACTCCCTCATTTGCCTGTCTCTCTATGTAACTCCACCTGCTCCTCAGAAACAGCTCATTTCCACTGTTTTCACTAGACTTGTGTCTTTCCAACAAGGTCCAAGCGTCACTTCCATACGTTTGAGTTGGTATTAATTAAAGATCGTATTCCAAATTGCTTTGGAGATTTCGTAGCACTTCTTCCTTAGCGATTTATTCAGAATATTATTAGTTAATATGTCCTTCTAATTTAGTAATGCAAGCTATGTCGGTCTTGAGATGAGATAAATAGCATGCAAAAGAATGTTAACGTGTAATATGCAAAATAAATAGGTAAAGAAGAGTTGCCACTTAGAGACCGCCCTTGGACCAATTAACAGTCCAGTGGCAATATTCTTTAAGGATCGTAACCAATGCCCTGCCATGCCGGACTTATCATAGTGACAGCAATCTTCAGAAATCTTTATCAAGCTTGAGTTTTACTTTTTATTTTTATTTGTTTTTTAAATGGAGGGGTTAGTCAAGGTTGCCATTAGTTCCCTCAGCTGGAACGGTCCTGCCTAAACCAAATAAAATCGTCTGGAAGTAGCAACGGTAAACTGAGGAGGGACATCACCGGTTTGTTGGGGTTAACAAGTTACTCCGATTAATTTCTTTACTCTCATGACGTATTTTACTCGTATATTCCGATCAGTCCAACACCAAACACTTTCTTCAAAATAGGAAGGACCTCTCGCTGTGAAAGGAGTCAGTGAAAGCTTTATTACCCAGTCTACTTGGCGAAGTCTCCTCTAATCCCCCCTCCTCCCCCAAAAAATTAACTCTCTGAAGATAACAAGAACACAGTAAACTGACGTCCTCGAGCTGAAGGGGAATGCAATTCTCCGAAACCGTGCGAGTGCTATTGTTGTTGCGGCCTCAGGGTCATCTGAAACGTGAACCCTGTGAACTGCAGACTTAAGTAGTCGATTTGCTATAGCCCACTATCCCCCTTTTGAGGATAGGGTTGTAGTTATAAGACATTTGTATAAGTAGGCAACTGAGCCGCCACACTTACGCAGCCCTTTCGAGGTCTATATCCTTTCTGCAAAATATTATTATTTTTTTTTAGTAACTAATCATTCTAGGACGTCCGCGAAGTATTTGGTAGCTGGACGCATTACCTCTTCAGTTCCATGATATATTTACTTATTTTTTTGTTGCTACCACCAGACGATTCTTTCCAGCTTATGACAATCCCATAGTAGTGAAGGGAATAATAAAGGGTATACGTAACTCATCCAGTACGAAAACCCTCTCCAGAATTGAATTAAATTGTCTTGTGATTGCAGTAGTATTTATCAAGGAGTTAAGAATGTAAACAAACTATCTTCAGCACAACATGAACTGAAGAATCTTAACGAATTTTGCTCCTGACTACCCAGTTCTTTCTGCTGCTGATTCGTGCATAATCTCTTCATTATAACCACTTTTGTTTTTTACTTTATTCTTGCTGATTACAGACTATTGAATTTAGCTTATTAGAACTTCCGCGTAATGCAGGGGTTAATGAATGCTGTAAATAATCCACTAAAGTCCTAGATTTCGCCTAAGATAAATATAAATATCAGATGGCGGCAAAAATATTGCACAAATATATCCATGTGATTAATCTCTTTACTATGCTGGAGGAGTCAGGATAAAATAAAGAAGAAATTTCGTTGACCTCCGTGGTCTGCGTTGCACCATGAAACTGTCATAAAGGGGTAAAGAAGTGGTCATGGTGCGCGAAGGACTGTGGGAGAAGGACTGGAAAGTTAGTGGAGGTGAGAATGAGGTAGAAAAGCGCACCTCGTAAATTTAGGCGGTGTAAAATTAGTGGATTGAGCGCAGAGTGAAGTTTGGGTTTATTTCAGTATATCCTCCAGGAATGAGAGCGCTAGGGAGGACAAAGAAATGGACATGGAAAGCAAAGAAATGGATGAGATGAGCTGGAAGGGTGGTGTGGCTGGGCAGGGGCATGTATGTGAGTATTCCCAGTGAAAATGGGTGCTGTAGGATTAATGATCTTAGTGCGGTGAAGATTTATTTCAAAGTTTTCTTCATGAAGATGGAGATAAATCCTGGAGGATCTCATTTACCTAGTGTCTTTCAACTCAGATAAAAAGATGTCTTTGTACTGAAAGTTAATGAGAGTACGGAGAGAGCAAGGGAAAGCGGGGGAAAGAACTCATACAAATTACTGAGGGAAAGGGAACAATGGGGATTCGAGAATAAAAAATGATGTAAAGAATGAAAAACAATTTTGGAGCAATTCCATAAATAAGGACTTCGCTCCATTTTTTTTTTTTTTTTTTTTTTAATAACAGAACGGAGGACGGAAAAACAAATGGAGAAAAAAAATAATTAAGTTGGAGACGTTGAATCAGCGATAAAGTTTTGGTAAGGTGAAAGGGTTTCCACAGATTTATTACTTTAACATGTCTTCATCACGAGAATTATGACACTTCAAAGTTCTCATTTATCTACTGTGCTCACTTCTAATGTCTCTTACACAAAGAACATTAATATTCCGCTGTGTCCTCATCTAATTAGCAACAATTATCAACAGAGAAATGAATTGCGTACACACACACACACACACACACACACACACACACACACACACACACACACACACACACACACACACACACACACACACACACACACACACACACACACACACACACACACACACACACACACACACACACACACACACACACACACACACACACACACACACACACACACACACACACACACACACACACACACACACACACACACACACACACACACACACACACACACACACACACACACACACACACACACACACACACACACACACACACACACACACACACACACACACACACACACACACACACACACACACACACACACACACACACACACACACACACACACACACACACACACACACACACACACACACACACACACACACACACACACACACACACACACACACACACACACACACACACACACACACACACACACACACACACACACACACACACACACACACACACACACACACACACACACACACACACACACACACACACACACACACACACACACACACACACACACACACACACACACACACACACACACACACACACACACACACACACACACACACACACACACACACACACACACACACACACACACACACACACACACACACACACACACACACACACACACACACACACACACACACACACACACACACACACACACACACACACACACACACACACACATTGTTTCAGATGCACTGAAGTGTTCATGTTTCTGTTTGAGTTTGTATGGGTGTGTCAGTTGTCTGGTTATCTTTGCATATTTTATCATAATCATAAACTCATGGGATTTGATTACACTGGTCAACAGCCAAAATAGTTCTAACTTATTCTCACTTGTTTCTAATTTGTTACCCCCAATTTCTAAACTGACTCTAAAATTTGGCTATCATGTAACCTTGAAGTATTACATCATAAGTGAGGGAAAATTCCATGAAACATGCAAATTCGCCAAATAAGGGTAAATAAGTCTATATACTGTTATAAAAATAATTTGCTTAGTCTTTAATTTATATCATATGCTAAGCACAAACCGATATACAGTATATACAAAACAATACATGACCCTTGCACATTAGAAGAGCCTCTGCATTATGCGTTTGTAGCAGCGATTACTCTCATGCTGGAAAGTCCAACAATAATCGCTCATCGTGTTTGGATTGAATCGGCCTTGATATCGGCTCTCCATTATGACAACATCGTTGTGAAACCTTTCGCCATGTTCATCACTGACATTGCCAAGAATGAATAGAAAGAAGTCCAAATGTGAATGGAAGAAAATTATATTGAGCGACATTCGAGCACCGAGTGCATAGTAATTATTCAACATCTTGTCCACAAGCTCCTCATAACTCGATGCTCGAAAATTTCCTAGGTAATTCTTGGTAAGAACCATGCAGCTCTCCCAAGCAGACCTTTCCAGCTCGGATAAGCTCTTTACAAAATCCTGGTCGTTGGGTATAAGACGAATTTTAGGGACTATTGAAAAATCTTCCTTTACTTTGGCCTCAGATACAATGCCTTGGAACTTCGTCAGTCACACTGGGCATTAATTTTGTGTGTAATGCTTAGCGTCTGCATTGCTGTCCCATGAACAGAGAAAACACATGTGCTTTGTGTAACCTTGCTAAAGTCCTAGAAGCAAGCAGATCACTTTCAGGTCTCCACAGATGCTCCACTGATGTGTTTTGGAGCCAGCAGCGGTCAACAGAGTACTCATAGTCTCATAACTTTTATTCATTCCATGGGTATGCACAAGTAGAACAGAAGGAAGCTCATTTCCATTGTGGAGAAGGACTGCCTTCAGTGCATCCTTCCCAGAGTCTATGAACAACCGCCATTTTCCTTTTTGATAAGGACGAGACTTACAAAGGTGTTGCAGTAACGATACAACATCATAACAGTTACAAAGCATGTCATCCATCTTGAAGTACATTGAGAGCTTTTCATGTCTATGATGGAAGGTGGTGGTACAAACGCCACCTGGTAGCATGTTCCATTGCTTGAGTCGAGATCCAAGGAAACCATTTTTCTCCTTGGGGGAGTTAAGGTCTCTTATAAAGTCATGAAGCTCTACCTGACTGATGAGGTGTGGCTCCTTGCTCTCTAAAGTTTCTTGAAAGTCGGCATCCATGCAACACTCCTCCTCACTAGATTCTAATTCACTTGTGGAACTTCACTGATGATTTGGAACTGGAAGCTCAGGGCCATGGGGTGCTTGCCTTAGAGAAGGAACGTAAGGATACCTGGACCGAGTTTTCACTGAATTCCCTTTAGTGTTAGTGAGGCAAGAACAGCAGTCAGGACAGCGATCATTTGGTTCGCGCCAAACCGTTGGTACAGTGAAAGGCATACCTGATGGCCGCTTCATGTGGTTTACACTGAGCTTGCGTGCAATGTGGGGTGCCCGCTTCTTGTCTTGATTACCATCAGGATATTTGAAGTAATGTTTGTAAGCAATTTTAACATTCCTTGTAACTGGTCTCTTCAGGCTTTCAGGTGTGAAGAACCCGTAGATATAGCAGAAAGAATCTGATGCATTCATACGGTTGCGGTGATCCACTGATTGCCAACACAGATCAAGGCACTGTAACAGTAAAGAAAAACTGAAATGGAATAATTGCAAATATAAGATTACCATTGCATACATTGGTGTAAAAAAAAAAAAATCATCCGCTTGATGGTGGGAAAATTTTACCCGACTTTCGGCTGTGGCTGATTCACTCTGAGTTGGTAAATATCTTGTGATTCAGTACTTGACTGAAACTGATGTAACCGCCACAATTACTAAATGAATGCAGCTTTACAAGGTACCGGTATATATCTATATGATTGGAGTCGAATCGGCTTGTCCAACTCACATGCAGCTTTTCCTATGGTGTAATGGTTCTCGAAAACTGGACGTGCTGGCGAAAACTGGATATCATACTCGAAATTTACAGGTTCATGTTCCTTAGAATCACCTACAAATATACTAGAACCATAACACTTTTAAAATTTTGTCGACCAGTGTTATCATTACTGAGTCTGACAATGGGCTTATGTATTTCCAAACACTACTGTATATATAAATTAGCCAGTTGATTATCATCTCCAGTTTCTTTTTCGGTTTAACCCTCTCATGATCGGAACAAGTCTAGTATTGTACTTTTTTTTTTTTTTTTTTTTTTTTTAAGCTGAACGATTTATTTATACTGACAGAGAACAGAGGAGCCTGACTGCTAATTTTGACACCATTAACCCTCTCAATGTCGGGGCAATTCTAGTATTCAGTTCCAGCTGCCTCTGGCGATTTTAAGTAAGTGTAAGTACGTACGGGAAACCAACAATGATAATAATCAAGTATGAAGGGAAAGGTGGTGAATATTGTTGAAAGCGAAGGAAGTGGATGAATCGGATATACACTAACAAACTTTAAGCGAAGTTGAGATGTGTCCGAACCGATTTTCTTTTACCTGTTTACAAAGAATGCTGGTCCATAATCAGCTTAGAATAATGGAATAAACATGCAGTCATCCTACTCTCCCTGTTTTGTAAGATGGAGAGGACTTTATCGTTAAGCCAGATTTAAGCTTTTCATACAACTCAACAGATTTCTAATAATCTTCTTCCAGTAGTTCTGCACCATTGTACTCCTCTCAGAACAGATACACTTTCATCAGGCAGTTGTTCTCTCTTGCTTCCACCTGAAAACTAAATTCAACACATTTCGGTATGGCTCTCTTTTGTTTAGTTTTCTCTAGAAGGAACGAGAAGAAAAATATCAATGCACAATTTTTAAGACGGAGATGAGAAGGGTAGTGCACTGATAATCCTTGCGCTGTATTTTAGAAGACGAACCTGAAAAAGCAGAGATTTTTTATCTTTGTCTATTTGTCTGACTGTGTCTCTGTCTATCTGTCTACGTCTGTCTGTCTGTCAGTCTATATGTCTATCTATCTATCTGTCTAGCAGTCTATATTTATCTATCCATCTGTATTTCTTTCTATCCTCACCAAAATCAATTACCCTCACTACCTCCACTTCTCACTTTATCTCTCCCTCCTTCAGCGATATTGACCCACCCCTCCAGGACAACGCTTCCTGACTTTCCTTTTAGGCGAGGCAGTGAAGCGGAAAGTGTGTTTCTCTGTCACCCTCGTCCCCTTTCACACAGGCTCGGAAAAATGTACGGGGACTGATAGCGAGTACACCTTTAACGCGGAAATGGAGATGGAAGGAAGACTCAAGCCTTTATTAAGCTATCCAGTACGGTGAACTATAGCTGGGCAGGAATACTCACACGAACATCATTAATTTGTATCAGCAATCATTTTTTTTTGTCGCATTTGACAAAGTTAGAGTAATGATGATCCCTAATATAGTATGAGAACGTTTACATCCTGAAATTGTCAAAACACTACATCAAGAAATTGTCTTAGCTGTGACTTGTTCAAAGACCGTCTGAATTTGTGTAATAGAATACAAGAGTACTTACACCATATTGCGTCTTAGAGCTAGTGGAGGGACCTTTATTATACATAGTTTTAAAACATAGGCCATGTTACTAAAACGAGTGTACTGTATTACATAAAATGTGCCTTTTAATTGGGAAAACACACACACACACACACACACACACACACACACACACACACACACACACACACACACACACACACACACACACACACACAAACTGTAAGTCATACAGGTTATTCTTAGATTTGTATCGCTCACATCAGTTTCTCAGTTGTCTACACCAAAGCAATTTTGTGGATTACATGCTGTGGATTACCAAAGCTGTTTCTTTCTTCGTTATAGATCACATACAGACAGTCATCCCACCATAAACTATATCATTTCTATTTGCTCAGTGCTACACACGCTTCTCAGCCCCATGGATTCTCATAATCATATTATTCAAAATCCAGTTTAAACCATCCATCTACCTGTTTTTTCGTTAGGTTTCCAGCAAGTTGTACACTTTGTAAAATATACCTACGTTGTAACACGGACACAAGATCCATCACTGAAACAGATTACAGTGTGTAGACTCATATGTCCAATTTAAATGAAGCTCGTAAATTGCCCCCTAGAGGCGGCACAACAGGTGGGATGTACTGGTAGTTCTTTTGTTATGAGCCTTTCTGTAGAAGAGAGTGGCCCAGTGAATAGGGGTGGGGGGATGGGGGATGGGGGATGGGGGGATGTGGAGAGAGCGGTGTGTGGAGTGGGTTGGACTGCGTGTAATGGGTTCTGATATAAAAGATATGAAAAGTGAGAAGAGAGCTTAATGGGACAGGCAGAGATACGACACTTACACCTCTACAGCCAAAGGAC